>NW_028280789.1:2500-362500 GCF_059751285.1 Brachycentrus maculatus
TATTTTCCTTTTGAAAATTAAGTGTAAATAATATGTAAAGTGGGTGTATAATAATAAAATAAACAATGTGTTGCTTTGTAATTAAAGTTTATTCTTAATTTATCTTTATAATAATTTTTATATCTATCTATCTATCTATCTATCTGATTCTGACAGTTAATAATATTATCGGAAGTCTTTTGTTTTATTCTGAGCGACGCATGCGGCATCTGGTGGTAGAACTGTTTTATGTAGGTACTATTTGTAGGTACTTAATAAAATGTATAGGTAGGTACCTAGTTATTTTATTACATATATATATATATATATATATATATATATATATATATATATATATATATATATATATATATATATATATATATATATATATATGTATATATGTGTATGTGTGTATGTGTGTGTGTATGCACATACATTTTCCTCAAAGCCCCAAGTGCGAGTGCCGCCCGCTCTAACGTAACACGGTAGCACGGGTCACTGTATTTCATATCAACTGAATTGATATTTCAACCTCGATATATCAGCAAAAATAGCATGCAGTGTATATTTTAATTTTAATTTTCAGACGAAGGGAGGAAGAAAATTGTATATAGGAAACCACTCAATTCCAAATTGAGTTATCTTGTTATTTTAGAGTTCCTCTCTGACCGCGATCAATAGTCGTTCGAACACACTTGTAATGTCTATTTCCAGTTCGTGTCAAAAGCCAACTACTCGTCGAAACATCTTGACCCAATGGCACTGTAACAATTACCGAGATAACTACGTATATAGTACTAGCTGTTCACCCCTTACTACCCTATACATATTATTTTTACATCATAGTCGTCTCTTGAAGGGGAACATCTATTTTCTTTAACCTTTCCGGTCCGGAGGAAAAAAAAAATAATCCGTAGGTTCCGAAGGGGGTACTGGCAATACCCCAAGTAAAATGCTATAAATACAGTGTTTTTACAAATTCTACTTATGCCAAAATGTTTATCATACTATTGTTATTCTATTTTATCCATAATAATTTGATTTTTCTGCAATAAACATAATAATTTTCGAAAAAACATAGTTGCGAAGAAGTTCTCTGCGGTAATTGCATCCAATTCCAACCGAAGTTCAATCATCACTGGAGAGCTTCGGCCGGATGTTGGCCGGAACGATGCGTGCGGGGGGGGTGAGGAGAGAGAGTGAAGCATACTACACAGCGTGCTTATAATTTGTCGTTATATTATGGGAAGAAAACAAAGAATGTTTACAAAATTCAGACATTAAAAAACAATATAAAAAATCACATAACGTTGAATGAACAGTTTGGACAGTAAAACTTTTTTACCTCGTGTTTATGTATCAAACATATAAATTCGTCACAAACAACACACTTTATTTTGTTTTTTTTTTGTCAGATTTGCGGGGGCAGAAATTACAGCGACCTCGTTGTGTAGGTGGATTGAAAGCTGAAGTACATGGTTTATCTAAGGGGAATTCTTCCCCCATTTCATCTGCAAATAAGCTAAATGCCTTTTGATGGAGCTTATCATTTGATTTTAATCTGCTTCGTTTTCTTGCGTTATCTGTCACGAGCTCTATGGCCAATTGTTGAATAAATTTTCTTCTCTTACTTCTGTCATTTTGTTTCCATTCTGGATTTTTTTTAAGCCAAAGAAAATAAGAATTCAATGCCACCATATCAAGGATTTCAAAAAAAATTCTAAGTGGCCATCTCCTTGTAGACCGGGCGCATGAATATTCTCTTGTCATTTTATCTCCCAAATCAACTCCACCTTTAGTTTTGTTGTAATGCAAAATTATTTCCGATTTTTTCTTATATCCAACGTCGACGCTTTTGTTATAAAACTCTGTCGTTAGAAGATTTACAGCAGTTTTAATTTTAGGAACATACGATACCAGGGTCATATTATTCGAAAACCCAAACAGTGAGGAAAATAACTCTCGTGAAGGAGATTTCTGAAATGCTACAGGTATTTCTCTTTTGTTGCTTCTCATTGTCCCCGTAAGAGAAAGTCCTTCCGCCATCAATGATTGTGCTAAGGCCACAGATGTGAAAAAATTGTCGACTGTAATTCCTCGTCCACTGCCAAAATACGGTGTGGCCATCTCCATCACAACTCTATGACCTTGATTCACCTCCCGTACATTGTTAATTTTGCCCGTGTAAATCTGTGCATTACAAATATATCCACTATCGGCTTCTGCCGCCACCCATATTTTTATTCCATACCTCCCTGGCTTACTTTTTATATACACCTTAAATGGGCAATTTCCCCTAAAGACAGCTAGGCGCTCATCTATTGATAAGTGGGATCCAGGTGAATAATTTATCGTGCAATTTTCCACAAACTGTTCAAAAAATAATTTTATTGCCTCATGTTTATGGCCAGACAGAGCCATCCTTTCATTTCTCGTAGCTTTGTTATCAAACCGAATTTTGCTATAAATAAACTGGAACCGGTCTCGAGGCATTGCCGCTGCATAAAAGAACTGTTTAAATACTCTGTTGGTTTTCCAAAGCTCACTAATGTGTTGTTTTCTACCTCTATTTTTGCCAGATGCTGATAAAAATCCCATAAAAGCTTGTATTTCGCTTTCTGTTATTGCGTTTCCCGTAATACCTCGTTCTTCACAATATTTGTTGGTACAACGTATTATCTCAGTCATCATGGTAGGAGTAATAAAAGAAAAAAACATTTCTTTCATACTCTTTGCAGCTGCTAGTGGTCTAGCTATACCAGATGTTGATCTTATTATGTTGTGGGAATGGGTTTTTGAAGAAGGTGGAGGAATATCTGTCCATCTGTAGCCTGATTTGGAAGTGAACAAATTTTCTTCTTCATTTCTACTGTTGTCTTCTATATCTACGGACTCCACGCTGAAAGTTCTTCGATTATATAGTTATCTGTGTCGGAAACATCATCTTTATTTTCTAACCCTAAATCGCTTTCATCATCACTTAAAGATACATCAGTGTCCGTATCGTTCAGAAGTTGCTCAATCATATCATCTGTCAATTGTTTTCCACTCATTGTTAGGGTAAAGTTTATAAATATTAAAATTATGACAATTTAATTACAGTGTAAAAAGGCAGATTTTTATAAAATAAATGTAAAAATGCGATGCACCAAGAAACGTTAGTAGATAATTTGAATAATTTATAATTTTTCTTAGCAACGAGAAAAAACACTCTGTATTTGCCAAATAACGTTTGGGTATTGGGAACACAACACACACACGTGCAAACTTGGCGATGTACCACCGATAATTAAACTGTGGAGCGCTAGGAAAGAAATTGATACCCCCTTCGGAACGGGACAGTTAATTAAGAATTTAATTAAGAAAATTTAATTCTGACTATCTCAAGATTTACGCAACCTGAAATTTGGCCAGCTTTATCAAAAAATATATAAAAACTAATTCTGAACAAATATCACCTATTAATATATATATATATATATATATATATATATATATATATATATATATATATATATATATATATATATATATTTTTTTTTTATATATATATATATATATATAAATATATATATATATATATATATATATATATATATATATATATATATATATATATATATATATATATATATATATATATATAAATATATTTTACATCTCTTAGATGAAAAAGAATATGGAAGTCTGAGAATTTACGGGGCTTACACATATATGTATATAAAGAACTTCCAAGAATTTGAGTTGTGTGGTTGTCAATCATGGATAGAATTGTTGAATGTCACACGTATGTAAAGTGATGAAAGATAAACTTAAACTAGCCTATGACGGCCTCAAGCCCTATAAATGCCCAGACTTCTATATTCTTCTTCAAATATGTTGAGATGTGAAAACAAAATGAAGTTATAAATATTTAAGTATGAAATCTTAAACCTAACACTGCTTCTATACGATGCAGTGCCTTATGCACCACTAGGTGCAAATATGGGTAAGAGAACATGTGAAATGTCCAATTTGAACAGCTTATTATTTAGGTTCAAGTGCTAAGTAATAATGAATTGATCTAGTTGGAACCCACCCAATATCTTGGGGTTATGTAAACCATTACTTGCAATGCTCCAAACCCGACAATGTATTGGGAGAACAAAGAGTTTGGAAAGGTATCAAATTATATTCGCCGAGCTCGAAATACATACGTATTCGCAAATCAAATTCAACAGCATCTCATTGAGATGTCAATTACGCGAAAACCCATTTGAGCATCGTCCAAACAGAGCGCGAAATAATTCAATTTTCAATCTGCTGAAAGTGTAAAAATTCACTAATTTTTCACAATGTTAAGTTTTGACTTCATTCGAAAATAAAGAATAAGTATTGTAAACAAAAGCAAAAGAGGCACAAGGAGTAGAATCACGTTGTAGGTAAAGAATGTTAATTAAAGTAAAGAATATAAATATATTATTTTTTGACATCTCATCAAAGATGAAGAAGAATATGGAAGTCTGGGCATTTACGGGGCTGACGACCGTCATCGGCTGGTTTAAGTCGCCACTTTACACACGTGTAACATTCACCAATTCTACCCATTATTGACAACCACACTACTCAAATTCTTGGAAGTTCTATATATATGAACCAATTTAGAAACTTTGTTCTTGAATCACTAGAACTTCACTAGAGACATCTATTGGTGAGATGTAAAGAAGCTTTTTTATTAAGCAGAAACTCTTATATTAGTATAATCCAGATTTTGTGAACAAGTATTTGGACACACTCAAAATGTTGTAAATAAATTATCTGGTCAAATTATAAGCTTAATAATAAAAATAAAAATGGTATTTTCTGGCGTTTCTCATGTGTGTGATTATAATCCAGGATTCGGATCTCACATACTAATATAAGAGTTTCTGCTTAGTAAAAAAGCTTCTTTACATCTCACCAATAGATGTCTCTAGTGAAGTTCTAGTGATTCAATAACAAGGTTTCTAAATTGGTTCATATATATAGAACTTCCAAGAATTTGAGTAGTGTGGTTGTCAATAATGGGTAGAATTGGTAAATGTTACACGTGTGTAAAGTGATCACTTAAACCAGCCTATGACGGTCGTCAGCCTCGTAAATGCCCAGACTTCCATATTCTTCTTCATCTTTGATGAGATGTCAAAAAATAATATGAAAATAACTCCTGTAATTGAGATAGTCCAGATTTTGTGAACAAGTATTTGGACACACTCAAAATATTGTAAAGTTGCAATTCATCGTATATTGGGCCCAAAGGGTTTGAATGAAACTAAAATAAACAAAATTTTAATGTAAATTTGCGCACACGCCAGAATAAACGCGTAAAGTTTAAACAGAGTTAATATTAATCTTGTATAATAGGTTCACAGCGGAAGGCTGTTTACATAATCTAAATTCGATCAATCTTCTTTTCATCTTTCATATTGAAAACGCGCAGATGAAATGCATCCAAAATGCAGCATCACCGCTCTTTATCCAGATTAAAATAGCGCATGTACATTATAATATAGCAGGTGACCTTAATATCTAAAATGTAATATGATAAAATCCTGCTTTAGCGGTCTTATTAAAATATAATACAAGCCTAGGTATCATGTAATTAGAAATTAAGTACTTTTTATATTAAAAACATTGATAGCTTTATAGTATGGTAATAAAACACTCTCCTTACCATCCATTGTTTGCTTTGTGTAATACCACTTTTTTAAACGCTTATTTGTGACTTCCAGTTTCGGAAAATCATTCCATCATCTGGTGATTAAAACTAAAATATAATTATTACATTAAAATTATAAAAATTAAAATAAAATTTTTACAATTTGACATTTGTATAAAAATAAAATATTTAAAAGAGAGAAAGAAACCGAGACCAGTAGTTATAAATAAGTGTTTTAAAAAAAAAGTGGTTTTACACAAAGTAAATAAATGTTTGTTTTAAAAATTAAGTATTTTTAATTGGGTATTTATTTGGAAAATGCCATTTTTTCTTAAAATCTTTTGCAACAAGTGTTTCGAAGCATTCCGTGTCATTTTCAAATGTTGTATGAATGAAAATGAAGCGGAATGCATTGAAACACGTGTCACAGTAGATTTTAAGAAATAGTGGTAATTATCAAGTAAAACTTAAATAAAAATGGATAGATTTTTCCATAAAGTGGCTGCCAAATCAATTAAGGTAAAACTAAGTGTATTTCATGAAGGTTCCTGTTTATGAATAAAAACTTGACAATTTGAGTGTGTATAAATATTAGTTCACAAATTTGAGTTTTTCTATTAAGGAGATAATTTTACATTTTTGACATCTCAACATAGATGAAGAATAATATGGAAATCTGGGTATTTACAGGGTTTATGACCTGTCATTTGCTGGTTCAGTGATCACTTAACACACGTGCAACATTCACCAATATCTATGGTTTTCAAAACTAGTCCTGTTTACACTAATAAACTCAAAACTAGTCTTAATCAAGTGTTTTATTTTTATATTTAATCATATTATTCCATAATTTGAATGCCAAATCAATTCATAATGTTTTTTTTTCATGTTGGAAATAATCGTTAACGTTTTACACATAATTAACTTTTACCGGAATGGCGAAGAAGTTTTCATTTGTTGCTTCAAACCAATCCACAAGATTAAGACTACAGATAACCATTTAAAACTAATTGTAATATTTTATTAGATTAAAACCAATATTTTTAGCTTAATAATATATTAAAATGCAATTCCATCACGAAGTGTCGGTGGATAATATAAATCTATTAAAACTCATTGATCATATTCTTACTTTTTAAAATTGTTTTCATCAATGGCTAATTTTTTATAATTAAAATGTTACATTGTTTCAAAATCACTATAAATTATCATAATAATTACACTAAAACAATGTTACATTTTATTATAAAATTAATAATCACAAAGTTAGTGCTACAAATACTATCTTTTTTAGTTAATTTTTCAGTAAAATCAACAGATAAAATTTGAAAATCATTTCAGATTATACTGACCTATTTCTAAGATTTTTTTAATGAGTACTTCATGAACTGTTGTTATGTGTGCAAGTAAAATCTCGGGAGAGGATTAAAATACTAAATAATAATTACGTTCTGCGCGATAGAGTGCAAGGATTTATACGCTCTAAGTATTTATATGCTTCAAAGAACATATTATCTCTATCACATCCAATATAATAGTGTCGGATGCACAATCGTTTCATAATTAAGCTTCAAGACGGAGCTATACAAGCCATGCACAAAATATAGAAGTACAAATTGATTAATTAATATACAACATTTTAAGTGTGTCCAAATACTTGTTCACAAAATCTGGATTATCTCCAATTAAAGGAGTTATTTTCATATTATTTTTTGACATCTCGTCAAAGATGAAGAAGAATATGGAAGTCTGGGAATTTACGGGGCTGACGACCGTCATAGGCTGGTTTAAATTATCACTTCACCAATTTTGCCCATTATTGACAACCACACTACTTAAATTCTTGGAAGTTCTATGTATATGAACATATTTAGAAACGTTGTTCTTGAATCGTTAGAACTTCAGTAGAGACATCTATTAGTGAGATGAAAAGAAGATTTTTTACTGAGCAGAAACTCTTTTATTGATATGGAAGATCCAAATCCTGAATTATAATCACACACATGAGAAACGCCAGATTTATTATTAAATAAATTATTTGATCAAATAATTTATTGAATAATTAAATAATAAACAAATCGATAGATGGTAGGTACTGAGAACTCGCATGTGAAAGAAAGTGTCAATTGAAAAATAATATTTTCTGCAGCTGTCAAGTTTACAAATGTCAAATACGATTGACGTACGACGCCATTAAAAAAAAATATAACATCTTCCAATAGGGTGATTAATTTTGGGCCACCCTATAGTATACAGTTAAAAAAAGTATGTTTATCTCTCAGTAAAAAATCTACTAAAAGTGCCTACTTTCAAAAAAGTTATTTCACAAATGGAACATTTGGATTCCATTTCGATTTTTAACTAATCCAAATTCAAACATTCTTGTTCGATAAAATCGCTTTAAAAAAAAACGTCGACCCAATGTCGACAGGCGAACACAGGTCTTAATGCCGAAGGTACCGTCACACGCGGAATACTAATGCGCAGAGTATGGAAGGTTCAATATGTGATCAGGTTTCAAATTTTAAACTCGTTTATTGGTGGAACGTTCTTTTAAAATTGGTTTGAACCTATCCCACATTTGAAATAAGAATGAAGAAGTATTTCAAATGTTGGAAAAAGTCAATCCATTTTATGACGTACGAAATGACTTAATCTGCCGCACTAATACAAAAAAATAGTCACTTTAGATTTAGATATTTAAATTTAATACCAATTAATTTATTGATGGATTAATTTTTTTTATTGGTTTTAATTTATGAAACATTTGAAATAAGAATGAAGAGTTTTTTCAATGTCGAAATAAGTCAATCCATTTTATACGAAATACGTACAAAATGACTTAATCTGCCAAAACCAATACAAAAAAAAGCCACTTTGGGTTTATGCATTCGAATTTTAAACTCGTTTATTGGCGGAACGTTCTTTTGAAATCGGTTTTAACTTGTCCCACATTAGAAATAAGAATGGAGAAGTATTTCAAATGTTGGAAAAAGTCAATCCGTTTTATGGCGTACGAAATGACTTAATCTGCCATACTTATACAAAAAATAGACACTTGAAATATGAAAACTTGAATTTAAAGCCATTTATTTGATGGAATGTTTTTTTAAATAGATTTGAACTTATCTCACTTTTGAAGTAAGAATTTCTCTAACTTTTATTTCTTTAAATATTCTCTCTAACTATCCTTGCGAGAAAACGGTATGACATTTTACATTATTTGTTTGTTACAAAAATATTTATTTTCATCCACATTATTTCCCAGAGAGATTATCAAATGTTCGAATCTATTTTTACACCTGATGTCTTAGTTCGTCTGCTGGTGACAAAGCCAGTTGTAAGGGTGGGTGGGTTTGCGAGCTAAGGGTGGCATGATTGATGATGCGCACTTCCTGTTTTCCCACTGTTGCCAGCCCGAGGAGCCCGAGATAGTCGCAAACCGGTGGCAGTCCTGCCAACTTTTAAAAATGAGAACCGTGATTGACAGCTCTTTCAGGAGTTTCATAATCTGAAATCGGGTCCAATCGTGAAAACTAAAAACTTTAAGCGTTTCATCGCAACCAAACTTGCATCGAGTACCTATCTAGTGTAATTGTTATTTTGTAAAATTAAAGAACCTTAACTTTTAAGAAACACTAATTTTTTCCGCAGCTACCGATCTGGAGGTCACGGGTTTGATTCTCAGGGGGGGGGGTCAAATAAATGTACGTGATTTTTTTACTCTAATATTTGTTCAATATCACCCTGGACCGGTACCTGAAGTGAAGGGCTGATCACCTTTCCCTCGTGTATTATAAATAAAATAAAAACACTGCATTTATATGATGCACCATCAAGTTCCTGTTAAAGGTTTAAAGAATTTAAAAAAAAAAACATTTTTGGGATAATATACAATAATCAAAGTCAAAATTTTAAAACAATATTGATTCTAAGTAAATTTTTAAAAACATACATAAAATTTCATTTAAAGTGAAACAAGAAAACCAATACAAACATATATGTTAAATTTACATTTTGAGTGTGTCCAAATACTTGCTCACAAATCTGGATTATCTCTAATGTAAAAGCTCTTAATAAATCCTACGATTGGGGTTAATAAAAAGCTTCTTTCATCTCACCAATAGATGTCTTTAGTGAAGTTCTAGTGATTTAGGAACAACGTTTCGAAATTGGTTCATATAACCTCCAAGAATTTGAGTAGTGTGGTTGTCAGTAGTGGGTAGAATAGGTGAGTGTTACACGTGTGTAAAGTGATCACTTAAACCATCTTATGACGGTCATTATCCCCGCAAATACCCAGACTTCCATATTCTTCTTCATCTAAGTTGACATGTCAAAATATAACAAGGAGAATCTACATAAATCAATGTAAAAATGTTAAAAACAATAATTTATCAAAACAAACATGATTTTTCAATTTACGTAAAACAGGAAAACAAATAAAAACATTAAAGCTCACATTAAAACATTGGCTTGCGTAGGTTGCTTAGTGAAACATCCTATCTTTACGGGATACGCGAACGAGTACACGGGAATACTACACCCACGCAAGGTATCCTTATATATTAATATACAATACATATATACATTTGTATTTATCTGAGCGAAATGTTTTCAGTATTTTTTTCCTGAAAGCATTATTTCAGGTTTCGCATATTTAATTTTTAACACTTTTCTTATCCTTCTCGTTTACTTTGTGTAATACTACTTATTAACTGTCTGCCTCCGTAGTGTAATGGTCAGCACGCTCGGCTACCGTTCTGGAGGTGTACGAACCAGGTTCGATTCCTGGGGGGGGGTCAAATAAATTTAAGTGATTTTTTTCACTCTAATATTTATTCAATATTATCCTGGAATGGTACCTGAAGCGGAGGGTTGTAAGCCCTTTAAATATATATATTTTTTAATTATCTTTATTTCCATAATAGATTCGGTAGTGTGGTAAAGCCTATCACTTTTAAATTTTAGTTTTACTTAGTAAATACCACTATTTCTTAAAATCTTTTTTGTCACGTGTTTCGATGCATTCTGCATCTTTTTCTAACATCGTATTGCACGTGTAAAATGATGCAAAACGCAACGAAAGACAAGCCACTTGAGATTTTAAGAAAAAGTGATATTTATCAAATGAAACAATAGTTAAAAATTTCAAATTACCTTCTATAAAATCTTTTCTGGAGATATCTGTAAAAAAAAATAAACATAATTGCCAGTTGTATATTCTCCTGAAAAATATGTGTACCCTTTATTGTGAGCACTGTCGCCATTTCAGTGATACAAAGCTGAAGTTTTTCTTCTAAGATTCATGCCTTTGCCACCCTTATTCTACCACCCTTCCAAATTTCACACCCTCCTCGCGCGGATCTGTCAGCTAATATTTCAGCCATTTTTTTACACTGCCAACTATATCGTGAAGTGACAGTTTTAGGGGACGGTGGAGCTCCATGGAGTGTTCATATGATGGGAGATCATCAATTATTTCGGTGTAGAAGCGAGACCATACTTATTATTTGGTCGCTTGAATCTTCTGTTGTATGTTTATATCTGAAACAAAATGCTTCTTACTGATAGAAAACTATGTAAAGTTTTATAAATTTTGAGTGTTTTTAACGCCATCATTTAAAGTTACTTAAATTCAATTTTATTTATTGATGTGCCAGTCACTTTTTGGTAATATTTCACCATTTTTAATTTTAATTTTGAACCATTTTAATTTAATAAATTGCTTTCTCCTTTCAACAACGTCATAAATCGAAAATCGCCAATTTTCAGTTGTGCGTGTTTTCAGAATGCCCAAAATTGTACTATATCGCAACAAAAGCAGCATATTTTTAATTGAATATTTACCTGCTACAGGGCAAAAAGTGTTGTTTTTGCATTTTGAAGAAAAAATATTGATTAATTATTTTTTTTAAATTTACTAATTATTTTTTCAAATGGAGAAAACAATATTCAAGTTTTACCTAAAAAGATCTGTTGCACAGTAAAAATTTCAATAAGTGGCTTGATTTTTAATACGTTTCATTATATTTTTAAACTTTAAAAACGTTCTCCTAAAAATCAAGTTTTTTTATATATGACGTTGATAAAAGGAGTGAGCGAAATATTAGCGGAAAAATATTTATCTTTTAATTATTTTTTGTATCCCATACTTTATTTTGCTTCTACCTACGTTGAGATGTCAAAATAGTGTATTTTTTTATTAAATTCATTGGATAATTTTTTACTCATGATATATGTAATTGTTTTAAAAGCTTAAGGTCAAATTTCACTGAAACGAAGAACACCTTTTGGCTTCAACTACCAACAATTTATCAATTTAGTAGCAAAATAATTAATTTCCTTTTCGAATTTGCCGTTAAATAATAGGTTCTCCGCCAATTAATCTCGTTTTAATCAAGCCGGGTATGTAAATAATGAGCCAATTATTTCGGCCGTCTTTTTTCGCGTAATCTACTTCATCCCCTAATCTTTCCTTTCTGCCTTCTTTCCCTCGTCTTGTTTTCACTTAATCATCCCTCTGACCGGAAGGAAGCGGGTGACATTCCAGCGGCAAGGGAAGTGTTTTATTCTAGCATTAAGAAACAGTTTTTCATCTTGGAGTACTTCCGTTTAAAGATATTTACTGCCTGGAAATAATCAGATACCCTGGCATGAAAATCTGTTAGTTTTAAAGACTTTATTTCATATTTTAAGCTATAATTCTTTAACTCTTAGAACTTTTTAAGTGAAACTTTATGTTTGTATTTTCACTGGTTGATGAGAACATTTGTAGTACTCTAAGCTAGTCGTGATTACATTAATAAACTTAAATGTGGTATCATAAAGATGTTAACAATTATTTGACCCTTACAATTTTTAAATCTACTACTACTAAGCTGACATTTTAAGCGATCAAATGAAAAATTTTCCTTTTTAATTTTATCAATACATTGTGTTTAGTTATAAAAATATTTTGAGTGTGTCTAAAACTTTGTTAACAAATCTAGGTTTTTACACTAAAGAGTATTTTTTACTGACGTCTCAACATAGTTGAAGAAGAATATGTAAGTCTGGGTATTAACAAGGCTTTAGACTTATCATAGGCTGGGTTAAGTGATTATTTTACACACGTGTAACATTTCTATCTATCCTTTCTGCCTACGCTTGCAAGTTAACGACGTAATGTTAGAAAAAATAAGTGATATGGCTAGATAATTAAAAAAATATTAATTTGTTTTTGTTTTTTTAAAGTCATAGTTTGGCGATATTTGTATTGCTAGATAATAGTAAGATCTTAAAAGATTTTACTTAAGTTTTTTTAAAACGATAATTTATCGACCTTTTTTCAGCTTTATTTTTTAATAATAATTATAGTTAACAACATTTTGAGTGTGTCCAAATACAAGTATTTGGACGCACTCAAAATTTTGTAAAAAAAAATATCTTTAAACCAAATTATAAGCTTGAATAATAAGAAATGAAAATGACATTTCCTAGAATTTCTAATGTGTGTGATTATAATCCAGGATTCGGACCTCACATACTTATAAAAGAGTTTCTGCTTAACAAACAGCTTTTCTTCATCTCACCAATAGATGTCTCTAGTGAAGTTCTTATGATTCAAGAACGATGTTTCAAAAATTGTTTAATTTATAAAGAACTGCCAAGAATTAGAGTGTGGTTGTCAATAATGGGTAGAATTGGTGAATGTTACACGTGTGTAAAGTGATCACTTAAACCAGCCTATGACGATCGTCAGCCCTGTAAATGCCCAGACTTTCATATTCTTCTTCACCTTTGATGAGACGTCAAAAAATAATATGAATAATAATTCATTCATTCGAACCCTTATCCGCACCCCAATGGTGCATAGGGCACTGCATCATATAAACGCAGTGTTATTTTGATCGTTAACACACGAAAGAAAGGTGATCAACCCTCAGCTTCAGATACCAGTCCAGGGTAATATTGAATAAAAATTAGAGTGAAAAAATCACTTTTATTTATTGGACCTCCCTCTGGGAATCGAACCCGTGACCTTCGGAACGGTAGCTGAGCGCGCTGACCATTACACTACGGAGGCGGACAATAATAGTTATGAGATACTGGATGATTTTATAAATGTTTAATAAGTGATAATTTAGCGATATTTTTCTGCGATATTTTTATCCTACGCATAAGCATATCATGATTGTTTAGTTAGTTTCATAGTTGAAAATTCAGAATTCACTTCATTTCTTACGCAAAGGTACCATCCTAATAGAGCATTTGTATTGAATTACGCTAGCAAAAATAACATCAGAGTAGTCCTTATCAGTCGCTAGATTAGTTAAGGTAAGTTGGAAATGTATATAGCGGGAATATAGTCCCAGACAAATATCGTGAAACCATCCCCAAACGGTCGTGCAAATCTAGGGGCTGTACGGAGGCTCGATTCACGTAATAAAGCCTTCCACTTGCTCAGAGAATAACCGTAAAACTAGAGGGTTGTTAAGCTAAATAAGATAAGGGCCGTTTCGAGATTCTATAATTTAAAACATTACAGGGCTTTGTCCTTTACTGCTGCTCCCAAGAAAATTATTTAGACGTAAAATCGGTCTTATATTAAACGAGGCTTTACTATACTCTAACGTCGTTTAATTCCTATATATTATACAAGTACATAAAAATATTTTTCCTCTTTTTCTTCTTTTTTGCCGTCTCATCTTATTCCACATGTCAAAACCGTAAACATTGTGGAACCATACACTGTGGAATACATACAGTGGAACCCCGAATATCCGTACAAGATTTTGAAGAAGAAAATCGTAGGAAAACATTGATTTTTCACTCAAATATTTTTTCAATATTACCCTGAGCTGGTACCTGAAACGGAGGGCTGATCACCTTTTTGATAACTTTCTAATAATTCTGATAACACTGCGTTTATATGATGCAGTGCCCTATGCACCATTGGGGTGCGAATAAGGGTTTGATGACGATGAGGAAAATATTTAAACAAAAAAAAAACACACACACACAAATACTGAACATATTTTCTTGAACGTTTTTCGCAGATACTTTGTGGCATATAAACTATATAAAAAGAAACAATTTTTTTTAACCACTTATTATTTAAAACAACTTTGTACCAATAAAAAGTGGTTATAATAAAGGTTTTATTTTATAAAAATGAACATGTTTTTTTTTTAATATTAAGTTATTATATAAATTATAGAAATAAGGTATACATCCAAAGCAGACCACCAAAGAGATTTAGTGATAGCTGGGAATCGACATCGCAGGAGGCTTATCCCTCTTTACAATATGCTACAAGGCCTACACCAAGAAGAAGAAGATATATACATAAATATATATATATATATATATATATATATATATATATATATATATATATATATATATATATATATATATATATATATATATATATATATATATATATATATATATATATATATATATATATATATATATATATATATATATATATATATATATATATATATATATATATATATATATATATATATATATATATATATATATATATATATATATATATATATATATATATATATATATATATATATAAACGAGTATATTTTACTAACGATAAGTTTGCTTTTACTTACAGACTCGCAATGATATCCGAATATTAAAATCTGATAAGGTAACAGTCCTATAAATCTAGACATAAATTCGGTTTCCTAATCGAATAATCAATAAGTGTTCTTGTTTTTACTGACCATTGTCGCACTAGGGGTCCTGTTTTGGACTCATTTATCTTCAAGATAAATGCTACTTCCACAAATTTTAGTACACCCTTCGGAGCACGCATTTTGATTGGCACTATGAAATAGCTGCATAGAGGTTTGATAACAGGCTGACATCTTTGGTTTGATGTTCTCCTATCATATTTGGAATACATACAATTTTGAGTGTTGAAAAAATTATATTGTGACAATTGTTTCGCCTTGTTAGGGCATTATCAAACGAATGTTAGGGCATTATTTATTCAATATTACGATGGACTGGTTGGTACCTGAAGCGGAGGGTTGATCACCTTTCCTTCATGTGTCAACGATCCAGATAACACTGCGTTTATATGACGCAGTGCCCTATGCACCATTGGGGTGCCGATAAGGGTTTTACATTTGTTTACTTACCAGGAGACCCCTGAAAATATCATTTTCAATCTTCATCAAATTAATTTTTTGACCAGTTATTTTTATGATGTAAAAAGTACCTAAATTTAAGAAATCTAGAATTTCTGAGCCACAAATTTGACAAGCTCAAAATACTGTGATTAGATATTAAATCATAAAATAAAGTTATGAGAATATCGTTTAGGATTCCTTCGTTATGTCTGAAACAAAGTATGTAGAGTTTTATTAAAAGTTCCACAAGTTTCCTCAGTCCTTCGACATATTGTCGTTCCATAAAATTTGTGGATAACGATGGACCTTGTATTTTCCGACTTTGCCGCCATTTTCCACAGGAGATAGTATCACTTTTCTTGAAATTGTTGGGTAAATTATGTTATACAACTTTCACGTGAGGCTATTTGGGTTTACGTTCAACTCCAGATTGAATTTACGATTTGTGGTTTGGTTTAAACCCCATTAAACTTGAATTAATTAATTATTTATTAACATCTCAACATAGATGAACAAGAACAGGGCTTTTATAAACAACAAATGTCCTGGAACACAGCTTTTTTAACATTTTATTTTAACCCCATTAAACTTGAATTAAATAATTATTTTTAAGATATCAACATAGATGAACAAGAACAGGGCTTTTATAAACAACAAATGTCCTGGAACACAGCTTTTTTAACATTTTATTTTAACCCCATTAAACTTGAATTAAATAATTATTTTTAACATCTCAACATAGATGAACAAGAACAGGGCTTTTATAAACAACTAATGTCCTGGAACACAGCTTTTTTAACATTTTATTTTAACCCCATTAAACTTGAATTATATAATTATTTATTAACATCTCAACATAGATGAACAAGAACGAGGCTTTTTTTAAACAACAAATGTCCAGGAACACACTTTTTTTTAAGAAAAGATAAATATTTGTATTTTAATTATTCACACAAATATTTCAATTTCATATTATTTCTGTAAGCCTAAGCGGCTCATTATTAGAAAAAGGTATCAAATTGTGGTAGAGTGGGTTCGAACCGAGAAACTCAGACTTAAGAGTCTGCGACACTAACCACGGGATCACAACCCGATACTTCATGTCAAACATTTCACTAAAAAATATATATTCATATATCATTGAAATATTCATTATATGACCATATTTTATCATTTTGATGAATGATATAATTAAATATTGTAATAGCGTAAGCGCAAACATTGTTTTATCTTATTGATTTAAAAAAATTAACGAACTTGGAACGCCGTTCCACCGCCGTTCATGCCGTGAAGAATAATATGAAAGTCTGGGCATTTGCGAGGCTTAAGACCGTCATAGGCTGGTTTAAGTGATTACTTTACACACGTGTAACATTCATCAATTCTACCCACGACTGTCAACCATACTATTTAAATTCTCGGAACTTCTAGATATATTGATCAAACTCAAAACATAGTACAATGATTAAAGAAAACATTTGTTTTTTACCACTTGAGTTTTATTATAGACTACATGTTTCTGAAGTTAAACTTCCATCATTCAGGTTTGTATAATAACTAAAATATAAAATATAAAATTGTTCTAAAAATAAGGAGAGGGGAAAGTAAAGGGAAAGGGTTAGTCAAGGGGCGGAGTTTGAAAATAAAGGAAAAATGGAAAGCAACGGTGAAGAATTTGGAAACAATATATTATTTAATAAATTATTATTAGAATTTAGGTTTTTTTGTATTTCTAAATTTTCAAGATAATTCATAATTTGGCCTTTATATGGAACAAGTGTTTGAATTCACTAGAATTGCACTCTACGTCAGGACAATCACTACGCCAGCATGCAAACAATACTACACGTCATCATCATAGCACAATTCACATACTTACAACTACACAAAATGTTGATAACATGCGATTTTGATCGAGACGAGGACCAACATGCACTAGGGGTTTCAGAACTGACATGCACTAAGATCTTAGGTCTGACATGCACTAGGGATTATATTGTACTTTTTATCGCAATCTTGTTTAGAGGAAAAACCTTCTACTACATATTTTTCTCTTTACTATTTTTTGATTTGGCATTAACTTTGTGGAATGACATGTTTATATATTTTTTTAAAAGTAAACACTAGAATATATCACTTAAATGAGTTTTATTTATATAAAAATACACGACTAGTTTTATTTATATATACGAAAACTACAGATGTTTTATTCTCAATATTATTAATATTTAAAGCATTTACTTTGTGGTTAGTCATTTTTACTTATTTATTTTTTTACAAAAATGTTAATAAAATTAGTATATAACCACTCACCGAGATTTTTACGTCTACCGGTTTCGAGACGTACCCGTCTCTTCGTCAGGACAATCACTAACACAGCATGCAAACAATACTACCCTTCACCACCATAGCACCATTTACACACTCAAAACTACACAAATTGTCTAACACATGCGATTTTTGGTCGACCCGAAGACCAACATGCACTATAGTTTTCAATACAGACATGCGTTACGAGCCGAGGTTAAACGTATATTAGAATTAGACTAGGAATCGAATCTATTTATATACTTGTAGGATGAGAGGAGTGGGGGGGGTTCGAATTGGATATTGACGAATCGTGTTTAATCGATGTCGAATCAAACAATGGACTATATGTAAAATTTATTTTCAACCAAATAAATTTTACATATAGTCCATTGTTTGATTCGACATCGATTAAACACGATTCGTCAATATCCAATTCGAACCCCCCCCACTCCTCTCATCCTACAAGTATATAAATAGATTCGATTCCTAGTCTAATTCTAATATACGTTTAACCTCGGCTCGTAACGCATGTCTGTATTGAAAACTATAGTGCATGTTGGTCTTCGGGTCGACCAAAAATCGCATGTGTTAGACAATTTGTGTAGTTTTGAGTGTGTAAATGGTGCTATGGTGGTGAAGGGTAGTATTGTTTGCATGCTGTGTTAGTGATTGTCCTGACGAAGAGACGGGTACGTCTCGAAACCGGTAGACGTAAAAATCTCGGTGAGTGGTTATATACTAATTTTATTAACATTTTTGTAAAAAAATAAATAAGTACAGATGTTTTCATCTTCTGGTACAAATTAAAACTAACGAACAAAAAATATATTTAGGTGTATAGGTCAATAAATATAGGGAAGAGAGGGGGGTTAAGGAACAAGATTTTTTCGTAAAAGGAAACATTGATAATAATGGTGACGTATTTTTCTATACTTTTTATAATGTTTATGTTTGTAGGTACCTTATTTACACTGTCTTCAAATCAAGTAAAAAAAATCATATGTAATTTTTTGTTTGTAGTATGTGTTAAATAAATAAATCAATATTTAAGGGATCATGTTATTCCGCAAAGTTAATGCCAAATCAATAAATAACATGTAATGAATATTAAATTATCTACTATTCTTCTACTTACTATTTTGTAGGAAGATGTGGGAGAAAAGGGGTAGATCAATTTATCCCCTATAATATATATTTAACCCTGTTTATTTAATTTAACTTAAATCCGCTTGAATTATTTCATTCTTATGAGAATCAGCAAGGCATGACATTTAATGGTCGAGATTCGGTTTAATGTTTTATGTGACATGAAAAATAAAACTGGGTGAATAGTTAATGGCGAATCTCCTGGCTCCATGGAGGTACAAGAATGGACAGGGGTACAGAACGAGGAACTGTTTTGGACTGCCCAAAATAAGGACACTTTGATACAAATGATGGTCAACGTGGGTGGGAGTCGACACGACACATAAAACCTAAACATATATTTGTCCGCCTCCATAGTGTAATGGTCTGCACGCTCAGCTACCGTTCTGGAGGTTCCGGGTTCGATTCCCAGGGGGGTCAAATGAATATAAGTGATTTTTTCACTCTAATATTTTTTCCATACTACCTTGGACTGGCACTCGAAGGGCTGATCACCTTTCCTTCATGTGTTAGCGATCAAGATTATGCTGCGTTAATATGATGCAGTGCCCTATGCACCATTGGGTGTGGATAAGGGTTTGAAACATATATCTCAACATACATGATGGAGATTTTGGATGTCTGGGGATTTACAGGGCATACGACCTATCGCAGGCTGGTTTAAATGGTTTATTTATACACGTGTAACATTAACCATAGTATTATTTATTGATTCGGCATTAACTTTGTGGAATGACATGATTATTTTATTAAAATTGAACACCTGCATATACCACTTTAATAATTTTTATTTTATTTACGACTAGTTTCGAAAACAACAGATGTTTTCATCTTTTGGTACAAATTAAAACATAAAACCAATTTTTAATTTGTACCAGAAGATGAAAACACCTATCGTTTTCGAAACTAGTCGTAAATAAAATAAAACTCATTAAAGTGGTGAATTCAAGTATTCAATTTTAATTAAATAAAATTTACCATAGTACCCAATAATTTATATGTTACGGTTTATAATTTATTTATATAACTACCGAAAAACCGAATAAAATGTTTGGGTTTAACTAGTTTGCAAGCCGTAGGTACTACATGCGTACAATATACGAAACCTTTCAGAGACAGATCATTCAAGAAGCGTCGAGGAAATATATGACGACAGATTGCCATTTTCATTAAAGGTTTTACGTTTTATAGTTTCCGACGTAAAAAACTTTATCGCCACCCGATCTCACACCGAAAACACCCTTAATTTGCATCGGAAGGGAAAGTTCAACCCCTCACAGTGCCATTCTTATCGTCACTTTCCCTTTTACTTTGTATAAAGACATTCCAGCATAACCGCTAGACTGCACTTGTACTCGTAAAATGCAGATGTAAATGCATTCGAACTTGAAGTTGGACAATTTCTATCAGCAAATTTGTGTAGAACTTTCCCCGAACAAAGTTTTATCTAAAATCGATTCTGGTGTCGCTCAAGGATAACAAATAGGACCTCTTGAATCCAGGGCTAGATGTATTAAAATAATTCAAAATATTTGTAAATTTGGCGTTTAATTTAAAGAACTCCATTTTGATTTATGTATTAAATGTTAAATCAAACACTGATTGAGTCTACTAAGTTGTACAACATTTTGAGTATGTCAAAATACTTTTTCACAAAATCTGGATTATCTCCAATTACAGGAGTTATTTTCATATTACAATATGAAAATAACTTGGACTGTAATTGCAGATAATCCAGATTTTGTGAACAAGTATTTGGACACAGTCAAAATGTTGTAAATAAATTATCTGGTCAAATTATAAACTTAAATACTAAAAATAAAAATGGTATTTTCTGGAGTTTCTCATGTGAGTGATTATAATCTAGGATTCGGACCTCACATACTAAAATAAGAGTGTCTGCCAAATAAAAAGCTTCTTTTCATCTCACCAATAGATGTCTCTAGTGAATTTATAATAATTCAAGAATAATGTTTCAAAATTGGTTCATATATATATATAAAGGGTCCGCCAAATAACTTTTTTTTTTTGAAAATGCTATAAAAAAAAAACTAACTAGCTTCGGCTATGTGGCACGTAGCGCCGTCCTGTTGAAACCAAATGTTGCCAATATCCTCCTCTTCAATTTTTGTGAACAAAAATCCGTTCAACATGGCCCGATAACGATCGCCATTGACTGTAACGGCCACTCCTTGCTCATTTTCAAAGAAAAATGGCCCAATTATGCCTCTGGACCAAAATCCGCACCAAACAGTGACTCGTTTTGGGTGTACCGGCTTTTCAATGTATGCGTGCGGGTTTTCTGTGCCCCAAATACGACAATTTTGCTTGTTTACATACCCGCCAAGATAAAAATGAGCTTCATCCGAAAAGATGATTTTTTTGGCAAAATCGGCATCTTCTGTAAGTCGATCGCAGGCCCACTCAGCGAAGCGAAAACGCATTGGATGGTCAGTTGGCTTCAACTCCTGAACCAATTGGACTTTGTATGGCGTCATACCAAGGTCTTTATGCAAAATTCGTCTCAATGATGTCTCCGAAATGTTCAATTGTTGAGAACGACGGTGAATTGATGTTGATGGCGCTTCACGCACACTTTCTGCCACAACATCGATATTCTCGGGTGTACGCACTGTTTTTGGCTTTTCACGCTTTGGTTTATCGATGAGGATGCCAGTTTCTTTCACTTTTTTCACAAGATAACGAACATACGGAGCTGACGGTGCTTCTCTTCTTCCAAAAACCGTACGCAATTTTCGCACACATTCTGCAACATTACCATGATTTTCAAAGTAATGTCGCAATATTTTCCAGCGTTGTTCAAGCGTATACACAACCATATTCGCTCAGCGGAAGGATAAAACTAATTATCTGTCAAATCAGACATGAGCTAAGTGTTACCATTCACGAAATAAGCACTAGTTGAAAAAAAAAACTTTAGATGGCGGACCCTATAGAACTTCCAAGAATTTGAGTAGTGTGGTTGTCAATATTGGGTAGAATTGGTGAATGTTACACGTATGTAAAGTGATCACTTAAACCAGCCTATGACGGTCGTCAGCCCTGTAAATGCCCAGACTCTCACATTCTTCTTCATCTTATGTATATCATAAATGAAATGTGAATGGGTTGAAAACACAGGTGTAAAGGTTCTAGGTCATGGATATATATGAACATATAAATATACGAGTGTAAAACCAAGTTCTTTAAATTAGGCCATACAATTTTAAACTCAACATACCTTACAATAAATGACAGCAAGACAAAAGCTATGGAGTATATTTTTAGAACAAGTAGTTCACAGTAGTAAAAGAATGTATTGTTTTATTTTATTATTTCAAGCGCTATCAAAAGCGGACTGTCTGACACAGAAAAATGTCCTTTTTTTATCTATTTTAAGACTTTTACATAAATATCGCAGTTAAAGAGTATTAATCCGTGTGTTATCTCAGCGCAGGTAATACAAAATAATCGTATTTATTGATTTGGCGTGTAATTGTAGAACTCTATTTTAATTTATGATTTATTTTTTTTTGAGTTTTCAATCAAATACAACTTAGTAGACTCGAAAAATCTGTGTTTAATTTAAAAATAAATTCAAAACTAAATAATCTTTTTTATCGATCTGGCATTGATTTTGTGGAAAAACATGATGATTTAAGCATAAAATGAAACTTTTCTTGAATGTTTTTCGCAGATATTTTGTGGCACATTTTAAAAACTTTATCAAATAAAACAACTTTGTTTTTACCACTTGAGTATTTCAAAGTTTTAGAATCAGTACATAAACCTTGATGATGACAAAGTTCTTGTTAAAACCGGTTGGAAAAAGTGTATCAATAAAAATTGGCTTAAACAAAGTTGTTTTATTTTATAAAGTTTTTAAAATAAACATTTTTGTCCGCTCACTTTTGATTTTTTAAATATAACACAATAAATTTCAAGAATTATAGATATTTTCATCAATAGGTGAAAATACGAACTGACCTTTTCTCTTAATATTAATACAATTATAAACTCAAAAGTCGTCTGAAATATATGTTTTATTTTTTCAAAACAAAATTATAATGTAAGTAAAAATTATATTATATTATGTCCGCCTCCGTAGTGTAATGGTCAGCACGCTTGGCTACCGTTCTGGAGGTCCCGGGTTCGATTCCCAGGGGGGATCAAATAAATATAAGTGATTTTTTCACTGTAATACTTATTCAATATTACCTTGGATTGGTACCTGAAGTGAAGGGCCGATCACCTTTCCTTCATGCGTTAACGATCAAGATAACTCTGCATTTATATGAAGCAGTGCCCTATGCACCATTGGGGTGCGGATATGGGTTTTAATAACAAATAATAAAAATTATATTATTTATTGATTCGGCATTAACTTTGTGGCATGACATGTTGATTTTATTATGTTTTAATTAAACACTTGAATATACCACCTAAAGAGATTTATTTAAATATACATATAAAGTTTCGAAAACTTACAAATGTTTTCATCTTCTGGTAAAAATTAAAACATAATGTAATAACATGAGTTTTAATTTTTACCAGAAGATAAAAACATCTGTTAGTTTTCGAAACTAGTCGTATATATAAATAAAACTTATTATGTAAGTGGTATATTCAAATATTTAATTTAAAAAAATAATAAAATTAAAATTAATATTAGTTAAAATTCGTTCCTTATGTATTATTACGATAAACTGTTGTGAATTTTCACTGATGTGGGCAAGAATATAAATACCTCTCCCCTTTATTATTTTTCCTTCATTATTTATTTATTTGAATAATTTTACAAAACACAAAGCTCGATAATATTAGTATTGCAATATAGAGCCATAGTACGAGGGACTCATCTTCTAGGCAATCTCCTCTTTAAAACGTGACCAGAATTTGTATCACCGTAACTGCGTTATGTTCAAATACCTTCGAATAACTCAATCATTTTATTAAATTTATCATTTCGTCTTTCTCTTTGGAAAACATATTAAACCACCACAGACAAAAAGTATCTTTCTCTTACAAAATTGAATTTGGATGTCATTCTGAAGACGATAGGTATGTATATAAGAGTCGAAATTACTTATTATTTATATTTGAAGCACTAACTTTGTGATTTTTCATTTTATAATTTAAACGTTACTTTGTTTTAAAATCTCTATAAATATTTTATTATAACTTAATTATAATATCTACCGGTTTCGAAGCTAACCGTTTCTGTATCAAGACTGATTAATACTAAATTATTATTAATCATTCTTGATAAAGAAGCGGTTAGCTTCGAAACCGGTAGACATTATAATTAAGTTATAATAAAATATGTATAGTGATTTTAAAACAAAGTAATTTTAATTATATTATTTATACATTTTTACAACATATTTTTTAAATTCAAACTTCTTAGGTGCCGATTGGATAATCGACAGTTGAATGAGAGTTAAGAATGAAATTTCAAGGCCGCGTCACGTTTTTTAGGCTCATTTCGTTACACGAGAGAGAAAAAATATAAAACGAAGAGGGACGAAAGAAAAAGATAGCGATACTTTCCAAAGCAACGGGACTTGAGGAAAAGTGAGCGACGTATACACAACAAAACAATGTGTCACACATGCTTGTGTTGTATATGTACACGTCAGAAGCTATATATGAGTACCTGAGGTACCATACCCTATGTAAGTTATAGTTTTTATGTTTCAATTCTGTCACGTGTACGGTGCGGCGCGCCTATTTTTTGTTTTCTTAAGCCATAAAAAAAACACTTTTTTATTTTTTTAATGTAAACACGACTAGTTTCGAGAACTGCAGATGTTCTCAAAAGTGGTCGTACACAAGTGATTTATTTTTATATTAAAATCATCATGTAATTCTACAAAATTAATGCCAAATCGATTTAGAAATAAATAATATCTAGGTTGATGTACAATATAAAGTACATTAATACCATGATGGACCAATTTCAGTGCATAGTTAGATTCTGGTTGGTTTCGTAGCCAAATCTACAGAGATTTTAGTAGCGTTGGCAACGTTTGCTGCATACTAGAATATAGGACGAAGTTCCAATATCTATACGATATTGTAAGGCTTACCTTATATTACAATTTAAACATGTTCTCATTTTATATGAATATGTATTCTATTATCGTACACTGGATAATTCACACTATAAATCAATATATGTATACTTGGCCTGTTCAATAATTACGCAGGCTCACGTAATAAAACAAAATGTACTTTATAAAATAAAACAACATTGTTTTAACCATTTTTCATAAGTACACATTTTCCAACCGGTTTCGACAAAAACCTTGTCATCATCAGGGTTTTTGTACTAATTCTTAAACATTGAAATACTCATATTAAGGTTATATTTAATTACCCTTCCCTTACGATGCCAAAAATGTTCACCTTAAACCTAACTATGAGTATTTCAATGTTTTAGAATTAGTACATAAACCCTGATGATGGCAAGGATATTGTATATATCGATCACTCCTTTCAAGAACGTCATAAATAAAAACTTGATTTTTCAGGATAACGTTTTTAAAGTTTAAAAATATAAAGCAATGTATTCAAAATAAATATCAAGCCACTTATTGAACTTTTTACTGTGCAAATGATCTTTTTAGCTAAAACCTGAAGGTTTTTTCTCCATTTGAAAAATATTTAGTATATTTAAAAATAAAATTAAAACTTACCTTTTCTTCAAAATGCAAAAACAACACTTTCTGCCCTGTAGCGGGTAAATAGTTAAAAATATGCCTCTTTTGCAGGGATATAGTACATTTTCTGGGCATTCCGAAAACATGCACAACTGAAAATTGACGATTTTTGATTTATGACGTTGTTGAAAGGAGTGAGCAATATGGCTTTTATCTTCCCTAATTAGATAAGGCAATGTCTATCAACTCCCTTGGGCCAAGTAGTGGTCTCAGTAGTCGAAATGGAATTAAAGATAAAAATATAATTAAAGACAAAAATTTACGATTTTTGATTTATGACGTTCTTGAAAGGAGTGAGCGATTTGTATTATGTTAAAGGCTTAAGCCGTTCAATAAATAAATAAAATAAATAAAAAAAAAAATTACAATGATTGGTTTAATACAAAATGTTGAAACGCATCTCATTAGTGATAACGATTATCTCAGAACTTGCAAGGTAACGTAATGAGTTACCATTATGGTATTAGTGACGGTGACAAACAAATCCGACCTGATCACAAACGGCCATGTACAGGAACTAGCAGTAGCGTACAGTGCTACTTAGTGTACCTATATAATTAACCCACTCAGGCTATGATTGAAAACAATCAAAGAATAAGAACAACCGAGGTTCTTGATACGGTGTGTCTAGTATCAGTATATTATGCCAGTGGCGGCACGTACAGATAAAACTTCTTCCTCTTACATTTTGATACGTCAACAGAGATGAAGAATAATGTGGAAGTCTGGGTGTTTACAGGGCTTACAACCTCTCATAGGCTGATTTAAGTGATCTTTTTTTCGGAACATTATCAACAATTGGATCCAGCAGCTTGTGCATTATTCTTCTTCTAACCCTCATCCGTACCCAATGGAGCATAGGGCACTGCATCGGATAACTTACATGAAGGCAAGGTGATCACTCCTGCGCTTCACGGTCAACTTAGCTTATAGATATAGAATAAGACTAAA
Source organism: Brachycentrus maculatus (assembly GCF_059751285.1). NCBI lineage: Eukaryota > Metazoa > Arthropoda > Insecta > Trichoptera > Brachycentridae > Brachycentrus > Brachycentrus maculatus. The sequence goes on from NW_028280789.1 coordinate 29,434, forward strand.
TATTATTTTCATCTCACCAATAGATGTCTCTAGTGAAGTTCCAGTGATTCAAGAACAATGTTTAAATGTCTAAATTGGTTCATATATATAGAACATGTGATATAACAAGTGATAGTGTCAATAATGGGTAGAATTGGTGAATGTAACACGTGTATAAAGTGATCACTTAAACCAGCCCATGACTTTCATATTATTCTTCATCTTTGATGAGATGCAAAAAAATAAGACGGAAGCCATTTTAAAAAATAAAAGTAAAAAACAGAATCGCAAATTTGCATTATGTACGATATAAGGGTTTAAAAATGTATGATGAGATGCCTGAATGTATGAATAATGAAATGAAAAAAATGAATTTATAAATAAATGTTACGTTTATTGTAAGAAGATTAAAATACAATAATGTTAAGTCATTATTTTATTTATTTTTATTTATTGATTTGGCGTTTAATTTGTAGAACTCCATTTTAATTTATGTATTCATTTTAAATCAAACACAGATTGTTTGAGTCTACTAAGTTGTATTTTATAAACAAAAAAATATATATTGTGACGAATAACGTAATAAAAATTATATTGTTACGTGTAACGAATATCGAATGTGACATTCGTTTGATAATGCCCTAACAAGGCGAAACAATTGTCACAATATAAATTTTATATGTTTTTTGTTAATACAATACAACTTAGTAGACTCAAAAAATCTGTGTTTGATTTAAAATTAATACACAAATGTTAAATTATGTAATTTATTTTTAGATTAAAACCAATATTTTTAGCTTTTCCACTTTTTTTTTGACCAGCGACCGGGTTTCGTCGTTACCGACATCATCAGACTGGTGAGAGGCTATACAAATTGTTATGTTATATACAAAAGAAGGCAGGAGTTGATAACCATGATTTGATATAATTTATGAGAAATTAATTTAATTTGAGTGAATTTAAGTATTGTATGATATTAAAAATATTTTTCATAAAGGTTTTTTTGTATTGAAAGTACGATTTTATATAAAGTTTGTAATTAATTAATGTAAGTAACTTTATATAATCTATTATATAATCTAAGTAAGTAATTTTATATAATCTATTATAACTTTATATAAAATCGTGCTTTCAATACAAAAAAACCTTTATAAAAAATATTTTTAATATCATACAATACTTAAATTCACTCAAATTAAATTAATTTCTCATAAAATTATATCAAATCATGGTTATCAACTCCTGCCTTCTTTTATATATAACATAACAATTTGTATAGCCTCTCACCAGTCTGATGATGTCGGTAACGACGAAACCCGGTCGCTGGTCAAATAAAAAAGTGGAAAAGCTAAAAATATTGGTTTTAATCTAATAATAAATTTAAAATGCAATTCCATCACGAAGTGTCAGTGGATAGTATAAATTTGTTAAATTATGTTATGATCCATTTTTCCGTTACTTGAAATTAAATGTTTTGCGATTGATTTCACTTTAAAAGATCCCATGCAAGGCTCAGGGTGTAGTTAAAGCTTTTAGTCAGCCTGGTAATAATCAGACAAAGACAAATCAAAATATAGTTGCGTACCATGAACACCAAATAAGAGACATGTGAGTGGTCGGTGTCACATTTTTTATTCATTCAAACCCTTATCCACACCCCAATGGTGCGTAGGGCACTGCATCATATAAACGGAGTGTTATCTTGATCATTAACACATGAAGGAAAGGTGATCAGCCCTCAGCTTCGGGGAACCAGTCCAGGGTAATATTAAATAAATATTAAAGTGAAGAAATCACTTAAATTTATTTGACCCCCCTTGGGAATCGAACCCGGGACCTCCAGAACGGTAGCCGAGCGTGCTGTGTCACATTTAATAAGAATAAATCATCGATATTTGATATCGATTCTGGGAAGAATTTTTACTAGGCATATTGGCTATTCCACGCCTCTTGGAGTGGCCAGACTGCCCAGACAAGCTTTGCCGCTATATTTTACATTATTAGTACCTACACGATGCATGTCAAACTCTGATTGCCATCATTGATGATGGTTACTCATATGAGAAGATAACGCTCGTACACTTCTACAGGTTGGTCAGAAAGAAGATTATAATTAAAATGTAACTTTTTTTTAAAATCATCATAAATATTTAATTATAACTTAATTGTAATGTCTACCGGTTTCGAAGCTAACAATATTTATCAATTTTGATAAAGAAGCGGTTAGCTTCGGAACTGGTGGACATTATAATTAAGTTAAAATTAAATATTTAAATTGATTTTAAAACAAAGTTATATTTTAATTATAAAATGGAAAATCACAAAATTAGTGCTTCAAATATAAATCATAGAAAGAATATCGTTATTTTTAATTTATAACCCCTAATAACTAGCAATTAAAAACGTGAAACTTAATCAAACGTATTTTTTTAAATAGGAGCTGGTTACATGGCACTTAAGTTAGGGTTATTAGGAATGAATGTAAGAGACATTTAACAATAAATCGCTATTTCGCACAGCTATTACATATTTCAATATTGTGCGATCAACAAATGGCATTGTATCTACAAATATAGTTTAGTTATGTAGGGTTAAAATAAAATGGTTTAAAATGCACTAAGATTTTTTTTAATGTGTTTTTTTTTTTAAACTAGCCGCATGTAACTAAACCTTGGTGATTGCCTCAGTTTGATTAAATGGAGAGAGAAAAAGTACTCTGTATAAATGCCACACTACTCTGTCTTTGCAAAAAATCTGCGTTTCTTCCACATTCATGAATCTTCTGATCGTTTTCAAGTATTTAACATCTTTATCATGTCAAGTTTTCTTCGGTGTTTCTCTGCTCCTATTACCAACCACATTCACCTCATAAATATTGTTTTACCATCCTTTTCTCACTCATGAGTTCCACATATTTAAACCATCTCAACACATTTTTTTTCATTTTATCGATGATTCTTATATCAGTTTTTCATTATTTCGTTGTTTCACCATGTGAACATCTATCATACATCATTTTGCCGCACATTTATCTTAGAGATCGAATTTCAAATACCAAAATCAGTCTTCAATCATCCTTTAGGTTTGGACATGTTAAGTGAATGAGTGAAGAAAGAATCGTAAAACAAATTTATGAGACGAATGTGGCTAGTAATACAAGTAAAGAAAAACTGAATAAAACTTGATTTTAAGAAAATATTAAGAATGCGTTTTTTAGTAACACTGTAGTCCGTTTAACCTTTGACATGCAACAATGCAACATCGCCAAATCGTGTCAATTGGCCTGTTACACTTTGCGATGCAATTCTGATTTTTTTAGTGTGTCAGAGGCCTTATTGCTAGGGTTAAAAGTACGTGATCCCTCAGTCAAAGATCAACCAGTTTTAAAAGGTGTAGATCATATTTAAAAAAAAGTATTTTAATTCATTTTAAATTAGCAATAACGGTTCCTTAATATGAATTTCTAAAGTGTACAATGTTTGTCTAAATATGAAAATAAAACACGTGTATTATGCCACTTTTAGAGTTTATTTAAGTAAACACGACAATTGAGAACTACAGATGTAAAACAGGTGAAAATACAAACTCTTTGTATTTTCAGTTGTTGGTAAAAATATGTGTTGCTCTCTAAACTAGTCATGTTTTGATTGATAATTTCAAAAAGTGGTATTAAAGTAATGTTTTATTTTAAACTTTTAAATACAAAACTGTTTACCCTTTCACTTATTTGTAAAAACATCTGTTGTTCTCAAAACTAGTCATGTTCGCATAAATTAGATCAAAAAGTGGTACTAACCAAATATTTTTTTTTTACTTGCAACAGTCGGTGTGAAAAATCGTGTGTATGGAGTTTATGTAATTAATTTGACATGGAATAAAAATATACACAAATACAAATTTTAAGGTACTTATATTTTATGAATGTCAGAATGGCCTCATTCGTATTTAATTTGTATTTGAAGAAGCATAATAAACAATACAATTGTGACATTTTTAACAATAAAATCAATAAATTACATCTTCGTGTAATATAAAATATATTTCTTTTTCTAATATAATCAATAAATGTAAATAGTAAATTGACCAAGTAAAACCCAAATGAAAAATGGGTAGATTTTACAAAAAAGTGAATGCCGAATCAGTTAATGAAAATATAAATAATGTAACAATTAACTGAAGTTATGATAAAAATATTAAAAATAAACAGATTTTTTATGCGTGAATGGAAAACTTTAAAATACTTTGGGCTCAATGGTATAAATTATGCACAATTCTTTGTTACATCGCGATGTAACCAGAAAACTAAAATGTGGATATTTTTATTTTAATGATGATTTCGTCTGATTCCCTTATTACAAGCCTTAGACAATTGCCAAAGAAACGTATAAAACATTTCCCAAATGCCGTTTTAAATTTACAAATTTCACCAAATATTTTGCTTTAAAATATGAACGACAGTTCATCATCATCAGAAATGTGTTATTTTTTTTTATTTCAAATAAAAAAATGTTTAATAATTATTCCGAATATTTTAATGCACTGTATAATGTTTTTTACTTACCAAAATTTTAAAAAATATAATAAAACTCGAAAAAACACCAAAGAAATTATGTTGTTTAATTAATCTTACCCGTAAGTATAATAAATATAATAAAATCCTTACCGCACCCCAATGGTGCATAGGGCACTGCTTCATATAAACGCAGTGTTATCTCGATCGTTTACACATGAAGGAAAGGTGATCAGCTCTCCACTTCAGGTACCAGTCCAATGTTACATTGAATAAATATTAGAGTGAAAAAAATCACTTATATTTATTAAACCCCCCTCGGAATCGAACCAGGGACCTCCAGAACGGTAGCCGAGCATGCCGACCATTACACTACGGAGGCGGACAACTTCTTACCCGTAAGTAATCAAGTTAAACTTAAAATATTGTATTAAATGCACCCAGTGAATTCTGTCCGATTTTCAAGTCATCTTGCCCCTATGTGCATCGTTTGAAAACGTAATGAGCTTTCCTCATACAGCCGCTATGATGGCATTTTGATTGAGCAAGTCCTAGAGATGACTGCAAATTTAATTTACTGTGAATTATCACCACAAAAAAATTTGTTAGATAAGTATTTTTTAACAATTTGGCAACACTTTAAACATTGATATTTTTAAGACCTCACACGTGGACTTAATATAGGAAAGGGTGAAACAAGTATGAACTTTTAAATATCCCGCAAGGATTACTATTCATGGTGGTGTCATAAATTTTCAAATATTATAACCCCTAGTTTATTTCACCGGAAAATAAATATACATGGAAATAAATAAATCTTTGGTGTAGATTCTGTCTTAACAAGCGAGTTATGATTAAGTGGGAGTATGTAAAGGGTGTATTACCGTAGGGGTCGTACACTTAAAAAAATCATGAATGTATTCAATTATCAAATTACAGTTTATCAAGTTTAATTAAAATTGAAAATCATATATTCAGGCGTCTCCTATTATATATCTCATATACATTTAATGAAGGTTTGCGCTACTAAAAAAATGAAACTGAAAAACCATGTTACTGAAAAAGTAGCCCTAGAATATTATTTTTTCAATTAATTTGAAAAATTTAATCAAATTTTGGGAACTGTGGGATGGTAAATGTAAAATCACATGAACAAGTCTATAACAGAGCAAAAACCCTGTAAATGTGCAAAGACTTAATAAATATATATATTTAATTTCAATAATAAATAATGGATAGTAAAAATTGATGTAACTGCCCAAATTTTCATTAAATTATAAATACAACTACAGAAATTAAAGTAGTGTGGTGTTAATCATGGATAGAATGCTAGGCGCCGTGGCGTAGTTGGGTAGACGCTCGCCTGCGAAAATGGCGTCGCGGGCTCGATTTCCACCAATTGGAAAATAAATTCAAGAATGATTTATTTTCAATTGGTCTGGGTGTTTGCGATATATTTTTCACATTAACCTTCCCTATTCTTACTATCCTACCTGCAGACAAGCCTCTAAAAGTAGAGGCTTTGCGAGTTATTCCTTTAAAAAAAACGTGAATGTTACACGTGTGTAAATTTAATTGAAACCAATTTATGATGTATCGTGAGCCCTGTTAATATCCATTCCTTTGTATTTTTCTTCATCTATGTTAGTATAGCAATATCAGTTTTATGAATGTAAAGCTCCTAGGTCGATGGTTCTAAACCCCTTTCATGTATCGCGATGGTGTAAAGCTCAGTCACAGTATTATATTCACGATCCCAGTAACAAGATTCTCCACAATAATAATGGCAGTAATAAATCAAACAAATTCACCATTCTGTTCTCCCGGCACTCAAGACCAAAACTTTTTATGCAAAACCGGAAATGTAAAGGAAGTAGGCTGGGTGTTTCCGGTGCGCTGACTCCGAATTTGTAACAATACCACATCTACATCGTCGGGGGGGGTGGTTGTCAGAAAAATTGGCAAACGTCGAATCGACGATTTCATCCCCTCTCGGAATCGTTAAAACGAAAATAAATTTCCTGAAAAATAAGGTTAACTGTTTTTCTTACGGGGTGCGCCCATTCGATGACTTCAAACCGAGCATCCTACGTCTTCATCGGAGCCGTTTGAATCGTATAATTTCGTATACTAAAGACAATATCTTAGGAGATGGTTGCATTCTTTTACCTTTTATATGCACAATTCCATTTTATTTTTTTATATTTTTAATTGGGTTAACAACAGCAAAATATCGTAGTCATACAGGAGAAAGTGACCAAGTGCAGTGTTTTACAAAAACATGATCATTGACTATTTGATATCTTACTAGCTTAATATTGCCCTGAAAAAATCCCAAATGATTTTAAACTTGAAAGTATAATATACTGACTTGGTAAAAATTACTAACTGCATTGATGTTTATTTTCTTGCCAAACAAAAGTGATTTAAATGGCCCTCCTGAACATTTTACGTTTTGGTATTGGTCACTTTCTCCTGTACGACTACGATATGTAAAACAAAACAATAAAACAAGCCAATTATACTTAACCACAGAAACATAAAGATTGGTACAAAATATTTAGTGTAGATCTAGCAAATTAATGAATGTGTGTGTGTGATGTTGATTCTAGTAGGGACATACATACAATGCAGAGAACCATAGTTTTTAAAGATCCTGAAAGGAAAATATGCTCACCATTGGACTTTTCAACACAGATTTTCCGCAATTGAAAATGTCAACTTGGCCAAAACATGAGTTGTTCTCAATAGCCATACGAAACAAAGGTGAACTCCGCGCACAATTAATTTCGAAGGAAAGGTATTTTGAATAATTAAGGAAGATATGTTTTTTTTATCTTCAGTATTAGGGAATCAGGAGGCATTAGTCGGTTGTGAGCGATTATTTAATAATGTTTTTCTACAGCGTTTTTTGCTGAGACTTTTCGGTACATCAACATGACATTTCTAAATTTATTAATATCAAGTCCCCAATGTTGAAGCTATTTTAAAAAATGCAATTTTTCAGCTAATAAAACGTGATAAATATTGAAATTAAAAAAAATTAACTACATTCTTTAGATTCAAAAATTATTTTAGTAGTTATTCAAAAGTTATTCCAACAAAATTGCAAAAATTTGGAAAAATTAAATATTTCAACAACCTGCCTATGGATATCAAAAAAATAGAAAATATTAAAGTGCCTACTTAAAAAAAAATAAACACCTTTTATTCATGAGAAATTGAAAAAAATGGATAGGCACAGCGTAACTAGTAAAGGATATTTTTGAAACAGAAATGCCTATTTTTAATTCAACTTGGTAAATACCACAATTTCTTAAAATCTTGTGACGTGTATATGTATATTTATATATATATATATATATATATATATATATATATATATATATATATATATATATATATATATATATATATATATATATATATATATATATATATATATATATATTATATATATATATATATATATATATATATATATATATTACCACAAAGCGACTGCCGAATTAATTGATGAGATATTGATGACGTTAATTATTTTGGTCATTCGCTTGTATATTTTCCATATTGTATAATTATTTCTAGGGCTGGCTTCAAGCTATAGAATGCTCCATCGTTCTTTAGACCTCACGCAAGTAATCAAAACGGATGGTCATTTCTGGACCATAAATCATTTATATGTATTCATAAGTCGAAACGTATATAACCTAATTATAACCGATGGTTTAATTCTGGTATTCCTCCATGTTATTAAATATAATGAATTACTACTGTTATTGAAATCGATTGTTTGAAAAAAAGCTTTCAATCTACGGAATAGAACAATAGCAAATAATGACAAAGATATACTCGTAAATTAAACATTTTGTTTTATATCAGCAAAAAATGTTTTATTATTACACAAGTACAGTAAAACCTCGATATAATAGACCTCTATTTAACGGACTTCGGATATAACGGAAAAAAATCCGGTCTAATGCAAAAAATAAAAACATCCTGATAAAATTAAACATGATTAAATTCAAGCGTCATCGCATGTTAACAATTATTAGCGGTCGTGATAAACACAAAATATGTCTCAAAATTTCAAAAATGCAAACAAAGTTGATTCATTTTTCAAAGCGGAATTAGCAAACTTGTCGATATCAAACAGTCAACAGATGAATGTCCCTTCACGACGAGTGTCCGAAGACAATGAAATAATTTTGTTTGTGTTTTGCATTGATTATTTATATCTAAATACAGTGATATTTCCCAAAAGAAAGGTCTTCGATTTATTTTAAACTTTTTTTTTATAAAACAAACTATCGGTTTTAACGAACACCTCCTCAATTAGTCGGTTATATCGGGGTTTTACTGTATGTATTGTTTTATTATTATACAAGCACATACTCGTAAATTTGTTTTAGAGTTCTTTCTTCACTCGTCCAAACCATTTCAACACACCTTTCATAATTTTATCGATAATGCTAGACTCGGCCTTGCATTATTTCTTGTCATCACAATTCACACACCTATCACACATCGTTTTGATACTATCATAGATCGCATTTTAAATGCATGCAGTCTACCTTTATCTTTCTTTTGACAACTGCATACTTAACTTCCATTCATTTGTGTAAGAACCTGGACTCGTAACTAATCATTATGCCAGAGAGAATAGAACCAATCTGTCTGCACAAAATTCTTCTTATTCTTATTCTTCTTCTTCTTCTTTTTTAGACCCAAAGGATCTGTTTGTGTCTCCGCTTGTAGCTTTTGGGATGTTGACTCCCAGCTGTCTTTTCACTTTTTGGGGGTCTACCTGGGCGTCTGCGTCCTTCAGGGATTCCTTGAAGGGCGATACGTGGAAGTCTGTCATCTGACATTCTGTTTACATGATCATTCCAGTATCGCCTTCGTTGTCGTCCCCACCTTACGATATCCTCCGTCTTACACATGCTCCGGATGTCGGTATTTCTTACTCGGTCTCGCAATGCGTTTCCGGTTATGGATCGGAGAGTCTTCATCTCGGAGGTTCGAAGTCGAGATTTTGTTCTAGAAGAATCTGCTCTTGCCTAAATTTCATAAGTTGCTATTGGTCGAACACATGTTTTGTATATTTTCATTTTAGATGCACACAATTCATGTACCATATATGAATGTACATACCGGCCAATTATTCCGACTCCTCACCTGAACACCAAAGTATTCGAAATACTTGATCATGCCGAGTTTTCCTCGGTCTTTCTCTGCTTCTATTAATAACCACATTGGACTCATATTTTTTCTGTTCTTTTCTCACTCATTCGATTCACATGCCGAAACCATCTCAACACATCTTTCATAATTTCATCAATCCAGAGATCAAAAAAATTCATGGATGCAATATGAAATATGATATGATTCGAAGACATGACCTAGGAGACGTTATATATGAAGGAAGGAGCTACAACCTGAGGACGAGGAGAACTGACCCTAACAGTCAATTTGACAGATCAGATTGACAAATCTTTGAAACATAAATGTTACTCGGAGAATTTTGCATTTTTTGGAAAATCGACTTACATGGATCTGGCGGATTTTGAAAGTAGGCGACACATATCGACTATTCCAAATATTTAACATTAAAAAAGTTACTTACAGTTTTATCAGCGTAGATGGTAGACTTGATGGAACTTCCACAAAACCAGCCGCCTTGCACGTCAGTTCCTTTCCATCAGCACTGCACCTGCACTTGGACTCGAACGCCGAGCAATACGTTTTAACTTCACCATTTTTATCCACCTCATCATTCTTCTCCACTCTAACCTTCTCCTTTTCACTTATAGCCACTTTTTCCTCGTCTAAATATTCCTCGTGAATGGACGCAGTCAACTTGATAGTTTGCACTTTGACTGGTATGATTCTTTCTTTAATTTCACCATCAGCCGGCAAAGCTTCCGAGTATAATTTGGCGTCTAAATTATTGACGATAGCGTTTTCGTAATAATCGCTATCGTAAACAGGGGTCGTTTTGATTACGTTTTCGATCACTTCGCTCGGGAACGCTTCTGCTGGAAGAACTAGCACCAAAATCGAACAAAACGTGATTTGCGACAGCACCTTTTTGACGAACGTCGATCGGTGTTTCCTGTTCGCTGTTCGAACCGTCGAAGCGAGCTTTAAACGCCCGGCTGGGCTCATGCTGTATTTTGTACGACAATTATCCTAGACTAGTTGTTACATCTCAATATTTCCAAGGGTTGTGAAAATAATAGGCCCATTATCCAAATATCCTTAGGGGTTTGTTTGATCAGGTGGCGCACTCTATCGGGCGAGTGGGGAAGCTGAATTCAAATCTGAAAATGGAACTGCTGTTCTGTGTCATTATACAATCTGTCACTTCATTGGATGGGTCCCGATTAGTCGATTACCAGCGCTGGGCGGTGGAGGACGCTTCATTGGTCGTAAACCCTGGAACAATAAACTTAATTAAAATTTTATTCAAAGTTCGTTGGGTGTGTAATATAAACTGATGGCTCACACGATTTCAGTGGACAAAGAGATAAATTACTTAATATTAAAATATTAATTAAAGGGTTTACTGAAATTATACTGAGGGTCCAATTTCTTATTACTACATATAAATGAAAACCTGTCAATAATAGGTTGCTATTAATAATAGCTTTTATAAAGCTTCATTTGTATAAAACATTTTCTCAATGTGGCTGTCGAGACTTAAAACACAGTAAGGGACATTTTTTTGAAAGACGTTTTTTGCATTTTTCTACTTACACCAAAAATGCAAAAAAACGTCTTTCAAAAAATGTCCCTTACTGTGTTTTAAGTTTGGGCAGCCGAATGGCACATTACATTTTTATTTGCCTTATCTTACCCCCAAATCTTAACACACACCTTTCTTAATTGTATCGATAATGGCTATCTCAAGCTTGCATTCTTTCCTTACATCACCATTCGCACATCTATCATACATTGTTTCGCCATACATTCGTCTGAGGGATCGCATTTCGAAAGCATTCAGTCTGCTTTCATCCTTCTTTTCCTAACACCTCCTTTCCTCCTCGGAAACAGCTCCTACCCACTCTTAAGCCTTCAACGTCACAAGGACCCAACTCTTAAATTTAGAATTGGCTTCACATATCGCTCACTCCTTTCAATAACGTCATAAATCAAAAAACTTGATTTTTCAGGAGATCGTTTTTAATGTTTAAAAATATAATACAATGTATTAAAAATAAATATCAAGCCATTTTTTTAACTTTTTACTGTGCAACAAATCTTTTTAGGTAAAACCTGAATGTTTTTTCTCCTTTTGAAAAATATTTAGTATATTAAAAAAAAATGATTAAACAATACATTTTCTTCAAAATGCAAAAACAACACTTTCTGCCCTGTAGCGGGTAAATATTAAGTTAAAAATATGCCGCTTTTGCTGGGATATAGTACATTTTCTGGGCATTCCGAAAACATGCTCAATTGAAAATTGACGTTTTTTGATTTATGACGTTCATGAAAGGAGTGAGCGATATGGTGTTTGAAAATGATACGGAATGCACCGGAACACGTGTCACAATAGATTTTAAGAAATAATTGCATTTACTAAGTAAAACTTAAATTTAAAATGAAATATAACTTTTTGACATCTCATCAAAGATGAAGAAGAATATGGAAGTCTGGGCATTTACGGGGCTGACGACCGTCATAGGCTGGTTTAAGTGATCACTTCACACACGTGTAACATTCACCAATTCTACCCATTATTGACAACCACACTACTCAAATTCTTGGAAGTTCTACATATATATATGAACCAATTTAGGAAAAATTAGGAAAAAGGAAAACTTTAGGAAAAAACAAATACAAAAAACGAAAAAACAACTACGAAAAAACAAAAATACAATTTAGGAAAAAAAAAATATATGAAAATAACTCCTGTAATTGGAGATAATCCAGATTTGTGAACAAGTATTTGGACACACTCAAAATGTTGTAAAATGAAATAACTTAGTAAGTGGTATTTTGAAAGTGTTTAATTTTTAATATAATGTACGTTTTAATTGATATAATCATTTTATGTAGTACGAAATGTAATTAGCCTACATATCTTGCGATTTGTCGATTTGCCAAAAGTCCACGATGGTTTCGAAGATAACGAACTTCAGAAATTATTATAGTCTAGGTCTAATTGGGGTTAAATGAATGAAAGTACTCTTTATTAATTCAATGTATGTTATCCCTGAACTATTATTTTAAATTTTCAGGAATATAAATATGAAACTCCATGTTTTTTCAGTTGTTAATTAAATAACTACCTATTAATATTACCAATGTCCGCCTCCGTAGTGCAATGTCAGCATGCTCGGTTACCGTTCTGGAGGTCCCGGGTTCGATCCCCAGGGGAGGGATCAAATAAATATTAGTTTTTTTTTCACTATAATATTCATTCAATATTACCTTGGACTGGTTGGTACTTGAAGCGGAGGGCTGATCACCTATCTTTCATATATTAACGATCAAGATAACACTGCGTTTATATGATGCAGTGCCCTATGCACCATTGGGGTGCGGATAATGGTTTGAAGAAGAAGAATATTACCAATATGCCATCTTCTGACGGGTTTATAAGGGTAAATATTTTTTAAGGGTTTAGAATCCTAAAATTCAACAAAAAATATGTAATTTTTTAACATCTCATCAAAGATGAAGAAGAATATGGAAGTCTGGGCATTTACGGGGTTGACGACCGTCACAGTCTGGTTTAAGTGATCACTTTACACACGTGTAACATTCACCAATTCTACTCATTATTGACAACCACACTACTCAAATTCTTGGAAGTTCTATAAACCAGCCTATGACGGTCGTTAGCCTCGTAAATGCCGACATTTCCATATTCTTCTTCATCTTTGATGAGATGTTAATAAAAATAACATGGTTATATTCAGCAAACAAAAACAAAAAATATTATATATTTACATTCAATATAGTGAGAGCTGCTGAGCTCTTGTCTGCCTCCGCAGTGTAATGGTCAGCACGCTCGGCTACCGTTCCGGAGGTCCCGGGTTCGATTCCCAGGGGGGCCAAATAAATACAAGTGATTTTTTCACTGTAATATTTATTCAATATTACCCTGGACTGGTACCTGAAGCGGAGGGCTGATCACCTTTCCTTCATGTATAAACGATCAAGATAACACTGCGTTTATATGAAGCAGTGCCCTATGCACCATTGGGGTGCGGATAAGGGTTTAATAGTGAGAGCTTCGTGTAAGATTACAATAAATTATTACTGTAATACAAATTATCCTGAAGGTTCATTGACGACTGAGACGTTTCAAAACACCGTAAGTGACTCTCCTACGACAAAAACAACATATTGAAATGTACGCAACATCAAATTGCGATTACTCACAATAATAGTTCGTGACTTGTCAGTAGCACTGATTCATAACACCTCGCGCGGCACTTTGTAAAAAACCCAAATCTTTCTGCATGGCTAAATAATACCACCAACCGATTAGTTCGTTCTTTTTTACTACATTTCCGAGGGGAATTATTCCTTTTATAGGCTCTTCAAGGCAGAGCCAAATGGCTTTTACGTTCTTAGAGGAAACGTAGCAAAAGGTCGAACCATTTAATGCGTTTTCTTACGATAATATATGGATTTTTTATTACGTGGTACGAAATCGGTTTCTGGAAAGGAGTTATATCATTTTACAACATCGCTCATAGAAAGTAAAGCGTTTATTTGACATTCCACACTGAATGTGATATTCGGCACGTAATGTATATTTAATTGCAGATTTACATTTTGACATGTCAAGGATGGTGAACGTGGCACGTGATCACTTAACCGGCCTATGAGAAGTCATTCATATTCTTCTTCATCTACATGCGTGTTGAGATGTCAAAAATAAAAATAACTCATATTTAAAGCAAATCTAATTTAGTTTTACACTCAAAATGTTATTTGAAATTTTGTTAATTTTCATTCATTTCGATAAGGGCTTACCTATTCAATTAAAACTAGTCCAAAAATTCACTTTTTACCAATGTACTCGTATGTGTATACATGTATATTGTATATATATGTACATATAAATATATATATATTTATATATATATATATATATATATATATATATATATATATATATATATATATATATATATATATATATATATATATATATATATATATATATATATATATGTATCTATATATATATATATATATATATATATATATATATATATATATATATATATATATATATATATATATATATATATATATATATATATATATATATATATATATATATATATATATATATATTATATATATATATATATATATATTATATATATATATATATATATATATATATATATATATATATATATATATATATATATATATATATATATATATATATATATATATATATATATAAATATGTATATACATATATATATATATATATATATATATATATATATATATATATATATATATATATATATATAATATATATATATATATATATATAATATATATATATATATATATATATATATATATATATATATATATATATATATATATATATATATATATATAGATATATATATATAGATATATATATATATATATATATATATATATATATATATATATATATATAACTAACCATCACACCGCTTTGCCGCAGGGGTAAGCATAAAGAATAGAAAGCCACAGCAATCTGTATTTTCAAACAATTCGCCTCTTCCACATTCATGCATCTCCTCTTACATACCCGCCGATTATTCTCCTTGATAAATAATTTCATGAAATATTTAAAAAGAAGATGTAAATAAACATCTTTTTACTGGTTCTGCTTGGTGAGGCATTCATCAAAAAATATAATGATGGATTGTAAAAGGTAATAGATTAAAATAAAATAAAAATTCCGACTTCTGACTTGACCGCTTTCAAGTATTTGAAATACTTGATCATGCCAAGTTTTGCTTGAGCTTTTTATGCTTTTATTGCCAACCACATTCGCATCGTAAATTTATTTTACTGTTTTTCTTCACCCATTTGATTCACTTGTCCAAACCATCACAACACATCTTTCTTAATTTTTACGATAATGCTAACCTCAGGCTTGCATTTTTTTCTTATATCACCATTCGAACATCTATCATACATCGCTTTGCCGCTCGTTCATCTTTGATAACGTATTTCGTCTGCATTCAGTCTACTTTCATCTTTCTTTTACTAACTTCATGCTTCGCTTCCATACATAAATGTTAGAACCAGGACTCAATTCTGTACTGCCAGTATACCTTTCTGATAGGAATTCATTTGCAATAACTGAATTCACTCTGTTTCCATCATTCGCCATCCTTTTTTATATCTTTATCAATCTTCCCATCCCAAGAAACCATATAATTATATTTTATTTTATTTATTAAGAAATTTAACAGAACATTTACATAAAAACATTTAAAATAATCATTAGCAAATAAAACAAGTAATTGTAACATTCCTATCACAAATTTTCAAGTTAAATGAGTTAAAAGTAAAAAGCATGAATAAAATAAAGCAAAACTTAAGAAAATAAATTGGCAGACTTAATTAAGAGCTAAAGTTAAAATAATAATAAAATTTAAAAAAAACATACAGTTATAAGATGTACAAGTTGAGAAGAGTAATAAAGTAAAAATAATATCCGAAATCATCTACCTGTTCCAGAATTTCCCCATTTACTCTTATTTTACATCCGGATCTACATTCATCTCTTTCAAAAACCGTGAACTTGGATTTGCCAACATTCATTACCAAATTACATTCCTTGCACACATCATAAACTTTTGTCACCAACGCCTGCAGGTCTTCTCTGCTATCGGCAAGTAGAACGGCATCTACATCAATCTCTTTCAAAAACCATGAATTTGGATTTGCCAACATTCATCAGCAAATTACATTCCTTGCACACATCATACACTTTTGTAACCAACGCTAGCAGGTCTTCTCTGTTATCGGCAAGAAGAACGGCATCTACATCAATCTCTTTCAAAAACCATGAATTTGGATTTGCCAACATTCATCAGCAAATCACTTTCCTTGCACACACTATACACCTTTGTCACCAACGCCTGCAGGTCTTATCTACTATCGGCAAGAAACACAACATTGTCACATATATAAATGAATATAATAAAAAGTAATACATTATCAACCAGATGGATACATCTCATCATTTCAATGACCTTACCATTAATAACAGGTTACTGAGCAAGTTTAAGTATTTTTTTACATAATTTTTTACTCGTTTTACGGAAAAACTCTTTATTTGGCGATGTTCAATGTTCAACCGGAAATGAAGATGAGCAGAATTTGGCATTGAGGTTATTCCTCTACACTTCATTAATGTTAAAAGCTACATAAATAATGACTTTTATAGAAACAACTTTTTGCGAAAAAAATCCTTACATATGCATTTAAGAAATATTCTCACACAATACAAAAAGACACCTCGCAGCAAAGCACACAAATCACAATCAAAACACTTTATGGTAACGTTTGTAAAACTACAGATTTCAAAACACAGAAACATCTATCTAACACT
Organism: Brachycentrus maculatus; assembly: GCF_059751285.1. Lineage (NCBI taxonomy): Eukaryota > Metazoa > Arthropoda > Insecta > Trichoptera > Brachycentridae > Brachycentrus > Brachycentrus maculatus. Next base: position 46,527 of record NW_028280789.1, read on the forward strand.
ATCTAACATATCGTTTACTCCTTTCAACAACATCAAATATCAAAAATCGTAAATTTTCAGTTATGCAGTGTCTAACACATATCGCTCACTCCTTTCAAGATCGTCATAAATCAAAAAGGTGAACGTTTTTAAAGTTTAAAAATATAATACAATGTATTAAAAATAAATATCAAGCCACTTTTTGAACTTTTTACTGTGCAACAGATCTTTTTAAGTAAAACGGAAAGGTTTTTTCTCCATTTGAAAAATATTGAGTATATTTAAAAAAATAATTAAACAATACCTTTCCATCAAAATGCAAAACAACACTTTCTGCCCTGTAGCGGGAAAATATTAGGTTAAAAATTTGCCACTTTTGCTGGCATATAAAATATTTTTTGGGCATTCCGAAAACATGCACAACTGAAAAGATTTTGATTTATGACGTTGTTGAAAGGAGTAAGTGAAATGTCATAATAGATTTCAAGAATTTTTACCAAGTTAAATTTAAATTGAAAATGAACATTTCTGCTTATAAAATATATTTTACTACAAAAATGTCTGTAGTTTGTACTACTGTACTTTGTACAACTAGAAATTGTGGGTTTTTGATTTATGACGTTCTTGAAAGGAGTGAGCGATATGAAATAAGCACATTACCGTTCTACTGTCAACCCTAGCACATATTACCGTGGTCATTATTGACCCAAGTACCAAGTATTAAGTATCAAGTAGAGGATTCATCAAATCGCCGGGCAGAGTTTTGCCATCTTTAGTCACAGGGTCGACTTGACCCTGACCTCCTTCGGCCCATAGCGCCCTGATGGTGACACGGCTCACATAATAACTGGCCAGTCTGCTGACCAACGCAAGCACAAGTCTACCAATACCGCCCGAGGTGGCCAATATTTATACCGATAATTTTTTCCAATTAATCGGTTTTCCCGCGCACAAAGCCTCGTCGATAAATAACGGTAATCTGAATAATTATTATAAACGTCTTATGCAACTCGTAAATAAGAAATATTTATTGTAACTATATATATGTACATAAAATTGTCTTTTATAATATTTATAAAATAAATTCTTGTAGATACATAATTGTTAGGAAAGTCATATTAATTTTAAAGTCATACAAATTGTATTCATATATATTATTTCGAGAAATAAAAATACTTTGTGTTCTGATCCACTCACATTTTTATTTGACCAACTAGTTTCGGCAACAACCTGTTGCCCTCTTCAGGGTTACATTCCTAAATATATATATAAAAATAAACAGTGTACAAGTTGTTGGGTTTCAAAAGGGTAGGGGTGGGGTTAATGGTGTTTTAAGGAGGGGTAAGAGCAAGGAAACACAACAACTTGTACACTGTTTATTTATATATATATATATATATATATATATATATATATATATATATATATATATATATATATATATATATATATATATATATATATATATATATATATATATATATATATATATATATATATATATATATATATATATATAGTAATAAATGTAACCCTGAAGAGGGCAACAGGTTGTTGCCGAAACTAGTTGGTTAAATAAAAATGTGAGTGGATCAGAACACAAAGTATTTTTATTTCTCGAAATAATATATCAAGATGATCCACAAAGTTAATGCTTTCAATATTCAAAACATGTATTCATATACCCTAATTGGCATTTAACTACATTGCTTATCTTAACATTCATAGAAATCCACATTACCCACAGAAATACCCACCATTGTATGTACTCCTAGACCTAATAATACCAATTATTGTTAGTATTTAAGGACATATTGAAAATATTTTTAGTCAGTGCTTAGTAATGTCTTAATAAGACGAAACGCGTCACGTATTAACATATGCATAAATAAATGTAGAATTCAATCCAATAAACCTTTTTTTAATTTTTGATATATTACCCAACAATTCAATAAGGATTATAACGTTTTTAACTGAAACGTGTGTTGAATAATCATTTATTTACAACATTTTTGGTGTGCCCAAATCCTTATTTACGATTCTGGGTTTATCCATGAATTATAAATTTTAACAACCAAGGATACAGGCGCAAAACTCACACATGAAACGACGCGTCGCATTCATACATCGCGACGTATGCATCATATCATATATATTTAAAAAATACTTTTTTACATCTCAGCATAGTTAAGAAGAATAAAGAATTCTCTGTACTTACAGGCCTTAAGACCTATCGTAGGCTGCTTTAAAGTGATCACTTTATACACATATAAAACTCACCTCTGTACCTACATATTTTTGTAAGTTAAATTGTTACTTCAATTGTATGTGTGTAAGATTCTTCTAGGGAAACGCCTGAAAACATTATTTTAAGTTTTCACTAAACTTTTTTTTTTGACTAGTTTTCCTTTTTTCCAATATTTTCGACAAGTCCGATTTTTTTTAAGGTGATATTAATTTTTATAAAGAATTTTTCATCTTTGTTAAGATGTCCTTACAAAATATCTTAATGATATAAATAACTCATTAATAACCTTAGTGGAGGAAATCCACATTTCGTGAATAAAACTTTAGACACACATTATTATAGAAAATATTGTAAAATATTTATTTTATTGGTGTCTAAATTGAAACAAAGTATCCATCATTTTTTTTTAAAAGATGGAAGTCTGAGTGACCCAGGGCCTACGACCTGGCATTTAACTTCCTCAAGTGATTATATTTTAATTTGCGTAAAGTTTACTATTCTGCCCATTACTGTACCATATGGCATTCGTTTCCGAAAGATAATGCACTATCGTCAGATTCCTTTCGTATGTTAGTTGTTATATTGATAGATGTTGAATTTTAGCAGACGGTGCTGCGTCGAAAAATTCTCAACTGATAAGCCCAAAATTAGTGAAATATGTAGTTTTCTCCAATTATAGAAACAATAGATGAATTATTGAATGATAATACACTATTTTTGGATTCTTTTAATTTGTAAGTTGTTATAATGACACATGTGAAATTTGGCTGGTTGACAAATCGATGAGATAAGAATTTTTCAAATATGTAGCTTTTATTGTGCAACAGATCTTTTTAGGTAAAATCTGAAGGTTTTTTCTCCATTTGAAAAATATTAAGTATATTCAAAGAAATAATTAAACAATACCCTTTCTTCAGAATGCAAAAATAATACTTTCTGCCCTGTAGCGGGTAAATATTTAGTTAAAAATATGCCGCTTTTGCTGGGATTTTCTGGGCATTTAGAAAACATGCAGAACTGAAAATTGACGATTTTTGAAATATGACGTTAATGAAAGAAGTGAGCGATATGTGTTAGATATCTTTTGGTCAAAAAAAAAGACTATTATGTTTTTTATGAAAATTCAAATAATTTTAAATAGAAGGTTTGTTTTTCCCCTTATTTGCTAAAAAATGATACGAGAGAAATAAAAATACACACATTTTTTTTTTTTTTTTTTGATATGAATTGTATTTGTTATTTATTTGCAAGGTCTAAAATTTATTTTTAAATTCAAGTTAACGTTAAGTCAACGCTATCGTTGGATTCCTTTAATTTGTTAGTTGTTATAATGATACATGTGAAATTTGGCTGGTTGACAAATTGATGAGTTGAGAATTTTTCAAATTTGTAGCTTTTCCCAATTATAAAAACGATAAATGCTTTGTTTCAGTTATAGAAAGATAAAGAATAATATAAATATAGAAAATTCATAATTCCACGTGTTTATTTTTCTTCAAAATGATCACATCTTAACTTTTTTACAATAAATAGAGTGTGGTTCGTTGTGGTCCCGTGGCTAGTGTCGCAGGCTCTTGAGTCAGAGTTTCTCGATTCAAACCCACTCTACAACAACTTGATACCTATTTCTAATAATGAGCCGCTTAGGCTCACAGAAATAGTATTATATTGAAGTATTTTAGTAAATAATAGTAACATAAGTGTTTCTCTTTAATTGAAAAATAATAAATAAAAAACTGTATTATTCAATTTGAAAATAAAACTGTGAAATGAAAAGAGACTCTATTCAATTTAGAAAAAAACAACAACAAAAAAGCTTAAGAACTCGACATTTACCGAGTTTTATTAATATAAACTGGTCCGGTTTTGGAGCGTAGAATATAACGTTTTCATATTTACTTAATTTTTCAGTAATATTTTCACTAGCGAATGAAAATGAAACACGTTTTCATATTCAAATTATTATTAAAAACGGTAGAAATAACGATTCAATTGCTGAGAAATTATCATTTATGAAAGGAAATTGCGTCATCATCCACAATGCTGAAGTTCGCATTTAGAAAACAAATTTTCATTAAAATCTAATTTCAAATGTCTTATTTTAAAAATACTTAAGTCTCAATATGGGTGGTATTCAAATCATCTACTTAGTGGGCGTTGTATGGGAATAGAGCTTTTTTATTAAAAATTTTCTTTAAATCTATTCATACACGTGTTTCGATGTATTTTGCATCATTATCAAATACCAGATGTGAAGCTTAGTCTAAATTTGAGAGTTGTGTCCTTGGGACGTAAAAGATGAAGAGGGGGTAGAAGGTATTTATTTTTTTTATCAGTGGGTTTTAGTCATTATTATATTGTTAATTATGGATTTATTATTATTGATATTTCAATAATTTTCAATGTTCGAAAAAATCTTGTAAGCTCTCTCCTGTAAAATAACAGATTTGCAGATAGAGTACTTTACGTAGAGGCCGTCGAAATATAATTATATTATGGTAAATATGTACCTCTGAAATTTCTGAATTTAGTAAGCGTAACTTGAATTTTGTCCGCCTCCGTAGTGTAATGGTCAGCACTCTCGGCTACCGTTCTGGAGGTCCTGGGTTCAATTCCCAGGGGGGGTCAAATAAATATTTATTAAGTGATTTTTTCACTGTAATATTTATTCAATATTACCCTGGACTGGTACCTGAAGCGGAGGGCTGATCACCTTTCCTTCATCTGTAAACGATCAAGATAACACTGCATTTATACGAAGCAGTGCCCTATGCACTATTGGGTGCGGATAAGGGTTTCTTTATTAACTTGAATAGAAAAAACTGCGGAACACTGATCTAGACCCTATGATGCCGTTAACGACAAAATCTGGTCACAGGTCAAACAAAACGAAAGTGTAAAAAACTGTTTTATTATATAATCATAACACATGTATTCTGACTCAGCATTGTGCCGGAAAAATTCGTCCTTGATCACTGGAACGAAAATACACGCAGATACCGCCAGTATTTAAATATTTTATTAAGTACACTTTCCAACATGTGTGTATAAATCATATCCAGATATAAACCTGCGATCCGCGCTATGATTTATCGATACTTAACCCCTGGACGCCTGATACGAATATAGAGTCGAGCGTGGAGAACGCCACGGCACTAAACGTTCTCAGCCCATAATGTGCTTTTTATGTAAACTTAATGGCTTCGACATCGCTTTTTTGCATCTTTATGCAATTTCGAGTCGTTTTGTGCATAATTGCGGCGGTGATGAGTGGAAATACGAGACTTTTTACTGCTCGCGGTTCGATGGGCGTGCGAGGGCGTTGCCGATAAGCGTTTTTGAGTCTTTAGTTCACATTCAGTTTTAACATACTCTCAATCATACGTTGATATTGTAAAACCTAGATAAGGTTATTATTCATTAACAAAATGCATTTTTAATGTAAAATTAATGTCTTGAACATCGTTCTTAGCATCTTTATGCAATTTTGAGTTGTTTTGTGTATAATTGTGGTGATAATACAATAAAAAGAAATATGAGACCTATTTTTGCTCGTGGTTTGATGGGCGTATGAGTGCAGTTTTTTTAAAGATAGAAGTGGCATTCATTATTTTCCTGCTAATTATGTACAAGGTTAATGGATCATTAAGTGCATTTTTGTTTCTTCAAGCTAAGATACAAAGTTTTACTTAAATCTGTGTTGGGTACATGAGGGATAATCTAGTGTGGGCCAATCAAAAAGAAATCATTTGTTCATTTGCGTGTGAGGGCGTTGCCGATAGCACGTTTGTGCGTACTTAGTTCTCATACGGTTTTGAATCGATCATGTGATGCTATGGTCAAAGTTAAATTGAGTTATTTCATGAAAAACGGAGCAATGATACATTTGATATTAACTAATATAATATAGAGTCGAGCGTGGATAACGCCACGGCACTAAACGTTCTCAATCTATAATATGCTTTTTATGTAAACTTAATGGTTTCAACATCGCTTTTATGCATCTTTATGCAATTTCGAGTCGTTTTGTGCATAATTGGAGTGGTAATGAGTGGAAATACTAGACTTTTTATTGCTCGCTGTTTGACGGGCGCTGCCGATAACGCGTTTGTGAGTTTTTAGTTTTCATACGGTTTTAACACACTGTCAATCATATAGCTCACTCTTTTCAAGAACGTCATAAATCAAAAAAGTTGATTTTTCAGGAGAATGTTTTAAAGTTTAAAAATATAAAACAATGTATTAAAAATAAATATCAAGTCACTTTTTACTGTGCAACAGATCTTTTTAGGTAAAACCTGAAGATTTTTTCTCCATTTGAAAAATATTAAGTAAATTTAAAAAAATAATTAAACAATACCTTTGCTTCAAAATGCAAAAAACACACTTTTTGCCCTGTAGCGGATAAATACTAAGTTAAAAATATGCCTCTTTTGCTGGGATGTAGTACATTTTCTGGGCATTCCGAAAACATGCACAACTGAAAATTGACGATTTTTGATTTATGACGTTCTTGAAAGGAGTGAGCGATATGTTTGTATCGTCGAACCTAGAAAACGTTATTTTGTGAAAAACGGAGCAATGACACATCTGATTTAAACTAAGTAACTAATTAACTTACAACTACACAAATATTGATCACGTGCGTTATTCATCGACTTAAGGATCGACATGCACTTTAGACTACGGCTTTAGTGCATGTTATTCTGCAACCCTTAGTGCATGTTGGTCCTCGGGTCGACCAAGAACACATGTGATCAATATGTTGTGTAGTTGTAAGTATAGCCACCTCGTACGTGTGTTATAACGGAGGTCACCAATTTGGAAACCCGGTGTGTGTTTTTGTGCGGGATGCCAGAGTAGGATATTTAAAAGAAATGCGTACTTACTTACAGTTTTTTTATTGATATAAATTCTTACACGATTTGATAACGATTTGATATTAACTTATTATAATTTATCTAATTGATTATTGAACTTTGAATTAAATATGAAGCTAAAATATACGTCCTTTGACCACCAAGCGATAGCAGGCGATTCTCGCCGGCGCGCTCCGGTTGGCCGCTTTTGTTGAATCCGCTTAGTGTTGTCAACCTAATAATTCAGTGTTGTCAACCTGACAACACCAAATGGCGTGGCCAGACGGCTACATAAGTATGTGAATAGTGCTATGGTAGTGACGTGTAGTATTGTTTGATGCTGGTGAATTGATTGTCCTGATGAAGAGACAGGTACGTCTAGAAATCGGTAGACTAAAATCTCAGTGAGTGGTTTTATACTAACATTACTGGCATTTTAATAAAAAAATAAAAAAGAAACCTGAATATTAAAAATATATATATATTAAGGCGGCATAGTCAATATCTCGCTTCACTTTACTTTATTTTCTATAAACCCAGGTCACATTTTACGTAATAATTTTTTTTGCTCTAAACACTGTTTTTGTATTCAAATTAAAGAAGTTTTTCTTCGAAATAAGTATATGATTTTGAAAAAAAAAAGTTAATGAAATTTAAATAAATTTCCAATAAATATTATTTCGCCTCATAAATTTGTTTTACCGTTCTTTCCTCACTCATTCGTTCTACATGTCCAAACCATCTCAACACACCTTTCTTAATTTTATCGATAATGCTTATCTCAGCTTTGCATTCCTTCCTTATTTCACTATTCGTACATCTATCATACATCGTTTTGTCGCACATTGTTAGCGGGAAGAGAAGCAGAGGAAGACCGAGAAAAACATGGCACGATCAGGTATGCCAAATACTTGAAAGTGGTCAGGTTAGGAGTCGTAACAATCGGCGGGTATGTATGAGGAGATGCATGAACGTGGAAGAGGCGAAGAATGTTTGCAAGGACAGAGTGGTGTGGCGCTCTATTCTCTCTGCCTACCCCTGCGGGGAAGCGGCGTGATGGTTAGTTAGTTTTTTAGTTTTTTAAATATTATTTTAAAACCATCTCAAGACAACACGTCTGGCTTCTCAGCTGGTCGCGTTCTGAATTTGTACGTTTGAGATCTCAACCTTAATACATCATTATTAGTTATGTTTAAAATTTGGGGGGCCCAAATTGGGCGCCAGATGAATACCGCCATCCCTCACACGTTGAGTGATTGCACAAACAGCGTTATTTATCGCAAGGGCCGACCCTCGCGCCTGGGCGCGACTGGGATTAATACCACAGTCTGATTTATCGACTCCGGGCCGCGGAGGAAGAATTACAATGATGTATAGTCTATTTTGACTGATGGGGGATTCTATCGCCGACCGCTTATATTGGGCACCAACAATTATCTAAGTACAACATTTTGAGTGTGTCCAAATACTTGTTCATAAATCTGGATTACCTCCAATTAAAGGAGTATTTTTCATATTATTTTTGACATCTCATCAAAGATGAAGACGAAAACATAGAAACATCCAAGAATTTGAGTAGTGTGGTTGTTAATAATGGGTACAATTGGTGAATGTTACACGTGTGTAAAGTGATCACTTAAACAAGCCTATGATGGTCGTAAGCCCCGTAAATGCCCAGACTTCCATATATTTCTTAATCTATGTTGAGATGTCGAAAAATAATATGAAACCCTGTTTTTATTATTTATTGATTCGGCATTAACTTTGTGGAATGACATAGTTTTACTTTTCACCTCTAGATGAAAACATCTGTTAGTTTAGAATAATATAAAAAATACTTCAGGGTCAACTAAGTTCTTTATTATATTTAAAAAAATAATAAACAAATAAAATAAAAATATGTCGTTAGAATGGCTTCGCCTTATTGGGACATTATCAAACAAGGGAAAACAATTATCAAGTCGTTAATTTTTTGTTTATGTTTTTTCAAATTACAAAATATTACTCCTTCTTTAACCCTCATCCGCACCCGATGGTCCATAGGGCACTGCATCATATAAACGCAGTATTTTTCTTGATCGTCAACACATGAATGAAAGATGATCAGCCCACCGCTTTAGGTAACAGTCCAGGGTAATATAGAATAAATATAAGAGTGAAAAAATCACTTTAATTTATTTGACCCCACCCAGGGAATCGATCCCGGGACCTCCAGTACGGTATCCGAGCGTGCTGACCATCACACTACTGCGGATAAATATAACTTAGTAGAAAATCAGTTTAAGATTTTATTATTTTACTTTTAAATTAATGGGGTTATATAAACGCCAAATCAATGAACAAGAGTCTAAAATTTTGATAACACACATTTATCACACGCAGATACGTTTTTATAAATATTAAAAAAAAAAAAAAAACGATTCGTATGTGCGAATATGAAGCATATAGTAAAAGAAAAATGTGTGAGAATACTGCTTTACGTATTAAATTCCTTGATTCATAGGTCGGTAAGGCTAAGCAGCTTTCCAGTAAAGCTCCACCCAATGAATCATTTTTAGGGATTTTCGTTCCCTTTATTTATGCGTTGTTTATAATTCACAATTTTCTACGAATTTGAACGAATTTGTCTTAGAAATTTAAAGGTTCTTAACCTTACCTATGCATTTTTTTACCTTAACTTTTTATACACGTATCTACCTTGTTAATCGAGGTATAAATGATAGCTCAAACAGGGCGGGTCTACTAAATAATTAGATAATTCGATGAATAATTAGAATAGGCTGGTTTAAGTAAAAAATAATTCTTACAATTGGAGATAAGTCAGATAATCCAAGTTTTTGGAGACACTCAAAATGTTGCAAACAGTATTTTGTAACGACTGCGTATGTCCATATGTTTCAGGGAAATTAGCTTATAATTCTATGCGAGTAGTCTCGTTTCCCACTTTTGTACATATCTACGACCACTATAATATCCTCTTTCGATCAACCCTAAGTCTTTCTTTGCATTGGCTTTGTTCCTCTAAGCGATTCACCAATTCTCTCCTTACAGCCTCCCGCTCCAAGTCCTATTATACACCGTTATTTGTGATTTGCCTCATACATAGGATGAAAAACAGACAAAGGACATTCCAGACACGAGGAAATTATATTATTATATATAATAATATAGATTTCCCATTGAAATTCGGTTCTTCAGATTCCTTTTCTTTATGGCGGTGTCATTGGGCTTTCGCTTTGAAAAGCTGACGACACTTCTTATAAAACTTTTATCTTAAATTTTTCTTTACTACATTGTTTTGATAACAAAATGAAAACCTTTATGATTATTTTTATACTAGCCATATCCGGCCTCGCATTTCTGTGGCTCAGAATGGAAAAGAAAGAAAATAGAAACTTTTTTCTAATATATTTAATTTTACAATGCTTGCTAAGGAATGATAACTTTAAAATCTATGAAATATTAACTAACTAACTAACCATCACGCCACTTCCCCGCAGGGGTAGACAGAGAGAATCGAACGCCACACCACCCGGTCTTTGCAAACATTCTTCGCCTCTTCTACATTCATGCATCTCCTCGTACATACCCGACGATTATAACGACTCCTGACCCGGCCGCTTTCATGTATTTGACATACCTGATTGTGCCAGATGTAAATGCGTTATAAATCTCAAACAACTTCAAGTTTTTCACCGACTGCTTTGAAATTTTGACACAACGTTGTATTCTAATACTTGGGACAGACAAAGTCATAAAATTTTTAACGAGTTTTTACTGCAATGGCAACGCCATCTGTTCAACGTTACAGCAACATACGTTACTCTGAACATAGCTTATAGCAAACAGCATGCCTCAATATTTAAGAAAGCATTAATATTTCAAAAAATATATATATTAATGCTATCTAAAATATTGAGGCATGCTGCTTGCGATAAGCTATGTTCAGAGTTACGTATGTTGCTTATGTTGAACAGATGGCGTTGCCATTGCAGTAAAAACTCGGTTAAAAATAAGATTTTGTCTGTCCCAAGATTAGATTACAACGTTGTGTCAAAATTTCAAAGCAATCGGTGAAAAACTTGAAGTGGTTTAAGTTTTATAACAAATTTACATTTTTTAAATTTTTATTCACATAAAGTTTAATAAACGTATGTATTTATTAACACGTTTTTTCATTTGTATGTTTAATGATATTATTGTAGTGTTTATTATTATTGTAGTATTTTTTCTGTGGCACCAAAATTTTTGTCATATTCTAATAACTGTTTTGTTATATATATATATATATATTTATATATATATATATATATATATATATATATATATATATATATATATATATATATATATATAAATATAAATATATATATATATATATATATATATATATATATATATATATATAAATATATATATATATATATATATATATATATATATAAATATATATATATATATATATATATATATATATATATATATATATATATTATATATATAAATATATATATATATATATATATATATATATATATATATATATATATATATATATATATATATATATATATATATATATATATATATATATATATATATATATATATATATATATATATATATATATATATATATATATATATATATATATATAAAATATATATATATATATATATATATATATAAATATATATATATATATATATATATATATATATATATATATATATATATATATATATATATATATATATATATATATATATATATATGTATATATATATATATATATATATATAATATATATATATATATATATATATATATATATATATATATATATATATATATATATATATATATATATATATATATATATATATATTTATATATATATATTAATTTTTAATTTCTGCATTAATTTTTCTAAATTTTCAGTCGTATGTAATGAAATAAAACTCAGCATTCGGACCTCACAAAGAAATGAAAGAGTTTCTGCTCAATAAAATGCTTCTTTTCATCTCATCAATAGATGTCTCCAGTGAAATTCTAGTGATTCAAGAACAATGTTTCGAAAATGGATCATATGTATAGAACTTCCAAAAATTTGATTAGTGTGGTTGTCAATCATTGGTTAATTTGGTGAATGCTACACGTATGTAAAGTGATCACTTAAACCAGCCTATGACGGTCGTAAGCCCCGTTAATGCCCATACTTCCATATTCTTCTTCATCTTTGTTTGAGATGTCAACATAATATGAAATAAAACTCAATAAACTTAACTAGTGTTTAATTTTTAAAATAATCAACATATCATTCCTCAAAGTTAATACCGTGAGCAATGATAAATATTTCACAGATTGCTATTACTTTGAACAGATGATGCTGCCATTGCGGACATAAATATTTATCTCCTTAAAAAATTATTTTATAATATCTCCAGTAAGGTTTGAGTAAAAATACAGTCCTCCAATATTTTTTGTAGTTGTGAAACCTGATACAGTTTAAATATAACAGGTGGAAATGTACTTTTGCAAAATATATAGATCGATATTGGCTGACCTGTGTTGAAATTCCAAAAGTCAGCCTTTGATGTGACATAAATTGGAATTTAAGCTCAAGGCGTGCTTCTCGTCAAGCTTTCGTAATTCTTATCTGCGAGTTCGACGTCGCTGAAAACTTTTCGGCGCCAAAACACTTTTCAGACATCCATCATCGACTTTCAGTTGAGAGGTTGTTGACAAGCGGCTGAAAACTGAAATGTTATCTACTCAGACTATTTTGTAACCTTTGTGTCAATATTTGAAGGAACTGAGTGCTTTCCGCAACGATTAGCAAGACAAGAAGACGGTTTTGCTTAAAATATACCCTTAACTAAGTGTGTATTTATAAAAAAAGATATTAATTAAGTATGTCATATTTTTATTTATTTAATGGCTTGACTTCCATATGGAAGAACTCCATTTTAATGCTGTAAATATTTTAATTAAACACTGGTTTGTATGAATTAAGTATAAATTTAGTATTTTATTTTGGAGAAATAAAATACTTTGTTTTTTTTTAAACTAGTTTCGGTAACAACCTGTTGCCCTCTTCAGGGTTTATTTTATGAGTGAGTATTTTATTTCTCCAAAATACATTTTAATTATCCACAAAGTTAATGCTTTAAATATTCTAAATTAAATTATGTATTTAACTAAGTTTATATTTCTTTAAAGAAAAAGGTACTTAATTTTTTGTTACTTATTGACTTGTATTTTTATTTTGTAGAACATAAATTTATTCGAGTACTTCAAATAATTAAATGAAACACTGATTTGAGTCTAATGTATATTTTTTAAATCATAAAACCTAATGTTCTACTTAAGATAAATCCTTAACGCAGTGTGTATTTTTAAAAACATTAGATAATTTATATTTTAATGTATTTGGCTTGGCTTTTATTTTGTAGAACTCCATAATTATACTTCAAATTTATTTATTTATTTTACCATTATGTAAAGAAAAAAGTACATTGGCGGGCTTATTTATAAGAAGCAATATCATCCAACTAACAAACAGACTTGTGATATAGGGCTTTACATCAATATCGTAAGATACCTTAGAAAACTGTTTAAAATCAGAAGGTGTTTTAAAAAGTTTAAATCAGAAAGGAGAAAAAAAATTACAATTTACTACTGAAATAATGAAGCAACTTTTTATATTAAATATTAAAGAAAATTACTAATTGATGATAAAAAAGAAGGCAAAGGAAGAAGGAAGTGTAGGGAAGGAGGTAGAGGAAAACTAAGGAATGAGGTTTGATGGACAGTTAGGATTCTAATGATAGATAATTATGTCTCAGATGAAGGTACTTTTTTACAAGAAGAGGTAATTCATTCCATAGTCTGGCCGCATAGACAGAGAAAGAATTACTGATGAATGATGTGCTGATGAGAAACACATCACATTGATATTCAGTATAGATTTGTATCTTGTTGACTTAATATAATATTTCTAGTGGCTGTTAGCTTTAAGGACTTGTCACCAATTCGAACAGTTCGTCACCCCTTTGTGGTCACAGGAGCGTGTGATATAAAGAAAATCCTTCGTCGTTATAACGACCATACCGTTATAACATGATCGGCCGTTAGGAGAGATTGAGTGTCGTTATTTCGTTATTTGATGTACTGGAAACGAGTAGAGGTACCGTGGAGAGATGACTCGATCTTTTTGACAGCTTTTTGGTGAGGCGAAATAGCTTTTTTTATTGATTTAATTTGCATTTTCTAAAAAACTGTTAAAATAAAAACATATATTTGTAGTTTGAATACATAAGTGTTTTTATGTACCTGTGACAGATAAAAATATAATTTTCAAAACCTTTTTGGTAAAGCAAAATAGCTTTTTTTATTGATTTCATTTTAATTTTTGTAAAACTCGTTCGTAAAAAAAGCAAAAAATAAAACATTTTGAAATGCGCTTAGTTCACGACTTAACCATGTTAGTACTAACCACGTAGGTATGTATATATATATATATATATTGATAAACATATATTTCAGACGGTGTTTTTACCAAATTTCAGGAATTGATGTTTTTTTAAGTATTTTTTTACCGCAATGGCAGTGCCATCTGTTTACATAAATACACGCGATAACAAACAATGCTCATGGTGGACAGCGTGCTTCTTGACAGCTTTTCATTTTTATGTTTTCGATTGCATTGTCGTTTCACAGATTTTTTACATTTTCATCGCTTCACAAGCATTGAAATCAAACATATAAGAAATGTGTGTTTCCTATTTTTTTTCCTATTATAAGGCTGTTTTTTTTCAACATTGAAACGCGGACACTGGTAAGGAACTTTTTGATCGCCCCATACCTACTTTATTACTATATTTGACATCTCAACAAAGATGAAGAATAATATGGAATGATCTACATTTAATGGCCTCACGACCGTCATAGGCTGGTTTAAGTAATCGCTTTACCCACGTGGGATATTCACCAATTCTATATGTTGAGATGTCAAAAAATAAAATGAAAAATAACTCCTATAATTGGAGTATTTGGACACACGTAAAATGTTTTACCCTATACTTTACCTTTCCAGGACTACAATAATTGATGCCCGACTTTCTCTGGGGAGTGGGTTTTTTTATATTAAATATGTATTTTTTTTAAATAAAATGTTTGTATTATGAAGATACAAATTATGTAAAAATAATTTTAATAAAAAATAAAGATCACCATCTCTAGGTTTTATTTTATGACAAAGTTAAATACAAATATCCACAGATGTCATTACTATAAAAATAACATCATACCAACTGATAGACTTCGATGTATATTAACGTCGATACTCCTTTGAGGAAAATTCACACCGACGTTCATTTACGTCCATACTCTCGGAAAGGTTAAATGGCGTCGCGACAAATATAACATGACAGCACTTCAGAAAGTTG
The DNA here is from genome assembly GCF_059751285.1 of Brachycentrus maculatus. Taxonomy (NCBI): domain Eukaryota; kingdom Metazoa; phylum Arthropoda; class Insecta; order Trichoptera; family Brachycentridae; genus Brachycentrus; species Brachycentrus maculatus. The sequence continues at coordinate 62,063 of NW_028280789.1, forward strand.
AAGACATTGCCATATTCTAATATGCGTCATTGTCCAATGCGATCTGTGCGTGCCAGCGTAGCGCTGGGCGTACTGATGAATATTATATGAGCAAGTACAGTATTCACTGCGTAACCTTACAAAACGAGATGCAAAGTTAATTCATTATTATTATCAATCGTGACTCGAAGCCGATAACGTCGAAGGATTTTTCTAATAATTACGTGAGAAAATCAGTACAGGAAAACCTCGATATAACGGACCTCTATTTATCAAACCAAGAAATAACGGACAATAAATACAGACAAATCGCTCACTCCTTTCAACAACGTCATAAATAAAAAATCGACGATTTTCAGTTGTGCGAGTTTTCGGAATGCCAAAAAATGTACTATATCCCAGCAAAAGCGGCATATTTTTAACTTAATATTTACCCGCTACAGGGCAGAAAGTGTTGTTTTTGCATTTTGAAGAAAGGTATTGCTTAATTATTTTTTTTAAGTACATGTATACTAAGTGTTTTTCAAATGGAGAAAAAATATTCAGGTTTTCCCTAAAAAGATGTGTTGCATAATAAAAAGTTTAAAAAGTGGCTTGATATTTGTTTTCAATACATTTTATTCTATTTTTAAACTTTAAAAACGATTTTCTGAAAAATCAAGTTTTTTGATATTTGACGTTGTTAAACAATACATGTCGCTCACTCCTTTCAAGAACGCCATAAATAAAAAAAACTTGATTTTTCAGGAGAACGTTTTTAAAGATTTAAAATATAACACAATGTATTAAAAATAAATATGAAGCCCCTTTTTGAAATTTTTACTGTTCAACACATCTTTTTAGGTAAAACCTGAAGGTTTTTTCTTCATTTGAAAAATATATATTTTTTTTAAAAAAATTCAACAACACCTTTTTATTCAAAATGCATAAACAACATTTTTTGCCCTGTATCGGGTAAATATTAAGTTAAAAATATGCCACTTTTGCTGGGATACAGTACATTTTCTGGGCATTCCGAAAACATGCACAACTGAAAATTGGCGATTTTTGATTTATGACGTTCTTGAAAGGAGTGAGCGATATGTGTCATCTCAAGCTGAGATACTTATAATCGGAAATAAAGATACTGATGCGATAAAACAGTCGTATAGGAAACGAGAAATCTATTTATAAATATTATCAGTTATATACGTACATTAATAAATCAACACGCATAATAGTACACTAGACATGTCAATATTTTGCATATTAAATCAACGGCCGTTAGAACGTGAAGTCACTTACTTACAACGCAAACAATGTCCTCACTGACGGTCAAGTCACGTAGATGCAAACATTATCTCAATCAGTTATTGAGAAAGGACATGCCTACACTAATGTAACTAGTATAACATTGATACCAATTATTGTGAATAGGAATAAGGAAGCAATCGTCAGGCGTGTTGCGGAAAAGTTTCACGTGATACGATATCACAAAGATGTACGATAGCTGGAAAATTCAGAATTTACTAGAAATGTATGTGAATTTAATAGACTGATGAGTAACTGGTGCCGTTCTGTTTTTTTTTTAATTACCTAACGTCCAAGTGACTCTGTAATCTAGCTACGGCTTATGCAACACCGTTTATCATGTCCCTACTCAGACTTCCACTTTATAAGTTTCATAGCCTATGCCTACTCGTGAGTGGATTTACTTTTTATGTTTAAAGTTACATACTATAATTTCATGTAATTCATGAGAGAAAATTCTAGGCAAAAACACTCGCCGCCGTTCTAGTTATATACGAAGTTATATTTTAATATAAAGGTTTTTTTTTCTAAATATTTTTTGTAAGATGTCGAGGAATCTTGTATCCTTTGTGTTAATGCGACCATATTAGGTCTATTGATTTTGTTTCAATACACTGATTCATTAATTTATTTGGAAATATCCATCTATTTTATATTTTATAGAACAAAATAACAACTACATATCGCTCACTCCTTTCAACAACGTCAATATCAAAAATCGTCAATTTTCAGCTGTGCATATTTTCGGAATGCCCCGAAAATGTTCTATATCCCAGCAAAAGCGGCAAAGCAAACCGGATTTCGTCGTAACCGACATTCACCAGTCTGATGATGTCGGTTACGACGAAACCCGGTTGCTGGTCAAATAAAATTCATTCGAAAAAATTACATTATTGTTTTTCTATAAAATGCAGTTTCACCAAGAAAAGTCGGTACTTAACTTATATTTTATATTTGACTTTTACTTATTTAAAAATTAAACACTTGTTTTATCTCACTTACTGAGTTTTATTTCATTACACACGACTAGTTTCGAAAACTATAGTTGTTTTCATCAGCAGATTATTATTTAAAAAAAAGTTGATATTGATGAAGACATCTGTAGTTTTATAAACTATTCGTGCGTAATGAAATAAAACTCAATAAGTGGTATTAAACAAGTGTTTAATTCTTAATATAATCATCATGTCATTACACAAAGTTAATGCCAAATCAATGAATTATATGAAATTCAATGTATAAATACCGCTTTTAATAATTGTATTTACCAAGTAAATTATTAATATTTTTTTTTTTATGAATTGATTCGGCAGTCACTTTGTGGTAAAATCTATCCATTTTTAATTAATGTTTTACTTAGTAAATACCACTTAATTTTTTTTCTAAGTTGTTTATAAAAATGTCAGCTAGAATTGGGGACAAAGCAGATTCCATGGGTAAACTGTTTGATTGGACATATATTTTACTATTGAAAAAAAAAATCTGGTTAGTGCACACATCTAGCAGTTTAAGCATCTCCTTTACAATGTTCTTATCTAAAGGTTAGACCTTCAGTGAGTTATTGATATTTTTTTGCATTCGTTTACCGGTACATTTGTTAATAGGATCACAATGTCAAAATAAATTAGTTTTGAATTGTCTAAAAGTTCTATCTCTTTCAATTTGTCTATAAATTCGTAGTTGTTTTTAATTGTATGACTAGGTGTGAATATGTGGTTAAAATTGAGCATTTTAGCAAGAAATATTGGTATTTACTAGGTAAAACATTAATTAAAAATATTTTATATTGTTGTATTGAGTGCGTGGTTGGTAAACATCGTTATTATTCTCTTGCATTGTAGTTGCTCCAATCAACCCATAGCTAGCGGTAAAATACCCGAGTTTGTTTTAAAGTTCAGACGATTTACGTGGTCCAAACCGGTTCCAGATCTTAAATTATGAGTTTGAGAAGTGGTTGTAGGTACACGCGTGCAGTGGGCATCGCAATCAACTTGCCAACACTAGGTCAGTGGTTCAATTCCGAGGAATTTGATTGAGATCTAGTAAAACGTAATGACTCGAGGCTGCAAAATTACAAATTCGACAGCAGATTGCTTCTCTCTTTGTTAGATGAGATTAGAAAATGTTAAAAGTAATCAAAATATTTTTTTTAGAAAATATATATATATCATTAGATTAAACCAATATTTTTAGCTTTACCACTTTATTAATAAAGTGGAAAAGCTAAAAATATTGGTTTTAATCTAATAATATATTAAAAATGCAATTCCATCACGAAGTGTCAGTGGATAATATAAATCTATTAGAAAATATTACCTTTAAGGCGCTTATGATGAAGTTTCAATGTATTTTTTTTTTAATTTTGTATGTTTTCATAAGATCCCTTGAGTTAAAGTTTTTATTTTTTTTTTGAAAGATATAGTATCTAGATTTATTATTGGCACAAAAGTATGCTGTATTGGACAATTGCTACTTAATAGCTGTGTATGTATGTGAACCTTTGCTTTATTGTTTTTTTTCTCATAAAATTTTGGGTATATTAAAATCCTCGTTCATAAATCAGGATTTGTCAACGGAAGACTTATTTTTACATTTATTTCCTCACAGTGTATGTATAAATGATTAAAAAAATCATTGATTGATGTAACAGGCATTTGGAGATACAAAATATATCTATCCGTTTAAAAAAAAAACTAGAAAAATACACCTTTTTCTTAAAACTGATTGTGACTTATGCTTCGATATATTCAGCGTCAGATAAAAAATATTTGATAATTATGCTAAATGCATAGAAACATGTCGCTCACTCCCTTCAAGAACGTCATAAATCAAAAAACTTGATATTTCAGGAGAACGTTTTTAAAGTTTAAAAATATAATATAATGTATTAAAAATAAATATAAAGCCACTTATATAACTTTTTACTGTGCAACAGATCTTTAAAGTAAAACCTGAACGTTTTTTCTCCATTTCTAAAATATTTAGTACATTTAAAAAAATAATTAAACAATACCTTTTCTTCAAAATGCAAAAACAACACTTTCTGCCCTGTAGCGGGTAAATATTAAGTTAAAAATATGCCTCTTTTGCCGGGATATAGTACATTTTTTGGGCATTCTGAAAACATGCACAACTGAAAATTGACGATTTTCGATTTATGACGTTCTTGAAAGGAGCGAGCGATGTGTGTAACACAAGTGTTATTAACCAAGTAAACTTTTATTAATTTATTCCCAAAAGTATGTTTTGTATATTTTTTTCCTGGTAATTTTTATATTGGCAGATATGCATTAGTGCATTAGAGATGACGATAAAAAATACTTAATGAATAACTGCAGTGTTACCTTGAATAAAAAAAAGCTATCAAGGCAGACGGCGCCCCGACGCCGACGTCTCTAGCGCCTCAGAGTCTAGCCAAGAGTAAAGTTCGAGTGAATTATGAACACCTTCACAGAATACTACAGACACTAGAAATTACATATCGATACCTCAGGATTAATAAGGTATTTTCATTTTTAATTAAAGTCTTACTTAGTAAATACTATTTCTTAAAATCTACTGTGACACGTGTTTCGATGCATTCCGTATCATTTTCAAACACCGTTTACTAAGTAAAACTTGAATTAAAAATGGATAGATTTTACCACAAAGTGACTGCCGAATCAATTGATGAAGGTATTTTTAATTAATTTTTGAGAAAAATGTGATTTACTTTGCTTTTTATGTATAAGGTTTATAAATAATTAAGTAATTTTTGTATCTTCCAATTTAAAAAAAATTATCATTTATTGATATTTCAATATAGATGAAGAAGAAAATGGAAGTCTAGGCTTTTACGGGGCTTATGACCGTCGTAGGGTGGTTTAAGTGATCACTTTACACACTTGTGACATTCACCAATTCAACCCATGATTGACAACCACGCAACTGAAATTCTTGGAAGTTTTTTTTATATATGATCCAATTTCAAACATTATGCTTGAATCACTAGAACTTCACTAGAGACATCTATTGTGAGATAAAAGAAGCTTTTTTTATATGAAAAAATAATATGAAAAATAACATGGGTAGAATGGTGAATATTACACGTGTATAAAGTGATCACGTAAACTAGCCTATGATATATCGTAAATCCCGTAAATATCCAGAATTCCATATTCTTCTTCATCTTTGTTGAGATGTTATATTTTAATCAATTCAAACATAACTTTGCTCACTGTTTGCGATACAATTGATAACACTTTATTTCACTTTAAATATAACGTTGGGAATTTAATCATTCATGTATTGTTCTAATATTTATTTATTTTTTATTGTTTTTTAAATCACGTATATTTAAACCTGAGGTTTTGAAAAACAGGTAAATAATAATTTAGCAAAACAATGCTTATCGTGTTCTATTTTAAAATAACAATGCTTTCCGTTTACAATTTCAACGTAGCACTGTTTACTGTTTTTAATATTAAAAATACATTGGAATAAGAAAATACTAATAATAATATAAGATTCCTTTTTACCATAAATATTCAAAATATACAGAGAAGAATGATTTTAGTTTTACTTAGTAAATACCGCTATTTCTTAAAATATTTTGTGACACGTGTTTCAATGCATTCCGCATCATTTTCAAACACCGTGTGCGAAGCTAGGTCTAAATTTTAGAGTAGGGTCCTTGGGACGTTGAAGGTTGAAGAGGAGGTAGGAACTGTTTCATATAGTTATTTATTTATTTTTTATCAGTGGATAGAAGGGAGGCTTTATTCATTCAGTCATCATTTATTCCAACCCCTATCCGCACCCCAGTGGTGCATAGGGCACTGCATTATATAAATGCAGTGTTATCTTGATCGTTAACACATGAAGGAAAGGTGATCAGCCCTCCGCTTCAGGTACCAGTTCAGGATAATATTGGAGTGAAAAAATCACTTTTATTTATCTAACCCTCCCCTGGGAATCGAAGCCGTTACCTCCAGAACGGTAGCTGAGCATGCTGACCATTACGTTATGGAGACGTACTTTAGTCATTATTATATTGTTAATTATGGGTTTGTTTTTATTTTAAGTTTTATGAATTGAATCAATAATTGCTAGATGTTACCACAAAGTGCCTGCCAAATAAATTAGTAAAATAATATAAAATACATTTAGAAATCTAGACTTATTGCAACTAGTTTAAAATATTTATGACAACCTCTTATTTGAACAAAGCTTGGTTTTTAACGTACATTACCTTCTTTAAATTTACGAGATTATCCAGCTGAAAAAAATCATGATTATCATCAAATTCTGTTCACGTTTAATATGGTTGGGAATGTAGAAATCCAAGTATTTACAGGGCTTTCAACCTGTCATTGGCTGAGTAAGTTGATCATATTATGCACTGTGTAGCATTGATCATTTTACCCACGATAGACAGCTAATTTACTTAAATTTCTTGAGTTTAAAATGACAGCAACACTTGATTTCAATACGAACTTCATGGTAGACATTATGGGTTGAATGGCCGGTGTTTAAGCGTATTTAAAGTGATCATTGAAACCAGCGCATGACAGGTCGTAAGTTTTTTAATAACCCAGACTTCATCTGAACATCTCAATAAAATGGTCATGAAAGAGCACAATAAAAATATAGATAAACAATACATTAGAAGAAATTGGAAAAATAAATAATTTGAACGCTCTTAAATATAACTAGGTGACTGACTAACTGACCATCGTGCCGGTTCGCTGCAGGGGTAGGCAGAGAGAATAGAACGCCATACAAATCTGCATTGCAAACAATATTCAACTCTTCCACATTCATGCATATCGTCATACATACCCCCCGATTATTCCCGACTCCTAACCTGACCGCATTCAAATGATTGAGATGTTTGATTGCGCCAAGTTTTACTCGGTCTTCCTCTGCTTTGCCAACCACATTCGCCTCACGAAATTTGTTTTACTGTTCTTTCTTCACTTATTCGAATCACATGTCTAAACCATCTCAACACCTTTCTTAATTTTATCAATGATGCTTACCTCAGCCTTGCATTCTTTCCTTATATCATCATTCGATCATCTATCATACATCGTTTTGCCGCATATCCGTCTGAGAGATCGCATTTTATAATTTTGTCTACATTCAGATAACTTTCATCCTTTTTTGAAAAATTTGACTTCAATATATTAGGGTTGGAACCAGGACTCCGTTGCGTCTGCCGTTTAGCTTTCGCTGACAGGCTTTTATTTGCTTTAACTGATTTCTGAGTACTATTTACCCGTTATTATTATTCACTGTAAATTGTTATTGTATCTATTGTATGTAATTTATAAAGTCTATAATCAAAAAAATATATATAACGCTCACTCCTTTCAACAACGTCATATATGAAAAATCGGCAATTTTCAGTTATGCATGTTTTCGGAATGCCCAAAAAATGTACTATATCCCAGCAAAAGCGGCATATTTTTAACTTAATATTTACCCGCTACACGACAGAAAGTCTTGTTTTTGCATTTCGAAGAAAATGTATTGTTTAATTTTTTTTTAAATATAATAAATATTTTTCAAATGGAGAAAAAACCTTCAGGTTTCACCTAAACAGATCTGTTGCACAGTAAAAAGTTCAATAAGTGGCTTGATATTTATTTTTAATACATTGTATTATGTTTTTAAACTTTAAAAACGATCTCCTGAAAAATCAAGCTTTTTTTATATATAACGTTGTTGAAAGGAGTGAGCGATATATTGTATTGACTTGCAAGTATTTTGGCTCAACGCAGGCTATGCCTAAAGAGCCGTTATACATATAATTTAAAAAAAATGTATGTATGTACCAAATAAATAAAATCAATATTTTCATCCCTAGAAAACATATTTCGTTTATTTTAAATTATTATTAATAAATACAATAATGTCATTTACCTTTTAAAAAATCCATCAGTAGCCATGACACTATTAATTGCATCCTATTTCTTCATTATTTCGTCATTATTAGCAATTATATTATATGATCTATATAAATATTTATAATAATAATATTTTAACTGCTTTTTATCATTTATAATTGAAATCAACCTTCAAATATTATTGTTACATTCTCAGCAAATATTTGAATCCGCATTTATTACGTATAATTATTTAAAGTAGGTATATATTAAATTTATATTAATTTCCGAAATAAAAATCAATATTTTAAGTAAACTAGGAAAAGTTGTGCTAAAAAGGTAATTATTTAAATAGAATTGTTTATTTCACTGTTTTATTACACTCTAATGGGAATAACGTGTTAATCAGATACATACAAAATGTTTTTTATGTGTTTTAAATTGGTGATTTGATTTTATAACAATACACCGCTTCTATTTTAATATTTTAAAAGTTATTTTCCATGTACTTATTGAAGATTTATCGGTTTGAGGCATGATTAAATTTAAAATCGAGAAACACATAAGATTAACACACGGTTGATATATTTGTAACTCTTATCCATTCACTTTTTACGATAGCACATGTCACACGATCATTTTTGCAAATAGCTTTTGGAGTAGGTACTTATTCACAACACAATTCACACGTGGGTAAATAAATAAATAAATATTTTTCAACTGCTTGAAACACTGTTCTCAATTTAAAACCTGTCATACGTTGAACTAGCGGCGCGATCTCCGTATTTTTTTGTATACGAGAGAAATGGAGGGCAAAAATTGAAGAGGTGTGCGATCCCCCGAAACGCGAGCATTCTCCTCCGAAGACAGGAGGCGACTGAATCGGTTTGAATGTGCCCAAAGGAACGTAAACGAGAGAAGGGAAAATGCTAAAACAACGCTTCAGAGTAAAAACGGCCTTACTCAAGAAAAGCTGCATAGAAAACTCGTTGAAAATCGCTTGAAACATTTTGAAAACTGTAACTGAATGTAGCCCGCGTTCATACGACGCTGTGTCCGAACTGCGACGCTAGGTGAAAATTCCTAAGAAAGCAAATATCGAGCTTAATACAAAAAGTAAAAGTTTTCCTTTGTAAACATCGCGATTTAATACCATTTATTTACACCTTTTGTTTGATTCTCATCGGACTCAAAGATTTGATACTGTAACAGTTGAAATTCAACGGATGAGATATGAAAAAAAAACCTCGTCTACTCACTCGGTGAGATGACAATGATAGTGAAAGTTATAGGGCTCTGAGTAATAAAATATTATTATTCATACTTTATTGGGCAATACGGATGTTTATGGCTGTTTTCCTTTATACAACGACTCCTTAATTTGCCATCGAAGTGAAAACGCACCAGTTAAACGTGAGCCTCAATTAGCGGCATTACCTCCAAGCCTATAAGTAATATTTTTGTTGCAAATCAACACACGTGGTCGCACGTGCATATATTATACCATCTGTTGCGATGAATTACACCATACCCATGATTGCTGGACTGGATTGAAAATAAAAATTAAATATTCTAGTTTTATACTGACATTTCTCGATAGAACTACATTTAAGATTTTTTTTTAAATATATTTTATTTATTTTTTCGGCATTTACTTTGTGGTAAGACATGATGACATTATTTAAAAAAAACACTTGTTTTTTTACCACTTGAGTTTATTTTATGACGAATAGTTTCCCCCTTCCCCCTAACACACCCCTCTTCTAATATACAGAACAGTTAATTATTTATTATGTTTTAGTTTACTACATTTTGAGTGTGTCAAAATACTTGTTCGGATCTCACATACTAATAAAAGAGTTTCTGTTCAATAAAAAGCTTCTTTTCATCTCAACAATAGATGTCTCTAGTGAAGTTCTAATGATTCAAGAACAACGTTTCGAAATTGGTTCATATATATATATATAAAACTTCCAAGAATTTGAATATTGTGGTTGTCAATAGTGGGTAGAATTGGTGAACGTTACACGTGTGTAAAGTGCTCAATTAAACCAGCCTATGACGGTCGTCAGCCCAGTAAATGCCCAGACTTCCATATTCTTCTCCATCTTTGATGTCAAAAATAATGTTTTAGTTTACATTTAGACCTGAAGATGGAAGCTTAGCTTCCGAAACTAGTCATCATAAAATTAACTCAAGTTTTAAAAAAAAAAGTGATTTCTTTCATGATATTTTTTTTACATCAAAAAACTCTAAAAGTGGTCTTTTACTGATGTTTTATTTTACATAAAAATAACATTTATACAGTAAACGAGTACTTTAATGAATATCAAATTGATGGGTGCTGATTACTGAAGATCGTCAGATCATAGAAAGCTTTTCACTACATTTCCTGATGATAGAGAAGCTTAATGAACAATAACACTTGGAAGTCTGGGCTGGTTTAAGTGATCACTTTACACACGTGTAACATTCACCCATTCTACCCATTATTCACAACCACACTACTCAAGTTCTTGGAAGTTCTATATACATGAACCAATTTAGAAACCTTGTACTTAAATCACTAGAACTTCACTAGAGACATCTATTGGTGAGATGTAAAGAAGCTTTTTACTGAGCAGAAACTCTTATATTACTTTGTGAGGTCCGAATCCTGGATTATAATCACACACCTGAGAAACGCCAGAAAATACCATTTTCATTTTTATTATTTAAGCTTATAATTTGACCAAATAATTTATTTACAACATTTTGAGTGTGTCCAAATACGTGTTCACAAAATCTGGATTGTCTCCAATTACAGGAGTTATTTTCATATTATTTTTTGACAAATCATCAAAGATGAAGAAGAATATTGATCCATATTCTTCTTCATCTTTGATGAGATGTCAAAAAATAATTTGAAAATAACCCCTGTAATTGGAGATAATCCAGATTTTGTGAACAAGTATTTGGACACACTCAAAATGTTGTAAATAATACTTGTTTAATATAAGACAACTTTTTGAGATTATCCATGTAAACATGACTAGTTTTGAGAACTACTGATGTTGTCTTGAATAAGTGAAAACACAAACTGATGTGTTGTGTCCATGACGCTTCTGTATTATCTGGAAATGCGATGAAAAGCTTTCAATGATCCGATGATATTTTTTGTCATTTTTTTGAGTTTCTTAATCTAAACACCACTAGATTCAAGAACTTTATATTTTCACACCATCGGGTGAAAATACAAATTGAGTTATTGTTTGCTGTTGGTGTATTATTTAACATTCTTAATATAATTAATATTTAAAGCATTTACTTTGTGGTTAGTCATTGTCACTTTTTTATTTTTTTACAAAAATGTTAGTAATATTAGTATGTAACATATTATTTATTGATTTAGCATTAACTTTGTGGAATGACATGATTATTTTAATAAAATTAAACACTTGAATAATCCACTTAATCGAGTTTTATTTTTATTTACGACTAGTTTCGAAAACGACAATTGTTTTCATCTTCTGGTATAAATTAAAATTAACGAATAAAAATATATTTAGGTGTATATATATAGGTTAATAAATATAGGTAGGGGGGTAAGGGAACAACATTTTTTGTAAAAGGAAACATTGATAATAATGGTGACGTATTTTGAAACAGTATATTATTAATTATTATTTTATCTGAATTTAAATTTTTATGTATTTCTAAATTTTCTAAATTATTCAAGACTTAACCTTTATTTGTAACAGAGTGTAATAATTTAAGTGTATGAGAGTCAAATGAGTGGTTAGTTTCCATGATATAATTTGCAAATTCCGAAAAATAATTATTAATGTTCTCTAATTCTAATTCTTAGACTTCTCGCAGTTTGGCCAATATATTAACCAGTCACCAAGATTTTTATGTCTACCGGTTTCGAGACGTACCCGTCTCTTCGTCAGGACAATCATGGCAGGAACATTCATGGATTTTTAATATTTTCGTTTCTTCACAAACATTGTGAAATTATATTTATTAGAAATGTGTTATGAAACATTCTATTTTATTTCTTTTCCATTTAATCAGACTCACCCACAGCAACGCGTGACCGGATACAGCTAGTTTCTCATAAACGTAAGTTTGCATACAAAATTCTAGTTCTTTATCTTAAAAAATGCGTTTTTTAATCTTTCTTTTAAGAAACAGATGTATAAAAAATGCCCTTTGATAATTTCTCATACTTATAACGCACTTAATATGCAAATATATCAACAAAGTTTGAATAAATTAGCTCATTCAGATCGTTAGTATGCTAAATCTGAGAATTTCAATAAGTTGGTTTGCAGTAATGGTAATGTGACATCCTTTTTACATAAAATCTAGATGCGTTATGGTAATTAATGACGTGCGAATCTGGAAACGGAAGAATGGAAGGTTGCCTGAAGCGTTGTGTGCAAGGTTAAGAAAGGGATTCATACATGGTTCGCTATTACCGATGCGTAACATATGATGTTCGATGTTGTCAATCGCATGCGTAACGTTAAATGTTTGATTATCGTTCATATTATTTTTTGACATCTCGTCAAACATGAAGAAGAATATGGAAGTCTGGGCATTTACGGGGCTTAATTATCGTTGTTACCAATTGCGTGCGTAACATTTTACGTTCGATGTTACCAATAGTATGCGTTACATTAAATGATAGGTGTTCAATGTTACCAATTGCTTGCGTAAAATTTCATGTTCGATGTTACCAATTGCATGCGTAACATTTTATGTTCGATGTTACCATTGTATACGTTACATTTAATGATCGATGTTCAATGTTACCGTAACATGCGTAACATGTCATGTTCCATGTTACTCATTATAGTATTGTAGTTTTAGTTATTATACAGACCTAAATGATGGAAGTTTAACTTCTGAAACATGCAGTCTTTAATAAAACTCAAGTGGTATAAAACAGGTGTTTTCTTTAGTCATCGTAACATTTGATGTTCGATGTTCGTTGTTACCATTTGCATGCGTATCATTTGATGCTCGATGTTACCAATAGGGTATTATCACTCGGGATTAATATCTAATTTAACATACTCAACCTATAAAGGATTGAATAAGACTCGTTTTGTGTTTATAACAGCCGATATAATCAATATTTTCAATTATCATTTTCTTTTGCAAAATTCGCCTTCGTAAAACCTTGTTTTCGTTAGTTGGTAACGAATAACAGGCCGTAAACCCTGGAAATACATGTAATAAAATATTCTTCTTCTGTATCGATGTTGAAATGTCAGAAAAAAATCTTCTTCTTTGCATATTTTTTAAATAAAAATGTTATTATTATTATTGCATTATAAATTGCAAAAGCTTAAAGATAAAATATACGTTAAAAATTTTCACGTTTTTTTGTTAATAAACTGTTATTTTATCGTTAAATTTAAACAAATAAATAACACAGTTATACCGCCTCTTTGAACTAGTATACAGGAAATAACAATAATTTAGCTTCAGCTTATATACGAGTGTAATTCTCCACTAAATACATAAATCCTGCCAGAATTCCTTGTGGTATAGCTACAGGGATTACAGCCTGAAAATCGGAAAGATCTCAAGTTCCCGAGAGGGTTGTAACGAAATAAATAACATTTTTTCACTTAAAATTCCTGAATGCTAGAAAGTGGTGGCAATTTTGTGTTAGATTCTATTAACAGTTGAAAGAAATCGTTTAAATGGAATAAAAAAATTACCCTCTTTTTTTGTTAAAGAATTATTTTTTTTAGAAATTGATTTGGCATTAAGTTTATGGAATAATATGATGATTAAAAAATAAAAATAAAATACATGTAAAATAAAACTTTTAAATTATTTATGTTAACAATACTATTTTATGTATTTTCACGTTTTGATGAGAACATCTGTAGTTCTCAAAACAAGTATTTATAAATATTAAGAAATAAAGGTTTTTTCAAAGAAAAAATAATATTAAATAAATAAAAAATACCTTGCTTCAGTATCCCTTTAGCTTAAGCTTCGTTGAAACAAATTTATCATTTTGTCATTAAATTTGTGAGATAAAATAATGATTTAAATATGTAAATTAAACACTTGTATGAGACCACTTTTTGAGTTTATTAAAATAAACAAGTTTTAAGAACTACATACGTTCTCATCATCATACAAACTGACAAATTATAATTTTAACAGATAGAAACTAAGAGAGATGGGGGGGGGGGGTATTACTTGAGAGTGTAAGATATGAATTGATGTTTGGTTTAACTGAAATAAAGAAAGTGTAAGGAATGTGGGTATGTTGCAGACATAGTGGTGAGAACAACATCCCGCAACCGTGTGAATATCCACGTAGTCTGGCTAATGTCACTCTAGCATAATCTCTCCTTAAAAGTAGTCACTCACTAAGAGCTCCTAGAAACTTAAATATATATATAAAAGAAGAAACCAAAGTCATGGAACTAGCAATCTTTTACTGACATTCTTCTATCGCCTGAACCCATACCAGAAAAGAATGGTGAGTTTAGGAAAAGTATATTATTATTAAAACACTCTCCTTACCGTCCATTGTTTACTTTGTGTCATACCACTTTTAAAATTTTTAAAAAAAAGTGGTAGGTATTACACAAAGTTAACAATGGTACGTAAGGAGAGTGTTTTATTACCATACCATAAAGTAAGCAATGCTTTTATTGTACAAAATATATTTTTATTAATTTTTTTATATTAAACATTTCAATATACCATTTTAATGAGTTTTATTTATATATATACGACTGACTTGTTTCGAAAACTAGTCGTATATAAATAAAACTCATAAAAGTGGTATATTCAAGTGTTCATTTTTTATTAAATAATCAAAATTTCATTCCACAAAGTTAATGCCGAATCAATAAATAATATATTATTATTGTCTACATTAATAAACTCAAAAAGTGGTCTTATACAAATGTTTTATTTTAATATTTGAAGCATTTAGGCAAATCAAACATTCTACTTTCCTCATAAATGCTTTTCATTTTTATCTGCACTTAGAGCGTTCATTGATAAATTGGAAAAATACGTTGTTTTATGACCTTCCCGAGCGAATTCCTGTTCAGTTTAGTATTAATGCTTATCATTTATTTTGTTTATATACTAGATAAACATAGATAATAAATAATGAATAACCAATATATAGTGTATAGTGTATAGCCTTGTACTATCACCTAATCAATCGTAAATTGATATCATTGAAAGCTGAACTGGCATTAACTTTTTAAAATAACATGATAATTGAAATACAAAAAAATATTTACAACTTTTTTTTTATTGGAAGAAAGAACAACAGTTACAATACATGATACATACAGAATACAAAAAATTAAATCATGAGTACCAATTACAGTTCTTCACAACTATGCATAAGAGGGGTCTATATAAAGGAAGAACATGAGACAAGGATGGGGATGGGATAAAGAGAAAATTATTCTCCTATGACCACTTTATGAGTATATTCATGTACACACGAATAGTTTCGTGAACTAAAGGAGAAAATACAAACTTTGCACATAAAACATACACGTACAAAATACTTGAATTCAGGTATCACCCAAAATTGGGTGCTTTGCCAATAAATTAAAAAAAAAAAAACTTGAATAATACCACTTTTAAATCCATGTGAGTAAGACTTGTTTTGTATTTGTTCCAGATTCACCCATCATCCAAAATTATACAAAATGATACGTCAAACCTTGAGCATAACTTATATATAATTATTATTGTAATACATTACTTAAATTTATTCAATTTAAATACATATTGTCAGATTTTATTTAATAAAATCATGGTTTTCAACCATTGCCTTGTTGAGTAAATAAAATAATTTTGTCTAGCTTCCCACCAGTCTGATAATGTCAATAACGACGAAACCACGGGTTCCGTCTTTGGTCAAATAAAGTAGATATGAAGAAAGTAGTTGTATTAATTGATACATTTCGTATTATTTCTTCGTAAGCGAAAAGACGCCTTAAAATAATTCGAACACCTATCATACAACGCTTTCCAGCATATTCATCTGAGAAATCGCATTTTGACTGTATTCAGTCTTCTTTCAATTTTCGTCTTTGGTCAAATAAAATAGAAATGAAAAAAAGTGGTTGTGTTAATTTATACGTTTCTTATTATTTAATCGTAAGCGAAAAGACGCCTTCATAATTTAATTGAAAATGACTATTATTCAATATATTACTCTCAAATCAAATAAAAGTCACACATAAGATGTGATTGGTTATGATTTAATGACCTATTTAAATCAATAATCTATCTATAAGTTCATTTAGTTCAAAGCGATAAGGTCAATAAAACAGTAATTACTAACAAATTAAAATTAAAATTGTTATTTATTATTAAATAAATCAATAAATGATAAGCGATGATTCTACCGATGTATGTGTAACAGCTTTTTATAATTATGCATTAATTTTTAAATAAAACAAAGATTTTTTTAATCAACTAAGTTGTATTTTTCTTAAACACTTAAAAATTAATGTTGTGACATTTGATTCGCCTAGTTATGGTATTTTCAAACGAATGTGAAGATTAAATGAACTGATTGTATATGATAGAGGACAGTTATAAGAATGCTTTAAGCTGTGTTAAGCCAAACAGCCGCAACTTGAGTTACGGCTAGTTGCCTTTACACATCAGCCCAGATCTTCATTTCTCTCTTTCAAAAACCATGACTTTGGATTTGTCAACATGCGTCAAACAAATCACTTTCCTTGCACGCATAATACACCTTTAACAAATCGTTCGTATTAATTTAATCATTCCTATAACGCTAAAATGTAGATCAGACATTAGGTTTTAGTGTTGTCCGCTTTGTAAAAGTTGAACGATTTCGCTAGTAACATGTTCGGCTAGTCTAAATATAGGATGGCGCAAAACTAATCACCCTATATGCTATAATTTTTGCAAATGGCGTCGTACGTCAATCATATTTGACATATCGCTCACTCCTTTCAAGAACGTCATAAATCAAAAATCGTCAATTTTCAGTTGTGCATGTTTTCGGAATGCCCACAAAATGTACTATATCCCAGCAAAAGAGGCAAATTTTTAACTTAATATTTACCCGCTACAGGGCAGAAAGTGTTTGTTTTGTATTTTGAAGAAAAGGTATTGTTTAATTATTTTTTTAAGTTTACTTAATATTTTTGAAATGGAGTAAAAACCTTCAGGTTTTACCTAAAAAGATCTGTTGCACAGTTCAGTAAGTGGCTTGATATTTATTTTTAATACATTGCATTATATTTATAAACTTTAAAAACGTTCTCTTGAAAAATCAAGTTTTTTTTATTTATGACGTTCTTGAAAGGAGTGAGCCATTTGTGAACTTGACAGCTGCATATTTTGTATATTTAAAGCATTGTTACCTTTGTGGTATGGTAATATCACACTCTCCTCATCATTCATCGTTAATTTTGTGTTATACCACTTTAAAAAACACTGATTCGTGACTACCGGTTTCGGAATAATCATTCCATCATCAGGCCATTAAAATGAAATTGTTACGGTCCGACATTTTGTCATCTTTATCTCGTTCAAAACTTTATATTTGTATTATTTATTTCAGACCATAACAATTTCATTATAATGACCTGATGATGGAATAATTATTCCGAAACTCAAAAGTCAAGAATTAGTGCTTTTTAGTGTGGTATTATACAAAGTGTACGATGAATGTTAAGGAGAGTGTTAGACAGCTGCAGTTTACAAACAGATTAATAAAACGGGTGCAAATATGTATCAATAATGGCGGCAGACACTTGACGGATATCATTTTTTTTTACTTCACAAAAAAAATGTTTCAATCCAAATAAAATTTCTTTTACTCAAAATCTTTTTTTATTGATCATTGAAAATGTTATTCAAAAACAAAATTGGATGATTAATTTTGCGCAACATTGGATTCGTTTGTATACAACAGCTGTCTTGTTCATAAATGTCAAATATGATTGACGTACGACGCCGTTTGCAAAAATTAAAACATTTTTCAATAGGGTGATTAATTTTGCGCCATCCTATATATATGCATATTTTTTATCCCATATTTTATGGTCTTCTTTTTTTAAAAATCTTTTTTTATTGATCATTGAAAATGTTATTCAAAAACAAAATTGGATGATTAATTTTGCGCAACATTGGATTCGTTTGTATACAACAGCTGTCTTGTTCATAAATGTCAAATATGATTGACGTACGACGCCGTTTGCAAAAATTAAAACATTTTTCAATAGGGTGATTAATTTTGCGCCATCCTATATATATGCATATTTTTTATCCCATATTTTATGGTCAGTAT
The DNA here is from genome assembly GCF_059751285.1 of Brachycentrus maculatus. Taxonomy (NCBI): domain Eukaryota; kingdom Metazoa; phylum Arthropoda; class Insecta; order Trichoptera; family Brachycentridae; genus Brachycentrus; species Brachycentrus maculatus. The sequence goes on from NW_028280789.1 coordinate 80,525, forward strand.
TTACAAAACCTGTTCCGATTCGTAGCTAATTAATAAGCAGTAACACTAATGCCAGGCTTCTTTCACACGCTGTTCTAGAAATTATACAAGTCTACGTATTAAAATGCGAGAATTGAGACATAATAAAATCATTTCATTTGTATACTTGTGTTTGAATTATATCAAAGCTGGAACAATTTTTTTGTTTTATTTTTTATTTGTTTAATAAAGTTAATTATTTAAACAATTTTATACAATTTTTGTACATTTCTACTTAATACAAACTTATAATTTTAGTTGCGCTGAGCCTCTCCAAAAAAAATACTAAGCTTTTGTGCTTGGAGAGGGACTTTATCTTTATTTTTAAATAAAATGGCTCAATATGTCTTAATATGTTAAAAAGTCTTTAATATGTTTTAGTATTTAGTATATTTTTTCGCCTCGATGTTGTAATGGTTAGCGTGTTTTGTTACCGTGCTGGAGGTCCCGGGTTCAATTCCTAGGGGGTGGGGGTAAAAAAATATTAGTGATTTGACACTCTTATATTTATTTAATATTACCCTGGACAGGTCCCTGGAGCGCAGGAGCTATCACCTTGCCTTCATGTAAGCAACGATCAAGAGAACACTGCGTCGATACGTTGCATTGTCCAATGCACTATTGGGTGCATTTTTTTAAATAAAAAAATCATTTAATAAAATATACTTTAAAGAAATACATAAATAATATTTTGTCAAACTTTTTTAAACAATGCCTTGAAAATAAAGTAAAATATAATATAGTATATCCCGTATAATAGAATTTGTTCTTGATTTATATAAAGTAATAAGTTTTAATTAACATGGAGGTTCACAAAATAAACACAATTTATTGATAAACTTAATATATTTATTAAATAATAATTAACAAACTTCAATAATACATTACACAATAATAGGAAACTCGCAAGTTTTTCCATTATCAAAACATGAGCACATTAATATTTCACCCAATCTTTGTATATTAGACGGAATTTACGAATATTAAGAATAATTAACGATGAATTTAATCGAATGAAAATGGACGAGTTATTTGTTTGATCCAATCATTCCAATAATTAGTGGATTAATAAAATTTATTCGTTGATTCACTCCTTTCAAGAACGTCATAAATCAAAAATCGTCAATTTTCAGTTGTGCATGTTTTTGGAATGCCCAAAAAATGTACTATATCCCAGCAAAAGAGCCATATTTTTAACTTAATATTTACCCGCTACAGGGCAAAAAGTGTCGTTTTTGCATTTAGAATAAAAGGTATTGTTTAATTATTTAAAAAAAATACTAAATATATTTCAAATGGAGAAAAAACCTTCAGGTTTTACCTACAAAGATCTGTTGCACAGTAAAAAGTTCAATAAGTGGCTTCATATTCATTTTCGATACATTGTTTTATATTTTTAAACTTTAAAAACGTTTTCCTGAAAAATCTAGTTTTTTTTATTTATGACGCTCTTGAAAGGAGTAAGCGAAATCTCATTATTATGAAAAGTGTCATGTCCATATTTTGCCTAGAATCATTATTAATAAATATGTCTGATTGCCTGTAGGTAGGGAGTTACTTTGACGAAATAACTTAGTTAATCTTTTTTATTTGAAGTATTAAAAAATAATATAAATAAAATATTCATTCGATTACCTATAAGTCAAACTTCTTATCAAACAGGATACAAACACAATTATTGCAGTGGACCGTTTATTTGCCTCTTTATAATTTCCTTATTCTTAAAATTATTTTACTTTCACTTTATTCTCGCGAGCATCTTTTCTGGATGTGGCAGAAGATTCAATTTAGAAAGATGTTCGTACATAAGTGAAACGTACTCATTTGTGTGTTTAAGGAAGTGACCTACGTGTGGCGAGTCGTCCCAGCAATGCCGTTTTGTCTGAAAAATTAAAACAAAAATGTGTGAGAACTTCATTTCTCTTTCCAATGATGTAAAACTAACTAACTAACTAACCATCACGCAGCTTCTCCGCAGTGGTAGGCAGAGAGAATAGAGCGCCACACCACTCTGTCCTTGCAAACATTCTTCGCCTCTTCATGCATCTCCTCATACATACCCGCCGATTGTTACGACTCCTTACCTGACCACTCTCAAGTATTTGGCATACCTGATCGTGCCATGTTTTTCTCGGTCTTCCTCTGCTTCTTTTCCCAATAACATTCGCCTCATAAATTTGTTTTACCGTTCTTTCCTCACTCATTCGTTCTACATGTCCAAACCATCTCAACACACCTTTCTTAATTTTATCGATAATGCTTATCTCAGCTTTGCATTCCTTCTTTATTTCAGTATTCGCACATCTATTATACATCGTTTTTTCGCACATTCATCTGAGAGATCGCATCTAATGATGTGTAATGAAATAAAACTAAGTAAGAGGTATTATGCAAGTATTTGTATCAATTTTGAAATCAAACATAGATTTTTTGAGTCTACTAAATTTTAACATGTGCAGTCATAATTTACTATTACGTAAGTACCTAGAATTATACATCTATATAAGGACCGTCAGTCCATTTAATCTTCACATTCGTTAAAAATGCCATAACTAGGCGAAACAATTGTCACAATAAAGATTTTTATTTGTTTTTTAACAATACAATACAACTTAGTAAACTCAAAAAATCATTGTTCAATTAAACATTTAATACATAAAATAAAACTATCCCTTACACTAACAGGAATACCTGCATTTTAAATTAAAATGTGAAAATTTTAAATAAAAAATAACTTGACACTAGCTAGAACACTCAAAAGGGTGAAAGCAAAAAGATAATAATAATAAACCCTTATCCGCACCCCAATGGTGCATAGGGCACTGCTTCATATAAACGCAGTGTTATCTCGATCGTTTACACATGAAGGAAAGGTGATCAGCCCATCAGGTGATCAGTAATATTGAATAAATATTACAGTGAAAAAATCACTTATATTTATTCGACCCCCCCCCTGGGAATCGAACCCGGGACCTCCAGAACGGTAGCCGAGCGTGCTGACCATTATACTACGGAGGCGGACAAAAAAGAAGAAGAAGAAAAAGAAGAAGAAGACAGTGACTTACGTCTATTCCTCTCTGAATCCACATGCCACTGACGGATTCGCTAATTTTCACAGTGCCAACTATATCGGTTTTACTATACATGAACAGAGCTGGCGCCTTGCACAAATTGTAGTGGAATCCCTTGCTGCCCTTGTGGTAGTAAATAGTGATCGTATCATAGTAACGCTTCATGTAGTATCTGCAAACAAGAGAGATATTTTTTGTTTATTAAAAGCATTGGTGGTATTGCAATATATGTAGCACTCTACTTATCATTCATCGTTTACTTTGTGAAATTGTGAATGATAAGAAAAGTGTTAGAAAGAGTATCTTTCAAAATTTGAAAACGATCATCAAAAAAATAAACGACAAATGAACGATTTACACACGTGCAAATAATCTGTAGTTTTACTTTAAAATTTTAGCCGTTTAAAGGCAGCTAATAGAATATGGGGGAAAAGAGTGGAATAAAAAAACATATTTTAAGAAATATATTACATATGGCAACCTGAATGACATGGCAACCTGGTAGAATCTATTGACATGGCAACCTGAATGACATGGCAACCTGGTAGAATCTATTGACATGGCAACCTGAATGACATAGCAACCTGGTAGAATCTATTGACATGGCAACCTGAATGACATGGCAAACTGGTAGAATATATTGACATGGCAACCTGAATGACATGGCAACCTGGTAGAATCTATTGACATGGCAACCCGAATGACATGGTAAACTGAATGCTACACAAGAAAAATTAACGAATAACTTCGTTTTTCATAATATTTTACATTCAAAATATTTTTACATTAGCCTAAGCTTGTGACCGACAGGTTGTTAGCGCTGTTAATGTCCACATTTCCATATTTTTCTTAATTTATATTGAAAAAATCAATTAAAAAATTTGATGTATACATATCTTTAATCGGCTCACATGCATAAGGTGGAGAATTAAAATATATAAATGAAACACATGTATAAGACCAGTTTTTGAGATAATAAATGTAAAAGCTACTAGTTTTGAGAACTATACCATGGAAGATGTTCTTATGCGAACATCTGTAGTTCTCGAAACTAGTCGTGTTTAAATGAATAAACTCAAAACCTGGTCTTATGGCAGCGTTCCATTTTTATATTCAAATCATCATGTTATTTCGCAAAGTTAATGCCATATCAGCAAATAATATAAGATGGAGAAATTTGCTATATTTTGATGATGTCATTATATTTAATGAGATACCTGATATATTTTGATTATTAACATAATTATTTTACTCACTCTATTATTCGCTGGAAGGTGACTTGACAGAATTTGTTGGTTGGAAAAGTCCCCGTCGATAGGCCAATGGGAATTTGGTCTACATTTGTAATGCTATCCCATATTTGTGATTTTATTCTTTGCATGACTGGCTTGTATCTAAAAAATGAGCATATTTGAAATTTTCACAAAAATAGAGCATATTTTAAATTATATGTTAAAAATAAAGCATATAAAAATGATGCATATTAAAATTATAATTAATATGATCATTCACAAGAATCTGCCAATTGATGCAGGAATGATAGTAGGGTGCTAGATGATGATAGGGTTGAAACCAGGACTCCATTGTGCACTGCCAGTTTAGCTTTCGCTCAAAGGTTATTACAATATTTGCTATAATTGAATTCCTTTTTTTTTATTAAATATTTGTATTATACCACTTAATGAGTAAAAAATTTACTTTTCACCTGTAGATGAAAACGTCTGATTGTTTTTGAAACAAATCGTTTGTAACGAAATAAATCCAGTAAATGGTATTATAAAAGTGTTTATTTTTTTTAAATAATTCAAATGTAATTTAACAATTTTAATGCCGAATCAATAAATAATATAGTATATGGATGTAAATCCTGGGTCTTGGTATTAGTGATTGTTACTCGGTCATGGGCCTTAATAAAATCCTTATCTTTTGAAATTGCATTCTTTAAAAAGTCTTCTTCATTTATGTGTGTGTTACATTTAAATCTTGAAAAAATAGATTTATATTATCCACTGACACTTCGTGATGGAATTGCATTTTTAATATATTATTAGATTAAAACCAATATTTTTAGCTTTTCCACTTTATTTTTATATGACCAGCGACCGGGTTTCGTCGTTACTGGCATCATCAAACTGGACATCGACATTACCGACATCACCAGTCTGACGATGTCGGTAACGACGAAACCCGGTCGCTGGTCAAATAAAAATAAAGTGGAAAAGCTAAACATATTGGTTTTAATCTAATAATATATTAAACTTGAAAAAACATACAAAAAAAGACTATTATATATTTTATTATTTAACATTAAACCACGAGTGTAAGTCCCTCTCCAAGCACAAGAGCACAGTCTCTTTTATGGAGAGGCACAGCGAATCGAAATATAAAAGTTCTCCATATGTATAAATGATTCAATTTTATTGTTATAAATAAAAATGTAAATATATTAAATGAACAAAAACAAATTTAAAAAATGTTGAGTACATCAAATTTATATTTACCTTTGCTTGTCTTTTCGTGCGTGTATGCTGACCTCTCCCCACATATATCCACCTCCCGAGAATCCGTGAACGACCATTGGATTGAATTGTGTGTTGACTTCTAAAAACCTTAGTAGGTCATGAGCTACCACCTAAAAATAAAACAAGAAATCAGGAGGTTTATTCATTTTTAATTATTGTTTTACTTAGTAAATACCACTATTACCAATAGTGGTATTTACTACGTAAAACATTTACAACATTTTGAGTGTGTCCAAATACTTGTTCACAAAATCTGAATTATCTCTAATTACAGGAGTTATTTTCATATTATTTTTTGATATCTCATCAAAGATGAAGAAGAATATGGAAGTCTGGGCATTTACGGGGCTTACGACCGTCATAGGCTGGTTTAAGTGATCACTTTACACACGTGTAACATTCACCAATTCTACCCATTATTGACAACCACACTACTCAAATTCTTGGAAGTTCTATATATATATGAACCAATTTAGAAACCTTGTTCATGAATCACTAGAACTTCACTAGAGACATCTATTGGTGAGATGTAAAGAAGCTTTTTATTAAGCAGAAACTCTTATATTAGTATGTGAGATCCGAATCCTGGATTATAATCACACACATGAGAAACGCCAGAAAATACCATTTTCATTTTTATTATTAAGCTTATAATTTGACCAGATAATTTATTTACAACATTTTGAGTGTGTCCAAATACTTGTTCACAAAATCTGGATTATCTCCAATTACAGGAGTTATTTTCATATTATTTTTTGATATCTCATCAAAGATGAAGAAGAATATGGAAGTCTGGGCATTTACGGGGCTTACGACCGTCATAGGCTGGTTTAAGTGATCACTTTACACACGTGTAACATTCACCAATTCTACCCATTATTGACAACCACACTACTCAAATTCTTGGAAGTTCTATATATATATGAACCAATTTAGAAACCTTGTTCATGAATCACTAGAACTTCACTAGAGACATCTATTGGTGAGATGTACATCTCACCAATAGATGTCTCTAGTGAAGTTCTAGTGATTCATGAACAAGGTTTCTAAATTGGTTCATATATATATAGAACTTCCAAGAATTTGAGTAGTGTGGTTGTCAATAATGGGTAGAATTGGTGAATGTTACACGTGTGTAAAGTGATCACTTAAACCAGCCTATGACGGTCGTAAGCCCCGTAAATGCCCAGACTTCCATATTCTTCTTCATCTTTGATGAGATATCAAAAAATAATACGTAAAACATTAATTAAAAATGGGTAAATTTTACCACAAAATGACTGCCGAATCAATTAAGAAAAAAGATAAATTCATGATAAATGTAACATAATTTGTTTTAAATTTGTATGTGTTTCCCTTGGCAACCTCGAAAATAATGTTTATTTTTACCATACGATCTTATCGAGCTAATTTATTTTTTTTTTAAATTATATATTCTCATATGAATTGACTCATAAGTATTAGAAATTATCAAAGGGCATTTTTATACAAATCGCTCACTCCTTTCAAGAACGTCATAAATCAAAAATCGTCAATTTTCACTTGTGCATGTTTTTGGAATGCCCAAAAAATATACTATATTCCAGCAAAAGAGGCATATTTTAACGTTATATTTGCATTTATTGGCTGAAAGTGTTGTTTTTGCATTTTGAAGAAAATATATTTTTTAATTATTATTTTAAATAAACTAAATGTTTTTCAAATGGAGAAAAAACCTTCAGGTTTTACTTAAAAAGACCTGTTTGCACAGAAAAAAGTTTAATAAGTGGCTTGATATTTATTTTAAATACATTGTATTATATTTTTAAACTTTAAAAACGTTCTCCTGAAAAATCAAGTTTTTTTTATTTATGACGTTCTTGAAAGGAGTGAGCGATATGTTTCTTAACAGAAATATTAAAAAATGTTTTATTTTTAGATTTGGACCTCACATACAAATGAAAGTGTTTCTTTATATAATAAAACAACTTAGTTTTAACCACTTTTTATTGGTACACCTAACTATAACTTATTACCTAACTATGAGTATTTCAATATTTTTGAATATTAGTACATAAATCCTGATGACGAAATGGTTCTTGTCGAAACCGGTTGGAAAAAGTGTACCAATAAAAAGTGGTTAAAACAAAGTTGTTTTATTTTATAAGGATTATAAAATGTGCCACAAAGTATCTTCGAAAAACATTCAAAATGTTTCTGCTTTATAAAAAGCTTCCTTCATCTAACCATAGTTGTCTCTAGAGAAATTCTAGTAAATTTAAGCACTTTGTTTTGAATTTGAACAGTATATATATATATGTATATATATATATATATATATATATATATATATATATATATATATATATATATATATATATATATATATATATATATATATATATATATATATATATATATATATATATAGAAGTTCCAAGAATTTGAGTAGTGTAGTTGTCAATCATGGGTAGAATTGGTGAATGTTACACGTGTTTAAAATGATTACTTTATCATCAGTGCCTATGACGGTCGTAAGCCCTGTAAATACCCAGACTTCTTCCATATTCAATCATATTCTTCTTCATCAATGTTGAGATGTCAAAAAAAATTATTTCTTTAGACACATTCCACGAGATACTGAGTAATAAAATTTTAAGAAGTATAATTCAATAGTGTATATTAATACATGTTTTTATTTATTTAAACTAAGCTATTAAAAGAGATCAATCACATAAGTAATTGGCTTATAATGAATTATGTATTATCTCTAAGATCTTTTTAATGAAATTACTAATTTAATGTTTTGAGTTGGTTCAAAGGTTGTAAGCATCTAAAGAAATTTTGAATTGTCATCGTAGATCAGCATTCTTGTTTCCAACCAGGATATATATATACATAAATATATAAATTTATATAAACATACATATATATATATATATATATATATATATATATATATATATATATATATATATATATATATATATATATATATATATATATATATATATATATATATATATATATATATATATATACAATAACACAGTTTTCATAAATTGATTCGGCAGTCATATTGTCACGTGTTTCGAAGCATACCGCATTATTTTCAAACAATGTTTACGGTCACAATAGATTTTAAAACTGTGGTATTTTTTTCCAAGTCAAACACATTGAGTGTGTCCAAATATAATACTTGTTAACAAATCTGGAGTATCTCCATTTAAAGGAGTTATTTTTTTATATTAAGAGTCGTAACCATCGGTGGGTATGTATAAGGAGATGCATGAACGTGGAAGAAGCAAAGAATGTTTACAAAGACAGAGTGGCGTGGCGTTCTATTCTCTCTGCCCATCCCTGCGGTGAAGCGGCGTGATGGTTAGTTAGTTAGTTATTTTTCATATTATTTTTTGACATCTTATCAATGGTGAAGAAGAATATGGAAGTCTGATCATTAAAAAGCTTCTTTTCATCTCACCAATAGATGTCTCTAGTGATTCAAGAACAATGTTTCGAAATTGGTTAAAATATATAGAACTTCCAAGAATTTTAGTAGTGTGGTTGTTAATAATGGATAGAATAGGTGAATGTTACACGAGTATAAAGTGATCACTTAAACTAGCCTATTACGGTCGTCAGCCCCGTAAATGCCCACACTTTCATATTCTTCTTCATCTTTGATTAGATGTCAAAAAATGAAATGCAAAACTAATAATAATAAGTATACTTAAAAATATATTACACTGTTTTTGATAGAATATATAACAAATATGCAATATAATTTATTTACCTTTGATCCTGTGAGCGGTCGCAAGATATGAAAAGGATTGAAGTGGCAATTGACTACGTCGAATCCTTGTTCCATGTATATCTGGGCGTATTTGTTGACATTTTTCTGTTTTGATCCTATCCATGGAAGAACAATGCAGAGAGGCCTTTCTATGGGTTTCACCATTCTGTAACAAAAGATAAAATATTGAATTGAATAAGAAGTTTCTGAGGTATCTCTACATGAGAGAGTACGGCTGTTATCCTTGGCTCTACCCGACCGAGTTCCTCCAGGGTATGCTTGGCTACAATCATTTAGAGACTAGAAGGAATGTGTATTTGATTACGCATTTTTATCGATTGTTGCGCGGTATGATCGATAATCCTGAAATTATCCGGAACATTGGTCTGTATGTTCCCGATAGTTACCTAAGACAGCGTCGGCATGGATTGTTTCACATTCCTATACACAGGACCAACCTGCCGATGGTTATGCCTGTAGGAAGAGCTACAGCTATGTTGAACAATATCTCATTGGATATTGATCTGTTCCATGTGTCTGAAGGAGTTTTCCGAAGCGGGATTCTTCTACACCTTTCGCAATAGTTCTTGCATATTTTCGATTTTAATGTATACGCTTTAATTTTTTTAGTTTGTAATGTGTATGTTAATTAAAAATAAATAAATTGAATTGAATTGAATTGAGTTAGTGATCAACATAGTTTAAGGAAGTGAATGTGGAGTTTTTATTTTAAATTCGAATAAGAGATAAGGCGTAGGACGCAGCAAATCTTGGTCACAACTGTCGTCAAGAAAAGGCGATTCAGTTGGCTTGGCCATGCACTCCACATACCTCCTGAGAGCTTGACTCTTTTACAAGGCATCAGGTTCGCGCCGCCCAGGACGACCACAGCTGACAATTCGTCGGCAGTTCTCGTCAGAACTTCGGGACGCGGATCTGACTTGGGAGGATGCAAGGGAGCTGGCAGCCGACAGAAAAACCTGGAGACAGTTTGTGGACTCCATATGGTTCAACTAGGGAGCGGATATGGTTTAATTAATGTACAAGATTTTTTTTATACATAAGTATTGGCATAAAGATAAAAAAAATAAAGACGTCATTTGACGTAAGATATCTTTATCTCTTCTAAATTGGGAACCTGAGTATATAATATTGCAATTACTTGATTAGATAAATCTTTCATGAGCTGTAAATACGGATGCATCGCGATAAATTGATCACATGTATATTTCGTGACAATATTTCCGATGACGTATGTTATCAGAGATTATGTGCAGACTCGCATATTAATGTTTTATTACTTTGCCATTGTTTAAACGAAATAAAATTTATCTTCTACTTTTTCTTCTTCATTTTTTTTGGCATCTCAACATCTCTAAAAAGATTATGGAAGTCTGGTTAATGTAATCACTTTACACACGTGTAACATTCACCAATTCTACCCATGTTGGACTACCACACTACTCAAATATCTTGGAAGTTCTATATATGTATTTATGATCGAATTTTGAAACATTGTGCTTGAATCACTAGAACTTCACTAGAGACATCTATTGTGAGACGAAAGAAGCTTTTTATAAGGCAGAAACTCTTTTAATCGTATATGAATTCCGAATCTAGGATTTTAATCACATACATGAGAAACGCCAGAAAATATCATTTTCATTTTTATAATTTTTTAATTTATTAACAACATTTTAAGTATGTCCAAATACTTCTTTTAATAGTTCTTTTTACTACCCTTAGTATTGTTTGCATGCTGTGGTAGTGATTGTCCTGAAAAAGAGACGGGTACGTCTCGAATCCGGTAGACATAAAAATCTCGGTGTTAGTTACTTATATTACTAATATTTTTGTAAAAAAATAAATAAGTAAAATAACTAACCACAAAGTAAATGCTTTAAATATTAATAATATCGAGAATACCCAAACTTTCATATTCTTCTTCATATTTGTGTGTTGAGATGTCAAAAATATAAAAATTACTTTATTTTTTATTTTTTATTTTTTTTTCATTGGAAGGAAAAACAACAGTTACAATATATGATAAATCTGAATACAAAAAAATCATGAGTGCCAATTACAGTTCTTCACAACTATGCATAAGAAAAGTCTATATATAAGAAGAGACATGAGACAAGGATGGGATAAAGAGAAAAGGAGATGACAGTGATAGGAAAAGAAGAAAAGGAAAGGACAGGGAATAGAATTACCTTTTTAGGTTTATAAGATTTCGAACAATTTTGCATAAAAGTTTGAAAATGCTTGAATCAATTTTTAATGCTCGAATTAATTTTTAATTCTGCAAGTACGATGTTAAATGTTGATGTTAAATTACCGACGGAGCAGGTTTTGACGAGTCAATCGGCAGAATCTATGACGACATATTGTCGCTATCATTTCAATAGCCTTATCGAATAATTCGATCGATTAATTTCAATATTTTGAAGGAGAAACTAACAAAGCGGTTAATTGATAATATTATTTTGATTTGAACGATTCATTGATAGCGTTTAGTTAAACAAACTGATTTAGGATAAGTGAAAAGTACTGATTAAAGTAATTAAAAATAGATTTCGACGACTGTCAATATTGACTGCACGTGTCTTTCAAGTGGGTGTATGATAATTTTTCCTCATTGATAGTATCTTTCATCCTAACTCACTCAATTACTACCACGCTGGTTTTTCGAAGGGGTAGGCAGAGAGAATAGAACACCATAACATTCTGTCTTCGATAATATTATTCTATGTTTATGTTTTCGAGTATGTAATATTTTATATTGTATTTGTACTCGTATATCACACATTTATTCCAGTTTAAGTAGTATGAACATTTTTTAATGTATATATATATATATATATATATATATATATATATATATATATATATATATATATCGTCCGTAGTGTAATGGTCATCACGCTCGGCTACCATTCTGGAGGTCCCGGGTTCGATTCCCAGGGTGGGTTTCATAAATATAATTTTTTTCACTGTATTATTTATTCAATTAATCATATTATATAATTAAAATCTAACATTGTTTTAAAATCATTATCAATATTTTATTAGATTTATATTATCCACTGACACTTCGTGATGGAATTGCATTTTTAATTTATTATTAGATTAAAACCAATATTTTTAGCTTTTCCACTTTTTTATTTGACCAGCGACCGGGTTTCGTCGTTACCGACATGATGATGATGTCGGTAACGACAAAACCCGGTCGCTGGTCAAATAAAAAAGTGGAAAAGCTAAAAATATTGGTTTTAATCTAATAATAAATTCAATATTTTATTATAACTTAATTATAATGTCTACCGGTTTCGAAGGTAACCACTTCTTTATCAAGACAAAGATAAAGAAGCGGTTAATTTCGGAACTGGTAAACATTATAATTAAGTTTTAGTAAAATATTTATAGTGATTTTAAAACAAAGTTACATTTTAATTATAAAATGGAAAATCACAAAGTTAGTGCTTCAAATACAAATTATACTTAATTAATCAATTTGAATGTCTATCGCATTTATGTATTTGTTCTCTAATTTTATTATTGTTAACATAAATGTGTGAATAATTTCATAAAAATGGTAAAACAGACCCCACATGTTGAAGAATATAATAGCAATGTTGAAATTTAGTATTAATGGTTATTATTATTTTCCATTATTTTTTCGTTTTTAAAATAACACTTGACACTGGCAGAAACATCCTTTCACTGGGTGACTGCTAAATAAATTAATAAAAAAATTTAATTTAATTTAAAAATATTTGGTACTTACTTGAGAGTCTTGGGATCGATCCTCAAGTCAAGACCATCGACTTGACTGGTGTAATACATATTGGAAGTGAGTCTCTTAGCGCTCAGACATCTTACTTGAATATTGTAATAGGTGCCACTTCCCGACAACATTGGTGAAATATTGCACTGGAACAAAAGTATAAATTGAATCATCGAAAGTTATTTTATATAATAGTTATAATAGCTGTACCCGGCCTCATGTTGTCACAATGTTGTTACAGTCGGCTTAAATCGGAAATAAATAAATTAGAAAACACACATTTCTCATACGAAATGAAAATATTAAAAATCTGAGAAACAACAACATATACAAAAAAAAAGTTTCGAAAAAGACAATTATGATATTCTCAATATTATTAATATTTAAAGCCTTTACTTTGTGGTTAGTCCTTTTTACTTATTTATTTTTTTACAAAAATGTTAATAAAATTAGTATATAACCACTCACCGAGGTTTTTACGTCTACCGGTTTCGAGACGTACCCGTCTCTTCGTCAGGACAATCACTAACACAGCATGCAAACAATACTACCCTTCACCACCATAGCACCATTTACACACTCAAAACTACACAAAATGTCTAACACAATTATGAATTTGATTTTATACGAAAATTGAATGGATATTATAAAAATATTTTTCATTTTTTATTTTTTAATATTTAATATTTAAGGATTGTAATGGCATTTTTTGATGATATTTCAAGTTTTTTAACAAATATAATAAATCAAGTATACATTTTTTTCCAATTTTATATTATTTCATTAATTGATTCGGCAGTCACTTGTGGTAAAATCTATCCATTTTTAATTAATGTTTTACTTAGTAAATACCACTATTTCTATAGTAAATACCACTATTTCTATAAATAGTAGTATTTACTAAGTAAAACATTAATTAAAAAATTATATTATTTAACCGATGTGACAATAATTGTTGTTTTATTTTATTTCAATGCATCATAATAGGAAAAATCTATTTTTGGTTAAATAATTGTTTCGTATTTCTTTTTAATTTTTTTGCAATACATTTTTATGTATTGTATTTAACAATTTACGATATTTCAACTTGAATTTTTAATTATTATTTTTTTTTAAATATGGATTTAAGTAAAATTTATACACACTTTTATTAGTATAACTAAATTTCCATGTGAAAAATAAACAGTTCAAAAAGAAATACTTACATTTCTCAATGTGGAGTTGGTATTTCTAATTGGCGACAACCCAATCGTTGCTGCACTCCGAACAACAACTGTCACTGCCATTTTTAGGGCAGACATCTTTGTGCTTTATTGTTATTAGAATTTTTGCTGCAACATAATAATTAAAAAAATAGTTTAATAAACAAGGTTGCAGCTTATTATTGATTCCGCAATAACTTTGTAAAATAAAGTAATGATTTTAATTTTTTTTTAAATAAAACATTTGTATGATTCAATTTTTTTAGTTTATTAAATAACACGATTATTTTATTTAAGTTTTGTACTGGTTATTTGTATTTTTTGGTGGAAGTGCATTTTATTTAATAAAATAACCACTTTAAAGTTTTTCTCCATAAATTTTAAAAAAATGGCAAAAAAATGTATGTGGAAAAAACTATACAGTTGTTATTTATTAAATAAACACAATTAGTTTCGAGAACTTCAGATGTTCTCATTAACAGGTATTTTTTTTTAATATTTATGATTTATTTAATACAGGTACAAAAAATATAACAATTTAATTCATTTTTACTGATAACATATCTTATACTACAACATTTTGAGTGTGTCCAAATACTTGTTCACAAAATCTGGATTATCTCCAATTACAGGAGTTATTTTCTTCATCTTTGATGAGATGTCAAAAAATAATATCTTATACTAGTTTTGCTGTGACTCTCCGAAAAACACTTAGCTCTTGTTCTTGGAGAGGGACTTACACTCAATGTTTATTGTTTATACTTAATCAATGATACAAAAGTTTTTTTTTATTATTTTTTGGTGTATTATTTTTTAAATTTATATGTATTATAGGCATTTAATTTTTTATTATTTAAATATAATCAGTTAAGTGTAAGTCCTTCTCCAAGTCCTTAAGTTAAGTAAGTAAGTAAGTGTAAGTCCTTCTCCAAGTCCAAGTTAAGTGTAAGTCCTTCTCTTTTTTGGAAAGGCACAGCGGAACTACTATAAGATATGTTATAAATAGAACAGTCTAAATTAATGAATTTGTCATATTTTTTGTTACTTTATTAAATAAATAAAAATAACAAATCACCTTCTGGTGAGAATATTAGTAGTTTTAGAAACTAGTCTTCTTTACATTAATAAACTCAATACAAAAGTGGGGTCTAAGTTCTTACTTTTTTATAAATATTCTAAGTTTATTGTCAATTTTTTTTAAATTAAACAACTTTTTAATAGATTTATATTATCCACTGACACTTCGTGATGGAATTGCATTTTTAATATATTATAAAATTAAAACCAATATTATTAGCTTTTCCACTTTATTTTTATTTGACCAGCGACCGAGTTTCGTCGTTACTGACATCAACAGACTGGTGATGTCGGTAACGACGGAACCCGGTCGCTGGTCAAATAAAAATAAAGTGGGAAAGCTAAAATATTGGTTTTAATCTAATAATATATTAAACAACTTTGTTTTAACCACTTTTTTATTAATAGTACACATTAACCTACCGGTTTCTACAAGAACTTTGTCGTCATCAGGATATATTAAATTCTAAAACATTAAAATACTCATAATTAATTAAATAATAGGTTAATACTCATTATGGAATCATAGTAGGTAAAAGTGAACTAATAATAAAATAAAAAGTGATTGAAACAAAATTGTTTAATTTTATGAAGTTCATAAAATGTGCCACAAAGTATCATTCAAGAAATTATTATTAATTTTAAAAAAATTATTGCAAGAAAAATATTTACAATAAGCTCGACAATTGGAGAGTTTCAAAAACGCCAGAATAATTAATCCTTCACGTTGAGTGTGGTACACTTGATCCTTCGCGTTCACTCACTAAAATGATACTGCGTGTACATTCTTTTCATCTGAATCTATTATGGAGTAAAATCAAATCAAACGCACACTGCTTCAATGTTATCAATGATTGATTTTTTTGTTATTTTCCGATGCTACGTGATGACTTTTACAACTCGTGAAACGTCACAGAATCTAACCCTTTCCCATCCAAAGTTTTTTCAACAATGTTTATTATATTACATTTATATACCATATGATTTTTATTTACATTTACATACAATATCCATTTCTATGATAAAATGAACTAAAATTATACTGAAAGCGCCTAACATATCTTTTTATGTAATTATTATTAAAATAAAAAACTACTTTAATTCACTCAATTGAAATTCATTTTGACTGAAAATTTTACATAAAATTCTGGTTATCAACCCCTGCTTTGTTGTATATATAAAATAGATGTCTTGCTTCCTACTTTTCTGATGATATCGGTGAGAACAAAACCTGGTCACTGGTCAAAAATGTGTAAAAAAATATATAAAATTATAATTTTTTTATTTATGTATCTTATACTAGTCACTCCATGCCTCTCCAAAAAAAAAGGCTTAGTTCTTGTGCTTGGAGAACGACTTACACTAAATGTTTATTATTTGCACTTAATTAATGATATAGGGTCCGCCATCTAAAGTTTTTTTTTTTAACTAGTGCTTATTTCGTGAATGATAACACTTAGCTCATGTCTGATTTGACAAATAATTAGTTTTATCCTTCCGCTAAGCGAATATGGTTGTGTATACGCTTGAACAACGCTGAAAAATATTGCGACATTCGACTTACAGAAGATGCCGATTTTGCCAAAAAAATCATCTTTTCGGATGAAGCTCATTTTGATCTTGGCGGGTATGTAAACAAGCAAAATTGTCGTATTTGGGGCACAAAAAACCCGCACGCATACATTGAAAAGCCGGTACACCCAAAACGAGTCACTGTTTGGTGCGGATTTTGGTCCAGAGGCATAATTGGGCCATTTTTCTTTGAAAATGAGCAAGGAGTGGCCGTTAGTCAATGGCGATCGTTATCGGGCCATGTTGAACGGATTTTTGTTCACAAAAATTAAAGAGGAGGATATTGGCAACATTTGGTTTCAACAAGACGGCGCTACGTGCCACACAGCCGAAGCTACACTCGATGTTTTGCGCCCCATTTTCAAAAAAAAAATGTTATTTGGCGGACCCTTTATAACTCTATTTATAAGTCGTTTTTCTTAAAATAAAATCTATATTATTTTTTATCTAAAGGGTTAAATATATCAGCTATCTAATAAGTCTGTTATCAGTGATTATATCCATAGAAAGGAACTGATTTTTCCAATCAATCATCCAAGGCTCTCATCAGATTTCAATCCACCAAATGATATCGCGAACTCCTGCTGAATGGCCCTGATACTGCACTAGATCGTATCTGTCCAGTTACTTACGTATTTGATACCTAGCAATTAGCTAATATGATATCGATCAATAAATAAAAAAAACAATAGTTTTGTTGTGGTTAAAAACGGCTTACATTTTTTAGATGTCATCGATGGGGAAGAGAAGAGCTCGTATATTTATCATATTTTACAATTCGTCGCTTCAAAAAATAATATGTTTATTATGTTTACAAATGAGTGATTCATTTTCTATAAGGTGATCTAGAAATTTTAACATCCGATGTAAAGAGCATACAAGATGTGCAAATAATAATAATTATTCTGAATTTGCCAATCATCTAATAAAAAATAATCACTCATTTGATAAAAATAAAGGTCTAAATATATTACACATATATAATCCGCCTCCGTAGTGTAATGGTCAGCACGCTCGGCTACCGTTCTGGAGGTCCCGGGTTCGATTCCCAAGGTGGGTGAAATGAATAAAAGTAATTTTTTCACTGTAATATTTATTCAATATTACCATGGACTGGTACCTGAAGCGGAGGGATGATCACCTTTCCTTCATGTGTAAAACGATCATGATAACACTGCGTTTATAAGACACAGTGCCCTATGCACCGTTGGGGTGCGGATAAGGGTTTTAATAATAACGATAGCGGACTGAAGTTAGATTACTTAGAAATATTAGAAATTAAAAAGGCAATTTATAATAATTTACAAGTAATTAATACACAAGTAAATGATTTTGCTAAAAGTCCGTAATTAAATATGTTTCCAATCACTCATCATCCCTGATCCCTTTTGACTGTGACTGCCAATCGACACAAAAAAGCCACTTGAGATCTACTTAAGCTTCTTTCTTAAACTGGTAGACATTATAATTAAGTTATAACAAAATATTTATAGTGATTTTAAAACAAAGTTACATTTTAATTATAATTCCAACAGAACTTTTAATATTTGGGAACAAAGCACTTCAACAACCTTCCTAAAGACGAAAAAAATTAAGACTTTAAAATGATTAAAAATAAATGAAACGAATTTTTAAAATGTTAATCTAAGAGAGAAAAAATAATAATAATTTCAATAAAAATAAATTGTTAAACAAGTGTAAGTCCCTCTCCAAGTACAAGAGCTTAGTCTCTTTTTTGGAGAAAACTGCGTTCTTTATTTTAAGATTGTTAGAAATGCTTATAAACCATATTATAAAAAAAATATCTATATTGAGGTGTCTAATTTATATTATAAAATTTAATTACTTACCTGTGCAATTACAATCTCAAAATACAGCTCAAATGCAATACCCTTGCTTTTTTCTTATAAAAGTTAAATGTCTCACTGCTTCAACTGCTTAAAACTGCTTCTACAAGGGTCACAACCCTCCGTAATGAGGACTAAGATTGAAAACAAAATATGTAAAATGAAGTGATATCAACGTCTTGTCGCTAAAATACATATATTTTTTAAGTGCATGACCACATAAGACATACACAGTAGCGTTATCACTTCTGATTATAAATGAGTTAATAATGCAATTCATTACCTCACTGGTAACTATGTATCGTATCATAATATTTGCTTATCTTAAATCTTGGCGAAAAAAGTATCTCGATAAAAAAATGCCTGAAATGGCATTTTTTCAATGCTGCAATCCAATATAACTGTGCTACGTATGACAATGTATTATTTGGAATTACCTAATGTCCATGTGACTCTAAAATGTAGTTACGGTTTATGCAACACCGCTTATAATAGCCCTACTTAGGCTACTATTTAATAAGTTTCACAGTCTATTTCTGCTTGCGAGTAAGTTTACTCTTTGTGTTCAAACTTACATTAATTTCACGTAAATTCCATGCAAAAATATATGCATTTGACTTGTATGTAAGGTTTTATAGGCTTTGAGTTTATTTATAAACTAGGTATACACTAACTTACCTCACACTTATAAACTTATCTATCACTACACATACATAGGTCTTATAACTATGTAGCGTCTAGGGGCAGCTTCCGATGTATGTCCAATAGACGTCCAAACTTTATTATGTACCATATATATATACATATATATATATATATATATATATATATATATATATATATATATATATATATATATATATATATATATATATATATATATATATATATATATATATATATATATATATATATATATATAAAGATAACCCTGTAAATACTCGATAAAAATAAATAACAAACTAGGAAGGTTCGAACATTGGATCACGTGTCTATAGATTTTAACCAACATTGCAAAAATATTTATCGAAACTTTAAATTGTATATTGGTGATTGACACGTATTGAATATTTTTTAATATTTTTTCTCATTCATTCTAATTTGGTGTTGACAAGTCCAATAAAAGATATGAAATTTTGATAGCTGTTAAAAAAATCACAGTTAAAAAGATTATTTATTGATTTGGCTTTTAATTTTTAGAACTCCATTTTAATTTATGTAGTAAATGTTAAATCAAAAACAGAATTTTAGGGTCTACACAGTTGTATTTTATTATTTTTCAAAAACATTTGATAAAATATTTGGTAATAATATTGAACATTTTGGTAAATATATTGAAATAATAAGTGTAAAAAAATGATACATCCAATAAAATAGGCGCAACGTGTGCTCTCAAAAAACTTTATTATTTTTTTCTAAAATAAATGCATTACAGCACCACCTATTAAGTCCAAAATTTGCAAGAACCTGTTTTAGGGCCATACTAAAATATGACCAAAAGTTGGTATTATTAGGTGCATTGCTTGCAATGGAGATACCAATGATTGTCTTGAAAAAATATGATGACAAAAGTTTTAACGGTTAAATTTTTGACATGTTTTAATCAGAATTAAAAATGTGCATAATTTAATCATTATATTTTGATAAGACCCCCCGTGGCAGATTGCATTACAATTTATCAATACTTATCTGAAATTGCATTTAAGTATTGAAAAAAGATAATATTGTTATAAATTCTTCTTTGCACTGTTGTCAACCACGTAAAAAAACATTTTTATCATCTAAAATAAATTTATTCATCGATTTTTTATTAATTTTGTGCAACAACACGATGATTTCAATGTACGAATTAAAACACTTGTATAAAACCCACTCTTGAATTTCTTAATTTAAACACGACTAGTTTCGTGAACTTAAGATGTTCTCATGAACTTCTCGAAACAAGTCGTGTTTATATTGATAAACCCAAAAGTGGTCTTCTACAAGGGTTTTATTTTTAATTGTATAATTTATCACAAATTTATTGATATCCATTCGTGAAATTACTTGACATATTTCGGATAGGAAAATAATAATGTACACAAAAAACATAATTCACAAAAAAAAATTATGTGTCCAAATATTTGTTCATAAATTCTGGATTTTGTGTCACTTAAAAGATATCTATATCAAGTTTTTTTATTGATATATCAACATAGATGAAGAAGAATATGGATATCTGGGTATTTATAGTGCTTATAATCTCAGTAAAATATATAAGTTCAATTTTTCTTTATTCTGGCAAGCAACTTCTCTGGATGTGGCAGAAGATTCAATTTCGAAAGATGTTCGTACATCAATGTAATATATTCATTTGTGTGTTTTAGGAAGTGACCGACGTGAGGCGAGTCGTCCCAGCAATGCAGTTTCATCTGAAAAAAAAATGAAATTTAACATTTTGAGAACTTCATTCACGTTCCTGATCTATTCCAATATAAAATAAATAAAACACTTTTGAGTATGTAAATGACCACTTTTGAGATCATTAATTTAAACATGACTAGTTCGAGTTAGTTGAAAATACAAACTCACTGTTCTGTTACTTGTATTTTCACCTGTTGATGAGAACATCTTTAATTCTAAAACTAGTCGTGTCTATATCAATAAATTTCATGTAATTTTATTACTATAAAAAAATGTATGTCTGAAAATTATGTATGAGGATGGTGTTCTTCACAGATGAAAATACAAACTGTTTTCACATTACATTGTTTTACATTTGTGTTGTGGTCCCGTGGTTAGTGTCGCGGACTCTTAAATCGAGTTTTTCGGTTCGAACCCACTCTACCACAATTACAAATACCCATTTCTAATAATAAGCCGCTTAGGCTCACAGAAATAGCATAAAATTAAGATAATTGTGTAAAAAATAATAATAATATATTATATATATTCAATAAATAAATATTTAATAAATTAATAATTTAATAAATAAATAATGATAAATGTAATTTTTGTTCACAAAAATAGTATTAAATTAGGATAATTGTGTAAAAAAAAAATAATAAACATATTTCTGTAAAAAAAATCATCTGTTAATGAGAAACAAGTATTGTTACATAAATAAACTCCAAATTGGTATTATACAAATGTTGTATGTTTATTTTCAAATCATCAAGTTTTATCAGAAATATAATAAACGAACTATCTTCTTCTTCATATGTCGTGTCAGGTCCCCCCGACAAAGGCAATCACACTAGCGAAGGCTTCTCTATCTTGCACAACCCGGAACAGTTTACACACATCGCTCACTGCTTTCGAGAACGTCATAAATCAAAATTCGTCAATTTTCAGTTATTTTCATGTCTTTCATTGTTATGTTTTTAATGCCCAGAAAATGTACTACATCCCAGCAAAAGCGGCATATTTTTAACTTAATATTAACTCGCTACAGGGCAGAAGTGTGGTTTTTGCATTTTGAAGAAAATGTATTATTAAAATATTTTTTTAAATATACTAAATATTTTTCAAATGGAGGAAAACCTTCAGGCTTTACCTAAAAAGATCTGTTGCACAGTAAAAAGTTCAATAAGTAGCCTGATATTTATTTTTTACATTGTCTAATATTTTTAAACTTTAAAAACGTTTTCCTGAAAAATCAGGTTTTTTGATTTATGACGTTATTGAAAGGAGTGAGCGATATGTCTAATATTGGTCCAATCTCTTATATTGCACAGCCAATATGTTAGCCTTCTACTAGGACCACGCTTCCTTTAAATTTCCCCATCAGTTACGAGTATATACTCAAGACTCTCATAATTGTATTGGTGTTAAACAAATACTTACATCTACTCCTCTTTCTATCCACATATTGGTGATAGATTCGCTAATTTTTACAGACCCGACAATATCAGTTTTACTAAACATGAACAGAGATGGCGCCTTGCATAAATTGTAGTGGAATCCCTCGCTGCCTTTATGGTAGTGAATGGTGGTCGAATCGTAGAAGGTCTTCATGTAGTATCTGCAATCAAAATCTCAAATAATGTGCTGTCAAAGTTAAAAACGTTTCACTACATCTTGGGTGTGTCCAATTCCTTGTTCACAAATCTGGGTACCTCCAATTATGAGTTATTTTATACTGACATATCAATAACGATTTTTATATATTTGTTAGTTGCCTTGGAAAACATTCCTCTCCTATTTTATACAATAATTAATACCACATTTATATTATTTATTGATTCGGCATTAACTATGTGGAATGACATGTTAATTATTTTATATAATTAAACACTTGAATAAACCACTAAAATGAGTTTTATTTATATAAACGACTAGTGCTTATAACCTCAGTAAAATATATGAGTTCAATTTATCTTTATTCTGGCAAGCAACTTCTCTGGATGTGGCAGGAGATTCAATTTCGAAAGATGGTCGTGCATCAATGTAATATATTCATTTGTGTGTTTTAGGAAGTGACCTACGTGAGGCGAGTCATCCCAGCAGCTATTTTATACAAGAATTAATACCATATTTATTTTATTTATTGATTCGGCATTAACTTTGTGGAATGACATGTTGATTTTTTTTAATTAAACACTTGAATAAACCACTGTAATGAGTTTTATTTATATATACGACTAGTTTCGAAAACTTACAGATGTTTTCATCTTCTAGTACAAATTAAAACATATAGTGGTATATTCAAGTGCTAAATTTAAAAAAAATTATATATCGATACCAAGTTTAGTTTATATCTCTTCAAAATTTAAGTGGATGTGTATACTTCGCAATAAATGAGCAAAATTGATCCCAACAAATATCTGTTAAGATTATGAAGAATATGAAAGTCTGGGTATTTTAATTACTTGTCGTAAATTTGTATAAGTGATCACTTTATATGCTTGTAATATTCACCATTCTACCCATAAAAAAATACATGGTCCATAAATAAAATAACAGGAGAGAATAGCTTTAGTTCTTGAAACTTTTCGTATTTGCATTCATTAACACAAAAGCGGTCTTACACAAGTCGCTCGCTCCTTTCAACAACGTCATATATCCAGAATTTTCAGTTCTGCATGTTTTTGGAATGCGCAGAAATTGTACTATATCCCAGCAAAAGCGGTATATTTTTAACTTAATATTAACTCGCTACAGGGCAGAAAGTGTTGTTTTTGCATTTTGAAGAAAAGGTATTATTAAAATATTTTTTTAAATATACACAATATTTTTAAAATGGAGAATAAACATTCAGGTTTTACCTAAAAAGATCTGTTACACAGTAAAAAGTTCAATGAGTGGCTTGATATTTATTTTTAATATATTTTATAATATTTTTAAACATTTAAAACGATCTCCTGAAAATCAAGTTTTTTAAAATATGACGTTGTTGAAAGGAATGAGCGAAGTGTAAGATGTGTATGAGTAATATAAAAATAATTCCTGAAAGTGATTTGCCACCCAGATTTGTGAACAATGATTTGGACACACTCAAAATGTTGTGAACAAAATAACTGGTCAAATTTTAAGCTTAAAATAATTGAAAATCATTTTTTCAGGCTTCTCTTTACTAAGAGAAGCCTGTAAATAATTCAGGAAGAATCTTACGTACGTTTATTGAAAAATAGTTTACTCAATTCAACCATAGATGCTATCGAGAACTCACATATGAAAGAACGTATTAAATTTAGGATATATAAACGAGTTTCAAAATTTTAGTGGTGTGGTTAATATAATTAAAAAATTCACATTTTAGACACGCGTCTAAACGCTTGGAAAATGCATTTAACGCCGTTCAATTTTTTTTTAAAGTAATTGGAGTATCATAATTTTGTTTAACACGTTAAACTATCATATTTGTCAGTTTAAAATATAAATTTAACATCATCAAACCTCATGAAGGTGTAGTTAGGGGTAATATTATCGAGTAAGGGATAAATAAGCGGTAAAAAAAAGTATCCTCCAAATTATCGCTAATCAAACTTTATTGGCGAAGGAACCATTTTTAACACTGCCTATTTTAATGAACTTTAAAATATGCAAAACATGGAGTTTAGAAATATGAAGTTTAAATATAAAAATAAATGCCAAGTGGATAAACCCAGATTTGTGAACAAAGATTTGGATAACTTGAAAATATTTTAATAATTTCTATTTAAATTCGTATCTTTTTTGTTTGCATACTTTGTTAAGAAATATTGAAATAATTTTTAAGCATGTAAAACTAATAACGTGACTTGGTCATTTATTTATTTATATATACATAAATATATATATATATATATATATATATATATATATATATATATATATATATATATATATATATATATATATATATATATATAATAATAATAATAATAATAAACCCTTATCAGCACCCCAATGATGCATAGGGCATTGCGTCATATAAACGCAGTGTTATCTTGATCGTTTACACATGAAGTAAAGGTGATCAGCCCTCCGCTTCAGGTACCAGTCCAGGGTAATAATATTGAATAAATATAAGAGTGAAAAAATCACTTATATTTATTTTACCCCCCTTGGGAATCGAACCCGGGACCTCCAGAACGGTAGCCGAGCGTGCTGACTATTACACTACGGAGGCGGATATATATATATATATAAATATATATATATATATATATATATATATATATATATATATATATATATATATATATATATATATATATATATATATATATATATATATATATATATATATATATATATATATATATATATATATATAAATATATAAATGTATCGATATAAGAAAATGTACATTGAACATGATATTTTTGTTTCCTTGTTTATTTGATTAGACGATTACTTTTAAAGCCCTATAACAAACTGCTTCGTTAGCAGTTTATCGATACTGTTTTTTGTGTAGTTTTTGGTAATTTTATTTTTATAATAAATGAAGAATGAAACTAAGTAAAAAATACACACACAATTATATGATACAAAACAAAACATTGTATGAATTGATAAAATTCCTTCCATTTAATGAGAAGTTCTCGCAGAGGCCTAACGGGGCTCTCGCAGAGGCTCCTCGGAGTCCCACGGCTCCGCGGATCACCTTTTGAGAATCGCTGATCTAGATACAGCTCATCCATCGACCCCAGAGTCAAATTTATATAAACACCGACCTACTTTAGTCAGGCTAATTGATATAAAGTATCACGTACGTCCATCCACTAAAGACGAATATTCACGTAAATTTGTATTACGGATAATTTTTCCTTGTCATGTATCAACAAAATCAATAAAATGATTAAGTATTGAAACGAACATGAAATTATCAATAAATCTGTTATGAACAGTGTATTATCATTATAATTTGATTATTTAAAAAAAAGTCCTTGATATGATATTTATCCTTAAATTAATTAGCGTACGAAAATATTCGTTAAAAAATCAATCAATCAGCTTTTTACTGACACTTATGTGATGATTTTTTAAATTTTAGATTTCCACGCGATTAGAAATTTAAGTATAATAAAATTCCTTTAATATAACAGAATAAATCAAAACAATATCCTAAACTCTTTTATTTTCGATTGATTAGAGTCATGTTTCATGCATTGAAACACGTGTCTAAATAATTATTTAGAAAAACTGGTATTTTCCAAGTAAAAGTTTATTTTATTTCAGCCACTTTGTGGTCAGACTTCTATCATCATCTTTTGAGTTTAAAAATGTATAATGAGATGCCTGAATGTATGAAGAATGAAAAGGGTGAATGAAAATAAATGTTTTGTTTACTGTAAGTAAATGTGTATATATATATACATATATATATATATATATATATATATATATATATATATATATATATATATATATATATATATATATATATATATATATATATATATATATATATATATATATATATATTTATATATATAAATATATATTTATATAGATATATATGTATATATATATATATATATATATATATATATATATATATATATATATATATATATATATATATATATATATATATATGTATATATTTATGTATATATATATATATATATATATATATATATATATATATATATATATATATATATATATATATATATATATATATATATATATATATATATATATATATGTATATATTTATGTATATATATATGTATATATATATATATATATATATATATATATATACAAATATATATATATATATATATATGTATATATATATATATATATATATATATATATATATATATATATATATATATATATATATATATATATATATATATATAAATATGTAGATGTAGTAAATTAAGTGTTTATAATAGTTTATATTAGTTGTAACATAAGCTAACTTAAGAAATATAAAAAAATCGTCTATTATTTACTCTTGATCCACTTTACTTATATCTTTCTCTCTCTCATGTAACGAAATGCGCCTAATAAACGTGACGCGTCCTTGAAATTTCATTTTACTCAAAAAAATCTTTTTACTTACTCTATCGTACGCTGTAAGCTGACTTGGCAATATTTGTTATTTGGAAATATTCCCTTGGCAAGTCCTATGGGAACTTGGTCTACATCCGTTACACTGTCCCATATTTGTGACTTTATTCTCTGCATAACAGGCTCAAATCTGGAAAATACAAGGTTTAAATAAAACTCGATATCTCAACAAAGATGACGAAGAATATGGAAAGAGTCATCGTCAAACAGAATATGACTACCAATCAAAGGCTGGTTAAAATGGTAACTTTATACATGTGTGACCTTTTTTTAAAACATTTATTTGTTAATACAAATACTGTATACATTCATTTAAAAAATATAAACATAATAAACTCTTATGTATGGAAGCGAAGCATGGAGTTGGCAAAATAATGATGAAAGCAGACTAAATGCAGTCGAAATGCGATCCCTCAGACTAATGTGTGGCAAAACGATGTTTGATAGATGTTCGAATGATGAAATAAGGAAATAATGCAAGGCTGAGATAAGTACTATCGATAAAATTAAGAAAGGTGTGTTGAGATGGTATGGACATGTGGAACGTATGAGTGAGGAAAGAACGGTTAAACAAATTTATGAGGATAATGTAGTTGGAAAAAGAAGCAGAGGAAGACCGAGGAAAACCGATAAAAACCTTGCACAATCAGGTACGTCAAATACTTGAAAGCAGCCGGGTCAAGATTCGTAATAAACCTCGGGTATGTATGAGGAGATGCATGAATGTAGAAGAGGCGAAGAATGTTTGCAAAGACAATGTGGTGTGGCGTTCGATTCTCTCTGCCAACCCCTGTGGGGAAGTGGTGTGGGTGGTTAGTTAGTTAGTTTAAATTTTAACTTTTTTTGCAGAGCCACCAAGCCACCTTGTGTGTCTTGTCGGTGGAGTTCTTTTTCCACACATTTTTTATTGTTTTTATCTATTTTTACCTAATATACACACAAACAGAAATAAAAATTCACAGTCCTACATACCTATGATTGACAACCACATAACATCGCAAAGTTGTAATAATAACACTGTAATTGAAAAGATCAACTGCATTTTCGAGAAAAATTTCGTCTGTGGTAGAAATTGAAATATTTTTTTAATTTTCTGTAACACTATTTTTTTCCACACAAAGAACATGTCAATTACATATCGCTCACTCCTTTCAAGAACGTCATAAATCAAAAATCGTCAATTTTCAGCTGTGCATGTTTTCAGAATGCCCAGAAAATGTACTTTGTCCCAGCAAAAGAGGTATATTTTTAACTTAATATTTACCCGCTACAGGGCAGATAGTGTTGTTTTTGCGTTTTGAAGAAAAGGTTTTATTTAATTATTTTTTTTAAAATACTAAATATTTTTCAAATGAAGAAAAAACCTTCAGGTTTTACATAAAAATGTCTGTTGCGCAGTAAAAAGATCAATAAGTGGCTTGATATTTATTTTTAATAAATTGTATTATATTTTTAAACTTTAAAAACGTTCGTTCTCCTGAAAAATCAAGTTTTTTGATTTATGACGTTCTTGAAAGAAGTGAGCGATATGTACGAGTATATGGGTTTCAAAAATTTGAGAAGTATAGTTATCGATCATGGGTAGAATGACGAATTTTAAATTAACCCGAGCACAAAGTGACTATTTAAACCAGCATAAGATAGTTCACAGTTCAAGTACGATGTATGTTCAATCATCAAATGTGGATATTACACGGTGTTTAGTATATGGTGTCGACTAAGACAAGTCGTTAGCTTTTTAAAAAAAAAAAACATATTCGTCTCTTTTTACCTTTTCCTGTCTTTCCTTGCGTGCATACTGACTTCTCCCCACATGTATCCGCCAGCAGAGAATCCGTGTATGACCATCGGATTGAAATGAGAGTTGACTTCTAAAAACCGCAACAAATCGTACGCTACTACCTAAAAAAAAGAAAAGTACACACACACATGTGTCGCCTACTTTAAAAATCCGCCAGATTCAATTTCGATAAAATTTTAATATAAATACACTATCGGAATGCCAATTGTTGGTTTTACTATTTAAAATATTTATGTACTTAAAAACCCTGCTAAAAATACTTTAAAACAGCGTTGTATTTCAAATTCCGCTATATTCATGGAACTTGCCTTCTGACCCATATCGGCCAATCAGAGAGCGGGGATAAGTCAAAAATTAAGATGACGTCATTATCGGTTTGGGTCTCGTGTTTTTTTTAATTCCAAAAAAATGGGAAAATTCTCCATTGCATAATATTTTATCTAAAGATAGAAATTTCTTCGGAACATAAATGTTGCCGGAGAATTTTGTAATTTTTTTGTAAAATCGATTTATATGGATCTGGTGGATTTTGAAAGTAGGCGAGACAGTTCATAAAGGAGTCCTGGTTCAAATATATATTTTTTAATTTTGTTTATATGTAGTGGGGCTTTAATGTAAAATTACCTTTCATAAAAAAAATTGTGAATGCAGAAGTTTACAAAAAAAATCAAAAGAGTATTTATTGCCGTCAATTGAAATGCACTATTCCTATATTAAATTTCAAAGTGCATTTTCCAAGATGGCTGCACCGTGTCGCCGAGCAAAAACCGGTCAAACAAATTTAGTGTGGCGAACGTAGTTGCAAAGAGGAGCATGGTACGACCGAGAAAAACTTGACAAGATCAGGTATGTTAAACATTTGAAATCGGTCAGGTCAGGGGTCGAAATAATCTCAAATCTGACGTAATTTTTTTTTTAATTACCTAACGCCCAAGTGACTCTGAAATCTAGCTACGGCTTATGTAACACCGTTTATCATGTCCCTACTCAGGCTTTAACTTTATTATTTTCATAGCCTATGCCTACTTGTGAGTGGATTTACTCTTTATGTTTAAAGTTACTATAATTTCATGTAAATTATGAGTGAAAATTCTAGGCAAAAACACTCGCGAAATCTGACGTAACGTCGTCATCTTGGTTTTTATAACTCTGTCGCACTGTTTGAAAAAAAATGCATACCTTTGATCCTTTGAGCGGTCGCAGGATATGAAATGTATTGAAATCACAATTCAGTACGTCGTATCCTTGCTCTGTATACATCTGGGCGTATTTAATGACACTTTTTAGCTTGGATCCTATCCACGGAAGCACGATGCAGAGGGGTTTTTCTATCGGATTCACCATTCTATAATAACAGCAAAAACAAGATAACAAAATTTTCAGTGTTTTCAAATATTTGTTCACAGATCTGGATTATCTCCAATTATAGATATTTGTTCACACATACAAATACAAGAGTTTAACTGGTCAAATTATAAGTTAAAATAATAAAAATGAAAATGACATTTTCTAGCGATTCTCATGTCGCTCACTCCTTTCAAGAACGTCATAAATAAAAAATCGACAATTTTCAGTTGTGCGTGTTTTCGGAATGCCCAGAAAATGTACTATATCCCAGCAAAAGAGGCATATTTTGAACTTTATATTTACCCGCTACAGGGCAAAAAGTGTTGTTTTTGCATTTTGAAGAAAAGGTAAGGTTAAATTTTTTTTTAAATTTACAAAAAATTTTTCAAATGGAGAAAAAACCTTCAGGTTTTACCTTAAAAGATATGTTGCACAGTAAAAAGTTCAATTAGTGGCTTGATATTTATTTTTAATACATTGCATTATATTTTTAAACTTTATAAATGATCTCCTAAAAAATCACGTTTTTTTAATTTATGACGTTCTTGAAAGGAGTGAGCGATGTATGTGATTATAATCCAGGATTCAGACCTCACATACAAATATATGAGTTTCTGCTCAATAAAAAAAGCTTACTTATTTATTTTTTTTACAAAAATATTAATAAAATTAGTAAATAACGACTCACCGTGAGTGGTTATATAGTAATTTCATTGACATTTTTGTAAAAAAATAATTAAGTAAAAATGACTAACCACAAAGTAAATGCTTTAAATATTAATAATTTTGAGAATAAAAAAAGCTTCTTCATCTCACCAATAGATATCTCTTGTAAAAGTTCTAGTGATTCTTGTACAATGTTTCAAAATTAAATCATATATATAGAACTTCCAAGAATTTCAGTAGTGTGGTTATCATGGGTAGAATTGGTGAATGTTAGACGTGTGTAAATTGAACACTTAAACCACCCTATGACTGTCGTTAGACCGTAAATGCCAAGACATTCATATTCGTCTTTATCCTTGTTGAGATGTCAAAAAATAATATTGATAACCATAGGTAAAGAAAATTATGTATTGTTTTAAGTCATAGTATTCGACTAAAAACAGGCCGCCACGATGATGATAGTGATGAAATAAATATATATTTTTTTATGAATAATACACAACTTTGATATCATATCAGACCTGTCTAAAAAGAAAAACGTATGGATCCTGCATACTGCCAGTGAATACATATGCACTGGAGACTAGCCCTGACAAAAAAGTAGAGAAGCTCAAATGCACACAGCTATCCATTACAAGACACATCGCTTACTCCTTTCAAGAACGTCATAAAGCAAAAAACTTGATTTATCAGGAGAACGTTTTTAAAGTTTAAAAATATAATACAATGTATTGAAAATAAATATCAAGCCACTTATTTAACTTTTTACTGTGCAACAGATCTTTTAAGGTAAAACCTGAAAGTTTTTTCTCCATTTGAAAAATATTTACTTTATTAAAAAAAAAAAGCAATACATTTTCTTTAAATGCAAAAACAACACATTCTGCCCTGTAGCGGGTAAAAAAGTTAAAAATACGCCACTTTTTCTGGGAAATAGTACATTTTCTGGGCATTCCGAAAACATGCACAACTGAAAATTGTCGATTTTTGATTTATGACGTTCTTGAAAGGAGTGAGCGACATGATTGATTTGAGCCGGAGAGATAATGTAATAAATAAAGAAATCAGTAACAAAACCAAAATAGCTGATTTAAAAAAAAATCGATTTGATATTTAGTTCTTACTTGAGAGTCTTAGGATCAATCCTCAAATCGAGACCATCGTCTTGACTGATGTAATACATGTTGGAAGTGAGGTTTTTTACGCTCAGACATCTTACTTGAATATTGTAATAGGTGCCACATCCTGACAACATTGGTGAAGCATTGCACTGGAACAAAAGTATAAATTAAATCATCAAAAATAATTTTATAACGTATTTATTCTATCTGTACCCAGCCACATACTTCTGTGGTTCTGTCTGGTTAAATATAAAAGAAATAAAACAAAAAGCATACACTTCTAATGGGCTCAATTCCATAATTCTTTTCAATAAGATTTTACAACACTTTTTACGCAAATCCAACAACAAAAAGTTTTGTTTCAATTAATCTGTTCGATACTGTATAACATATATAAAAGATTTGTTTAGGTTTGAATTTCTAGTAAATAAATTTAATTGTAATATTCTTTGACCATATGTATTATCTTAATAAATGATATTTTTTTTATTGTTTCGGCATTAACTTTGTGGTAAGACATGTTACAAT
This sequence comes from Brachycentrus maculatus, assembly GCF_059751285.1. NCBI lineage: Eukaryota > Metazoa > Arthropoda > Insecta > Trichoptera > Brachycentridae > Brachycentrus > Brachycentrus maculatus. The sequence goes on from NW_028280789.1 coordinate 113,349, forward strand.
GATTAAAGAAAACACTTCGTTTTTTACCACTTGAGTTTTATTATAGACTATATGTTTCAGAAGTTAAACTTCCATCATTCAGGTCTGTATAATAACTACTATACAGACTAGTTATACTATAGTTATTATACAGACCTGAATTGTGGAATTTTAACTTCTGAAACATGTAGTCTATAATAAAACTCAATTGGTAAAAAACGAAGTGTTTTCTGTAATCATTAATAAATTATATTTAAACTTTAAAAAAAAACCCCGAAAGTCTCAGTAAATCAGCTAATAACATTAAGCTTTGTTACATTAAAATTGTAAATAAATGCATTGTTTGATTTTTAGTAGGTACTTACATTTCTAAATACGGTGATACAATTTCTCAATGAAGAAAATCCGATCCTTGATGTACTGTGAATAATTGAAGTTATTACGGCCATTTTCACAGTAGACATCGTTACGCTTCTGCCTTTATGCTGCAACAACAAAAAACCATATTTCCTTTATTCTTCTTCTTCTTCTATGCGTATTATGACGTCGACTATCACTTAAATGATTTATTTTATTTTATTTATTTCTAAATATTCAAGTACATATAATTAATCTGTATTTTAGCTCTTTAGGCATAGCCTGTGTTGAGCCAAAATACTTACAAGCTAAAGTTTAATTTCCTTTATACAATTTTAAAACAATACACTTGTATAATTTATATTTGAAGCACTAACTTATTAAAATGTAACTTTGTTTTAAAATCACTTTAAATAATTTATTTTAATTTAATTATAATGTCTACCGGTTAGCTTCGAAACCGGTAGACATTATAATTAAGTTATATTAAATTATTTATAGTGATTTTAAAACAAAGTTGCATTTTAATTATAAAATACGATTGTCCCTGTCTTGGGCAGTTCTATTAAGCGATGATTTCATTTTATTGAGTTTTTACCAAAAAATATTTATTCGTTACTGCCATATCGCTCACTGCTTTCAACAACGTCATATATCAAAAATCGTAAATTTTTACTGTGCATGTTTTCGGAATTTCCATAAAATGTACTATATTCCAGCAAAATAGGCATATTTTTAACTTAACATTTACAATTTAAAATGTTTTTTTTTGCATTTTGAAGAAAAGGTATTGTTTAATATTTTTTTTAAATATACTAAATATTTTTCAAATTGAGAAAAAAACATTCAGGTTTTACCTAAAAAGATCTGTTGCACAGTAAAAAGTTCAATTAGTGGCTTTATATTTATTTAGAATACATTTAGTTTATTTATTTAGAATGTATTTACGGGTCTTACGGGTGGTTTAAGTGTTCAATTTACACACGTGTAACATTCACCAATTCTACCCATGATTGACAACCACACTACTGAAATTCTTGGAAGTTCTGTATATGTGATCCAATTTCGAAACATTGTACAAGAATCACTAGAATTTTCACAAGAGACATCTATTGGTGATATGAAGAAGTGGGTATTAAATTTCATCTCACTAATAGATGTCTGCAGAATCGGGGATGACGACCGTAATAGGTTAGTTTAAGTGATCACTTTACACACGTGTAACATTCACCAATTCCAGCCATTATTGACACACTAATCAAATTCTTGGAAGTTCTATATATATGAACCGATTTCGAAACATTATTATTGGATCACTAGAACTTCACTATAAACATCTATTGGTGAGATGGGTAGAATTGGTGAAAGTTACACGTGTGTAAAGTGAGCACTTAAACCAGCCTATGATGGTCGTCAGCGCTATAAATGCCCATACTTCTATATTCTTCTTCATCTTTGATGAGATGTCAAAAAATAATATGAAAACCTTTTTTTTTAAAACGGCATGCCTTCTGAAAACAGTCAACATACGCCTCTGGTAAACTAACCTTGATTATCTTTTCTTAAAAATTCCAGAATATAATCGTATTACAATGTATTTTTGATAAGACCCCCTGTGGTTTTTTAGGTTTACATTTTATCAATACTTATCTGAAATTGCACGTCAACCAAGTTGAAATAATTTTCACGATGATAATTAATACAAAATATATACTTTATCACACTGTTATCAATATCTCCCAATGGAAGTACTGTGCACAGTAGCTGTTTATGACCTTTGCAGAAAGGCATCAAGATAATAATAAAAAAAATATTCTGCAAACAAAAAAAGCGCAATTCAAAATCTTCTTCTTCAACAAACCCTTATCCGCCACTCCAATGGTGCATAGGGCACTGCATCATATAAACGCATCGTATCTTGATCGTTAAGACGTGAAGGAAAGGTCAGCCCTCCGCTTCAGATATCAGTCCAGGGTAATAATGAATAAATATAAGAGTAAATTTAAAAAATGATTTATACTAAATAATAAAGGTGTGTTGAAATGGTTTGGACATGTTAAACGAATGAGTGGGGAAAGGACAGTAAACCAAATTTGCGAGGCGAATGTAGTAGAAAACATATGTAGCATGGTAAAGTATTTCAAATATTTGAAAGTTGCCTGAAGTCGGAATAATCGGCGGGTATGTATGAAGAGATGAATGAATGCAGAAGAGACATATAATATTTGCAAGACGGAGTGGTGTGGCATTTTATTCTCTCTGCCTACCTCTGCGGGAGAGTAGCGTGATCTACCTAAAAAAAACTCAGCGAAAACTAAACTGGCAGGGCATAGCAGGGACCTTGTACCAACCCTAACGTAAAACCTTGTAATAATAAGCAAGGCAAATAATATATGCATTCCCATCTTTAAAAAAAACAGCCCTAATGTATAGAATGTTAGCAACAAAAAAAGATTAATGCAGTCAAAATCAGATCTCTCAGACGAATGTGAAGCAAAAAGAAGATATTTGAATGGTGAAGGATAATGTGGAAGGCTGATATACGCATCATCGAAATTTCACTACAATATTATTCAATTTATATCAAAAGGAGTCTCAACTCTTTCTCCTGGCTCCATTCCAACTTATCGTCTTTATAGACTGTAGGGGTCAGCACTCTTCGTCCTCAGGTTATAGGTCCTTCCTTCTATCATGGACTTCGTCACCTAGGTCATGTTTTCTAATCAACCAAACTTATTTTTAAAGCATCCCATCTCAGATACCCATAATAACTCCTTTCAACAACGTCATATATATAAAAACTTGATTTTTCAAGAGATCGTTTTTGATATTTAAAAATATAATAAAATGCATTCAAAGTAAATATCAAGCCACTTATTGAACTTTTTACTGTGCAACAAATCTTGTTAGGAAAAAATCTCAATGTTTTTTCTCAATTTGAAAAATATTTAGTTTATTTAAAAAAAAATATTAAACAATACCTTTTCTTCAAAATGCAAAAACATCGCTTTCTGCCCTGTAGCGAGTAAATATTAAGTTGAAATATGGCGATTTTGCTGGGATATAATACATTTTATGGGCATCCTGAAAACATGGACATCTGAAAATTTACGATTTTTGATTTATGACGTTTTTGAAAGAGTGAGCGATATATCAAAAAACTTGATTTTTCAGGAAATCGTTTTTAATATTTAAAAACATAATAAAATGAATTTTAAAAAAATATCAAGCCATTTATTAAACTTTTTACTGTGCAACAGATGTTTATAGGTAAAACCTGAAGGTTTTTTCTCCATTTGAAAAATATTTAGTTTATTTAAGAAAATAATTAAACAATACTTTTTATTCAAAATGCAAAAACAACACTTTCTGCCCTGTAGCGGGTAAATATTAAGTTAAAAATATGGCGCTTTTGCTGGGATATAGAACATTTTTTGAGCATTCCGAAAACATTGGGCACAACTGAAAATTGACGATTTTTGATATATGACTTTGTTTAAAGGAGTGAGCGATATTATATTGATATTATATTAGGAAAATTTGGAATTTATTATTCATTTTACAAATAGAATCTGTTTGCATTTTTTCACAAAATTATCAGCATTTCGCTGAAAACCGATTTCATTCAGATTCTCGCGTATTTTTGGAATGAAGACGTATTTTCGTGATTGCGTAGGAAGCTCGTGATATAAAGTCGAAACTCTTAAGAAAATAATATTAAAATGCCACTTTTATTATAGGCAATGACGTGTCCATTTAGTAGAAAATGGAGCTTTATAAATTGCGGCATTTAAACAGATTGGCAGAATGGGGTTGGTAATATTCGTGTATCCAGAGTGTTTATTTATGTTTTCAATATGAAAATAGAAAATTATTTTGATTATTAAAAATTATACACTTGTTTTATTAAAATTATACACTGAAGGAATTTTATTTCATATTCTCAATTTTATTAATATTTAAAGCATTTACTTTGTGGTCAATCATTTCTACTTTTATATTTTTTTCAACAAAAATGTACTACCCTTCACTACCATAGCACTATTTACACACTTAAAAATGCATGCGATTATGGTCGACCCGAAAACCAACATGCACTAGGGGTTGCACCACAAACATGCGTTAAGATCCGAGGTCAAGCATGCACTGTGTTAATAGTGCTATGGTAGTGAAGGGTAGTATTGTTTGCATGCTGTGGTAGTGATTGTCCTGACGAAGAGACGGGTACGTCTCGAAACCGGCAGACATAAAAATCCCGGTGAGTGGTTGTATACTAATATAACTAAAACTTTTGTTAAAAAAGTATATATACTTAAGTAAATTTCATTTCATTTTACACGACTATTTTTGAAAACTACAGATGTTTTCGTCGACAGGTGATGACAAAAACTAAGGAGAAAAAATTAATCATCTATTAGTTGAAGTGGGTGGGGTAATAACTAGATGTGGGACTTGGTTTAATGGGAACATAGACAATAATGGTGATGAATTTTGGATAAAGCATGTTATTTAATAATGTTTTATCACATATTTTATTTATTGTTTCGGCATTCACTTTGTGGTAAGACATTATGGAATTGTAAATGAAAAAATCTTGTTTTTTACCAATTGAGATATATTTACTTTAACGACTTGTTTCGGAAGCTACAGATGATTCCATCTTTGGGTCTGAATATAAACTAAAGCATAAATAATTATCTGCACTGTAAGTGAGGTAAGTTAAAACAATTGTTTTCATTTACAATGTTTTATCAGCATTTATTTTTTTATCTTTTTCTTCTTCTTTATCTTGTTGTAGGCCTTGTTGCCTGTTTTTAAGAAGGATTAGTCTCCTGCGATGTCGGTTCCCAGCTATCGATCCATCTCTTTGGTGGTCTGTCCGGGAGTCGTCTACAATGGGGTCGGCCGTACAGTGCGAAGTGGGGGAGTCTGGATGGTTCCATTCTCCTCACATGCGCATACCATTGTCTCCTTAGTTGCCTTCCCCACCTAACGACATCTTCGATTTCGCATATTTCACTGATCCTGGCTTTTCTTATTCTATCTCGAAGACTCTTGCCTGATATGCTTCTTAGAGTCTTCATTTCTGACACTCAGACCTTTTTTATGGCCACGGTGTCCGCTCTACTTTCGATTCCATACGTCATGATGGGTCAGACACACATTTTGTAAATCTTAATTTTGCTCCCGATCTTCATCTCAGGATTTTTCCATATGGCATTTTTCAATTTATTTTTTATGTATTTCTAAATTTTCTACATTATTCATATCTTGCCCTTTGTATGTGATTGAGTATAATAATTCGAGTGTGTGTTTGAGTCAAATGAGTGCTTAGTTTCCATTATATCATTCGCGAACTATGAAAAATAATTACTAGTAAGTCCACGCCGATGTTCTTCGATCCTAATTTTTAGATTTCACGCAGTCTGGCAGTATATTTTCTTATCGCAATCACCCCAAAAAAATTAATCCATTATTTGTTCGTCTTATTTTTTTGTTTTGTTTTAGTTAAACTCCTCTAGTTGAGAATTGACCAGTTGACCGGTTTGACAGTTGACCTAAATGTTACCGAACACACACGGCGACCATTCGGATGAAATTATCGGAATCAAAACCAAACGGAAACAGAAGACTTCAAAAATAGCTCCCCTTCAAAAGTGTCATCTACTTAACGCGAGGTTCACGATAATAATGAAAGAAGTTTTGAATAATACAAAATAAAAATCTATCTACATAAACGTATTTTTTTTTTAATATTTATTTATTTATTGAAAGGCTAAAGCCTTTAACATAATACATATATACAGTATCTTATATAAAAATACATTAATGAACACACTAATAGAGAAACAAAAAGTCTTAAACATAAAATAATGATAAAATAACAAATAGTAAGCACTGGTAAATACACGTCTCCTTCACACACTATCAGCGAGCAGCGAGAGAGAGTGAAACACAACGTTTAAATTTATCCATTATAACATGGAGAAGAAATGCTGAGAAAGTACAGACTTCACTTTTTTTAAATTAATGTTTTACTTAGTAAATACCACTATTTCTTAAAATCTACTGTGACTCGTGTTTCGATGCATTCCGAGTCATTTTCAAACACATACGGTGTTTGAAAATGATGCGGAATGCATCGAAACACGTGGAAAAACACATGGATAGATTTTACCACAAAGTACTGCCGAAACAATTAATGAAATTAAATCTATACTGTCAAAAGTATTGGTTTATAATTGGCTAATATGTTTAGAAAAGTTTTTTATGATTTTAATTCATTTTGTAAACATTTCTACTTACAATCTTAAAATTAAAAACGAAATTGAAAACGAATTATCATAGGCTGGTTGGTATAAGTGACCCATTTATACACGTGAAACATTCACTATTCTACCCATGATTTGATAACCACAATACTCAAATTTTTGGAACTCCTGCCTATATCATTAATCTCATGACACTATATATGTGGATTCACTGCACCCATCTATGGTTGGATTGGGAAAGTTTTTTTTTACAATAGTAAATATTTTTTAGAGTGCAATATTTTTTAACAATTTAGCAGAGACCCAAATTCTAGCGTTACTTGAATAAACATTTCTAACGAGAGAATCATGTTTTTTTTTTTAACATGATATGTTTACGATTTAGACCATTTTTAGCAAAAATACTTTTTTTGCGTTGTGGCTCTTTGACATTTAACCAGCGATATATAAAATATATGTCATCAAACCCTTATCCGCACCCCAATGGTGCATAGGGCACTGCATTATATAAACGCAGTGTTATCGTGATCGTTAACACACAAAGGAAAGGTGATCAGCCCTCCGCTTCAGGTACCAGTCCAGGGTAATATTGAATACATATTAGAGTGTAAAAATCACTTATATTTATTTGCCCCCCCCTGGGAATCGAACTCGGGACCTCCAGAACGGTAGTCGAGCGTGCTGACCATTACACTACGGAGGCGGACATATATAAAATATAACTACTCTTATTCTGAACCCTTCAACGGTGTATACTTAATGGCTAAACATGTTGCGACGTCATGACCGCTCTTTGCTGGAAGATAATATCGCGTTAAGACCTACCTTCAATAGTAATATAAGTATTCGGTTATAGTATACAAACTCAAACACAAAAGTGTGACATCACTAAATAAAACAGCAATCTTCTTCTTCTTATTGCATATGATCCAATAAAAAAAGTTGGGATGCTTTCTTATACAGTACAATACAATATAAAGATAGAGTAGTGTAGCGTTCTATTCTGCCTACCCCTGCTAGGAAGCTGCGTGATGGTTAGTTAGTTAGATTATATATATATATATATATATATATATATATATATATATATATATATATATATATATATATATATATATATATATATATATATATATATATATATATATATATATATATATATATATATATATATATATATATATATATATATATATATATATATATATATATATATATATATATATATATATATATATATATATAGTACATTTTCTGGGCATTCCGAAAACATGCACTGCTAAAAATTGACGATTATTGATTGTCCGCCTCCGTAGTGTAATGGTCAGCATGCTCGCCTACCGTTCTGGAGGTCCCGGGTTTGATTCCCAGGGGGGTTTAATAAATATAAGTGATTTTTTCACTCTAATATTTATTCAATATTACACTGGACTGGTACCTGAAGTGGAGGGCTGATCACCTTTCCTTCATGTGTAATCGATCGAGATAACACTGCGTTTATATGAAGCAGTGCCCTATGCACCATTGGGGTGCGGTAAGGGTTTATTTTTTAGTGTTATAGAGAAACTGAAGAAATGATGGCGAATTTCGAATTCACATTATCAGGAGAACATAACGTGAAGAGGTACGTTTGTAACTTATATTCAAAATAACATTGAAGTGGTTTTACGTTATTTATATTATCATTAAAAATACACATAAAATGTTTTAGAAAATATTTTTATAATACGTACAACATACAGATTATTAGGACTTGAATATTAAATACATAAATATTCTACATGTTACTTTGTGAGTGCGTAAAATATATCTGTGTAGTATTAATATTTATTTACATTATTCTCCTCTTAATCTAGTGAAGGTACGCTCTCATTATAGCTACCGCGAAGCAATTTTCGCGAAGAGTTTCAGTCAACAAAAAAAACTCGTATATTCTCATATTTCTATCATAAACTATTGTTTACATCATATATGTACATCTTCTTACAGTAAGTTAGCAAAACATTTATGGGATATTTAAGTCTTTCAGACACTTTTCATTCCTCATACACTCAGGCATCTCATCGTACATTATACATTATCAAACCCTTATACATTATACAATTTTACGACTTTTTTTTCTTCAAAAATTATCTCATGTCTTATTTTATATTTTACAATTTTATTATTTCTAGTACTATGTACTATGTTTATGATTTTTGTTATTTAAAACTATGTTATCCTTAAGATATTATAATAATAAAACCCTAATCCGCACCCCAATAGTGCATAGGGCACTGCGTCATATAAACGCAGTGTTATCTTGATCGTTTACACATGAAGGAAAGGTGATCAGCCCTCCGCTTCAGGTACCAGTCCAGGGTAATATTGAATAAATATGACAGTGAAAAAATCACTTATATTTATTTTACCCCCCTTGGGAATCGAACCCGGGACCTCCAGAACGGTAGCCGAGCGTGCTGACTATTACACTACGGAGGCGGACGAAGATATTAGGTAGTTTATATTTATTTTGATTAATTCTTAGACATTTAAAGAGTATGATATCTGAAATGCGTTTTAATTTGTGGTTTAAAGCCATTTCAGTTCATATGTAGGTACCTCATCTGTCAGACAAATCGGCCCGATTGTCGTCGCTTGTCGCAAGTGAACGTGTAGTGGAAACAATCCTTAACGCTCGTGCGTGCAATGGCAGTTTGCCAAGTTGCTAGTTGAGAGATATGAAAACTTGTTAATTGTGAATTGTGTGTTTTGGGAGGTATTTTCTTGAGTTGTGTGAGATTTAATTTATAATTTAATTTATATGCAATTTTTGTTTTAAGCGTATAGTTTATTAACTATTGATTTTCGGGCATCAATAACAATATTTAAAAATGCATTATTGGCATTAATCCAACCAATTATGCCATACTAACTAACATTTATACTAACTCTTAAACATTTAAAGAGTATGATATCTGAGTGCATTTCAGTTTGTGGTTTAAAGCAATTTCAGTTCATATGTACCTCATCTGTCAGACAAATCGGCCCGATTGTCGTCGCTTGTCGCAAGTGAACGTGTAGTGGAAACAATCCTTAAAGCTCGTGCGTGCAATGGCAGTTTGCCAAGTTGCTAGTTGAGAGATACGAGGAGGTTAATATGACTATTAAAGATAACTTACAACCGAGGAAATCGTCTCGTACACCTTTTAAATTTCAATCCTAGCTCTATGGCGCCCAAACAACTGGCTGAAGATGTAAACGGTTCATCTTCATAATCGTAAAATAACTTTAAGTGAATTGTAAAGCTTACATGAATGTCATTGGTGAAATGAACTTGTAATGCCAAAAAATGGTTTGCGTTGTATTATGTCGATATTTACAACATTTTGAGTGTGTCCAAATACTCGTTCACAAAATCTGGATTATCTCCAAATACAGGAGTTATTTTCATATTATTTTTTGACATCTCATCAAAGATGAAGAAGAATATGGAAGTCTGGGCATTTACGGGGCTGACGACCGTCATAGGCTGGTTTAAGTGATCACTTTACACACGTGTAACATTCACCAATTCTACCCATTATTGACAACCACACTACTCAAATTCTTGGAAGTTCTAAATATATTAACCAATTTAAAAACCTTGTTCTTGAATCACTAGAACTTCACTAGAGACATCTATTGGTTTTGTGAACAAGTATTTGGACACACTCAAAATGTTGTAAATAAATTATCTGGTCAAATTGTAAGCTTAATAATAAAAATGAAAATGGTATTTTCTGGCGTTTCTCATGTGTGTGATTATAATCAAGGATTCGGACCTCACATACTAATATAAGAGTTTCTGCTTAGTAAAAAGCTTATTTACATCTCACCAATAGATGTCTCTAGTGAAGTTCTAGTGATTCAAGAACAAAGTTTCTAAATTGGTTCATATATATAGAACTTCCAAGAATTTGAGTAGTGTGTTTGTCAATAGTGGGTAGAATTGGTGAATGTTACACGTGTGTAAAGTGATCACTTAAACCAGCCTTTGACGGTTGTCAGCCCCGTAAATGCCCAGACTTCCATATTCTTCTTCATCTTTGATGAGATGTCAAAAAATAATATGTCGTTATTTATTTATTTATTTAAACTTCATGTACAGAAAATAAATAAGGACATTGGCGGGCTTATTGCTAAAAAGCAATATCTTCCAACCAACCAAAAACAGACTAGTGATATTGATCAAAACGTTTTAAACCTTATAAAGTCGATTGCAATTACAGGGTAGATACTAATTGAACATGAAAAAAAAACAGAAATTACAAATGAAAAATAACTTCTATAATTGGAGATAATCCAGATTTGTGAACAAGTATTTGGACACACTGGAAATGTTTTATTTTAACGATTTGTTTTACAGTACAGATAATTATTTATGCTTCAATTTATTTTCAGACCCGTAGATGGAATTATCTGTAGCTTCCGAAAACAACTTTCTTTTATCAGATAATAAATAATTAACCCGTTTTTACTTAATTAGTTTAATTTTTTCAGCAAAATTTAAGTATAAAATGGAGATAAAAAATTACCACAAAACGATAAAATTATATCGAAGTATCGATTTACGTTCAAAAAGTTTTTTATATCGACATAAAATAGTATCAAAAGTGCCGAACTCAAAATAAACACAATGAAATCATAAAACTTCAAAACCCATCAAAACGTCGAATGCCGAAACCATTAAATCTGAAACTACATGTAAACACACCATCAGACACTGCTAGAACCACATACTCTATTCTAGTGTTGTTTGCAACCATTAATATTGAATTATGAAACGCATTAAAAGTAAAGTTTCTGGAAAAACATCCAAATTGCAGTTTTTCTTTTAACCCCTTCAGGCCGTCGTTTTTAAAATGATAATTCATATTTGAAGCACTAACTTAACGATCATCTATTTTTTAACCTACAAAATTGATTTTTATAACATATCGCTCACTCCTTTCAACAACGTCATATATCAAAAAACTTGATTTTTCAGGAGATCGTTTTTAAAGTTTAAGAATATAATAAAATGTATTAAAAATAAATATCAAGCCACTTATTGAACTTTTTATTGTGCAACAGATATTTTTAAGAAAAGCCTGAAGGTATTTTCTCCATTTGAAAAATATTTTGATATTTAAAAAAATAATAAAACAATACCTTTTCTTCAAAATGTAAAAACTACACTTTCTGCCCTATAGCGGGTAAATATTAAGTTAAAAATATGCCGCTTTTGCTGGGATATAGTACATTTTCTGGGCATTCCGAAAACATGCAAAACTGAAAAATGACGATTTTTGATATATGACGTTGTTGAAAGGATTGAGCGATATGTCATTGTATGTTATAACATGAGAACCTGACGCCTCGTGCAGGTATTTTTACATTTTGTTTACGGTAATTAATACATCTATCATAATATCAGTTGCGGTTGAAAAATGGCGGCAGCTTAAACGGTGACACTGACAAATTCACCGGATTCAAAAAAGGGTTCGCAAATGGTCCCTCGCAAGAATAATTCAAGATGGCCGACATGCACCGCAAACGACCACCTTTAAATGGCGTCTAGACGATGAAAGTGCTCGGATTTTTAAGTTTGTACGAGCCAATGCCTTCTGTAATAATGGAGTACTTAAACTACACCGACTTAAGTAATCGGAGTCTGATCTTACCCCGACTTTGCGGAGTTCTGAATTTTGGACGGTAATTACTTAGGGGAAACCTGGGGAAAGTCAATACCTAAAAGAATAATAAAATATAATGAAAACAGTCAAATTATTGATTGTTTTTTAAATAAAACTTTTTTGGGCGCGGTAGGGAAAATTGTAAAAAAAAACAGACGAGAACGTTAAACGCTTTTCTCTCAATCGGAAGTTGAAAGAGAGGAGTTAAAGAGTAGGAGAATTGATTTTACTCTCATACCTCATGGATGGATGAAAAGAAATATTTCATTTAAGTAATAATAAAAAAATAGGTACTTATTTTAATCATTCAAAAGTAAACAATAACAATAAACAATAATGACCATTACACTCGTCTACCGTTCTGGAGGTCCCGGGTTCGATTCCCAGGGGGGTTAAAACAAATATAAGTGATTTTTTCACTGTCATATTTATTCAATATTACCCTGGACTGGTACCTGAAGCGGAGGGCTGATCACCTTTCCTTCATATGTAAACGATCAAGATAACACTGCGTTTATATGACGCAGTGCCCTATGCTCCATGGGGGTGCGGATAAGGGTTTTATTATTATTATTATTATTATAAACAATAAACAATGAGCGTAAGTCCCTCTCCAAGCACAAGAGCTAAGTCTCGTTTTTGGAAAGTAACAGCGTAACGAGTATTAAGATATGTACACACACGCACACCCACACACCATCACACACATTCACTAACACCTTCCCTCTCTTCTCTGTTCATTCTTAATATACATCAAATTATTGATAAATTACATTTTGTGTCGGGTTGTGGTCCCGTGGTTAGTGTCGCGGACTCTTAAGTCAGAGTTTCTCAGTTCAAACCCACTCTACCACAATGTAATACCTTTTTCTAATAATGAGCCGCTTAGGCTCACAGAAATCGTATGAAATTGAAATATTTGTGTAATACACAAATATTTCTCTTTAAAAAAAAACAATATTTAATTGGCTTTTATTATTATCAACCTAACTATAAATAAAATATTAATATAAATATATCGTAGTCATACAGGAGAAAGTGACTAAGTGCATTTTGTACAAAAACGTGATCATTGACTATTTGATATCTTACTAGCTTAATATTGCCCTGGAAAAATCCTAAATGGTTTTAAACTTGTAAGTATAATATATTGACTTGTTTAAAATGACTAACTGCATTGATGTTTATTTTCTCGCCAAGCAAAAGTGACTAAAATGGCCCTTCTGAACATTTTACGTTTTGTTAGTTGGTCACTTTCTCCTGTACGACTACGATATATGTATATGAATACATTAATAGTAGAAATGTGTAGCAAATGAATTAAATTTTAATATTTTATAGAGAATATATTCAATAAATAAATAACAGTAAGAATGGTTTGTAATTTACCTTGTCGGAAATCGGGAAAAAACACAAAAATACTGAAAACTATTAAACGCATATAGTTCGAGTTGCAAGAACTGACTGATTCTATCATCTTGCCGGCACGTGGGGGATTTATTAAGGTAATTGTGTCAAGTGTGGAGATCTATGAGAGATTAGCGAAAATAACTGCTTCGCCCGGGTTTCCCCTATTTGATCGTATCTGAGGCAACTAATAAAGAACTAAGAAGTATATTTTGCAGTAACATAATAATATATTTCCAGCATATGTCAGAATAGGAGTGGGACAAGTCCACGAATGCTAAATCTGAGAGGGCGAGCTAACTAAGTAACTTCCCAACATTTTGAGTAATTTGATATATTTCGGTATATATACAGATCACCCCATGTTGGAATGTCAATAAATCTTTGTGTTAAAAGAAGAATTTATCATATGGAAGAAATTCGACAATTATCGGTATATGAAGATCCTCGTATGTGAAATATCAGTAAGATCTTGACATGAAATGAAGAATTCATCATATTCAAGAAATTCCATTTATTTGTGCACATACAGATCATCTTATGTTGGAATATTAATATAATATTGGTGTTAAATGAAAAACTTACTATACTAAAAATTCTACATATTTCAGCATATAAAGATCGTCGTATGTTGGAATATCAATAAATGAAGAATTGATCATATTCAAGGAATTCCATATAAGTATTTGTATATATACAGATCATCGTTTGTTGCAATATCAATTAAATATTGGTGTTAAATGAAAAACTTATTATATGCAAGAAATTGGACATATTTCAGCATATAAAGAACTTCGTATGTTGGAATATCAATAAATGAAGAATTCATCATATTCAATAAATTCCATATATTTTTTTTTATACAGACCATCGTATGTTGAAATATAAATAAAATCTTAGTGTTAAATGAAGAATTTATATATTTCGGTATATTATATAGACCCTCGTATTTTCATTGAAGTATGTTGGAATATGAAAAATTGAAGAATTCATCATATTCAATAAATTCCATATATTTATTTATATACAGATCATCGTATGTTGGAATATAAATAAAATCTAAGTGTTAAATGAAGAATTTATATATTTCGGTATATTATATAGACCCTCGTATTTTCATCGAAGTATGTTGGAATATGAAAAAATGAAGAGTTCATCATTTTCAAGAAATTCCATATATTTGTGTATAAGTATACAGATCATCGTTTGTTGAAATATCAATAAAATCTTGATTTTAAACGAAGAATTTATTATATCCAAGAAATTGGACACATTTCAGCATATAAAGATCGTCGTATGTTGGAATATCAATAAATGAAGAATTCATCATATTCAGGAAATTCCATATATTTATATATATACAGATCATCGTATTTTGGAATATCAATAAAATCGTGGTGTTAAATGAAGAACTTATTATATGCAAGTATTAGACATATTTTAGTATATAGATCCTCGTATGTTGGAGCATCAATAAATGAAGAATTCATCATATTCGAGAAATCCCATACATTTGTGTATATACAATATGCATACGTATGTTGCAATATCAATAAAATCGTGATGTCAAATGAAGAATTCATTATATGCAAGAAATTCGACATATTTCAGCATATAAAGATCGTCATATGTTGGAATATCAGTAAATAAACATTTTATCATAATCACGAAATTAGATATTTATTTTTTACATATAATAATAAATAATAATAAAACCCTTATCCGCACCCCAATGGTGCATAAGGCACTGCGTCATATAAACGCAGTGTTATCTTGATCGTTTACACATTAAGGAAAGGTGATCAGCCCTCCGCTTCAGGTACCAGTCCAGGGTAGTATTGAATAAATATTACAGTGAAAAAATCACTCATATTTATTCTTACCCCCCCTGGGAATCGAACCCGGGTCCTCCAGAACGGTAGCCGAGCGTGCTGACCATTACACCACGGAGGCGGACCCTCATTTTACATATAGACCCTCGCATTTTCATTGAAGTACTTTCAATAGATCATTTATAAAATTATGCAATCAATTTCATGCTTACATCAGATTTTATCTCCAACTTCCATTTCGAGATGTAGGATAAAAATAATGTTTAATCTAGAGATTATAGATAAAAAATATCAATATTCCGTAATTATTTTGATGAAACGAAAATAATAAAATTTCCTGACGATAAATACATTCAATTATAATCACGTGATAATCAAAACAATAGTGAAATCTTCGATGACGTCTTTGAAGCATATGTTTACATATTAAGGTATATATGTATGTTCATTTCGCAGGATGATAACGACAACCTCTTCTTCTTCTGCGTCTTTGTTCTCATTGCTGGGGATCTTTCTGGCTTCATTTGTCTTTGTAGCCTTTGAACACATATGATGCAGTGCCCTATGCACCACTAGGGTGCGGATAAGGGTTTAAAGAAATCATATTTAACCGGTTATTTTACTCAAAGAAATTTGAGTATTGTGTTTGTCAATCATGGGTACAATTGGTGAATGTTACACGTGTGTAAAGTGATCATTTAATCCAGCGTATGACAGGTCGTTATCCCTTTAAATATCCATACTTTCACATTCTTCTTCATCTATGTTGAGATATCAATATAAAATTAACTCGTAATCATAAATAAACACAAGTTTGTGAGCATTATTTGGACACATTGAAAATATTGTGATAAGCTATTTTGTTGCAATTTTTTTTAAAGTAATTTATGTTAAAAAAATTTATAATTTTTTTTTAATTAAATCATGTAAAAAGAATACGACAAGACATATCAATCGGCTTATTTTTTTCAATGCATGTGTATATTTGTATATTAATAAAAATATGTCAGTTTTGCATTCCTGATATTCTGTTCTCTGAAACATTATCGATAAAATTAATAAAGGTGTGTTGAGATGGTTTGGACATGTGGAACGAATGAGTGAAGAAAGAACGGTAAAACAAATTTATGAGGCGAATGAAGTCGGAAAAAAGAGCAAAGGATGACCGAGAAAATCTTGGCACGATCAGGATTGCCAAATACTTGAAAGCGGTCAAATCAATATACAATATATATATACATATATATAACTATATATATATATATATATATATATATATATATATATATATATATATATATATATATATATATATATATATATATATATATATATATATATATATATATATATATATATATATATATTTTATGTGTGATAAATATGTGTGTTTTTATTATTTACAAAAATATTTCAATTTCATACTATGTCTGTGCCTAAGAGGCTCATTATCAGAAATAGGTATCAAATTGTGGTAGAGTGGGTTCGAACCGAGAAACTCTGACTGAAGAGTCTGCGACACTTACCATGGGACCACAACCCGACACAACCGGCGGGTATGTATGAGGAGTTGCATGAACGTGGAATAAGCGAAGAATATTTGGAAGGACAAAGTGGTGTGGCGTTCTATTCTCTTTGCCTACCCCTGCAGAGAAACGGCGTGATGGTTAGTTAGTTAGTTAGTTGCGAAAAGGTATTGTTTTATTATTTTTTTAAATATCAAAATATTTTTCAAATGGAGAAAATACTATCAGGTTTTACGACGTGATAGGTAATTAGTTAATATAAAATAAATTAAAATACTAATATAATCGAACAAGTAAAGTAAAGTAGAGAAAAGAAAAGAAGCTCGTGAAAAACATATTTTTTCTTTATTTTTTTTCGAAGTCAGCAAGTACTAAGACTTAAGTAATAAACTTAAACTTTCCGACTTAAATAATGCATTCTATACTTTACCCTACTCAGACAGATTGCATTAAAGTATATTGTAGGGATGAGCAACCTTTTTGACAGAAGCCCGAAACTGGAAACTCAACCATCTGTGCGGGCTTCAAATTTCACATTTATTCTATCATAAAAATACTTTTAAAATCATTAAAAACAATAACCAATGTTGAAATCTCAATAAAAATGAAGAAGAATATAGAATGCCCACATTTACGGCGTTTAAGTCCATCATAGGCTGGTTTAAGTGATCACTTTACACACGTGTAACATTCACCGATTCTGCTCATGATGGACAACCACACTACTCAAATTCTTGGAAATTCTACATTCTAATTCTAATTCTTCTATATATATATATATATATATATATATATATATATATATATATATATATATATATATATATATATATATATATATATATATATATATATATATATATATATATATATATATATATATATATATATATATATATATATATATAAATATACATATATATATATATATATATATATATATATATATATATATATATATATATATATATATATATATATATATATATATATATGTATATATATATATATTTATATAAATATATATATAAATATATAAATATATATATATATATATATATATATATATATATATATATATATATATATATATACATATATATATATATATATATATATATATATATATATGTATATATATATATATATATATATATATATATATATATATATAATATATATATATATATATATATATAAATATATATATATACACATATAAGATCGAATGTATATATATATATATTTATATAAATATATATATAAATATATAAATATATATATATATATATATATATATATATATATATATATATATATATATATATATACATATATATATATATATATATATATATATATATATATATATATATGTATATATATATATATATATATATATATATATATATATAATATATATATATATATATATATATATAAATATATATATATACACATATAAGATCGAATTTCGAAACGTTGTACTTGAATCACTAGAATTTTCACTTGAGACATCTATTGGTGATATGAAGAAGTTTTTTTTTACTGAGCAGAAACTTTCATATTTTATGTGAGGTCCTAATCCTGGATTATAATCACACACAGGAGAAATGCCAGAACATATGCTTTTTTAGCTTTTTATTTGACCAGATAATTTATTAACATTTTGAGTGTGTCTAAAAACTTCACAAATCTGGATTATCTCTTTATTATTATAAAAAATAAAAGTAAAATGAAAACAACTCCTATAAGTCAACAGTCTGGCTTCTCCTGAGGAGTTAACGTGTTTTTCTTTCAGCACTAAGCAAATACTGAGATGTTCCTGATTGGCCACACTAGTTTATCCTTCCTATTTCCAACACAGATAAAAATAAAGCTTGTTCTTAGTAAGAATAAATAAAAACTTACTCAATGATCTATAAATCTTGCACGTAATAAGCAAGGTAAAAATAAATGCAATTACCATCTTAAAAAATATATTCAAAAGAGGTAACTTTACTTGATCATGGTATTTGGAGGCCAAACGCAGTGAGTTTTCACGGAAATGTTAAAAATAACCTTTATGTTTCTTTTCAGCAAGTCAGCCAGCTCTCCTCTCCGGTGCTTGTACGATGCTTGTACAGGGCTAATATATATAATATATAATGACACAATCTTGTAAACAAGGGATATGGTGTAAACTCATTTAAAAAAATGTATTCTGGAAATAAAATCAAGGTGCTTTAGAATTTTTTTTATTTATTGTAACTGCAGACAGTTGGTAGAATTCCATATTGAATTGTTGGGTAATATATCCAAAATTAAACAAGGTTTATTTGGTAGGATTCTACATTTATTTATGTATATGTTAATACGTGACGCGTTTCATCTTTTTAGGACATTATAAAACACTCATTAGGACACATCACAGGACGTTATCAAACACTCAATAATTTCAAACAAACACTCAAGTGTTTGATAATGTCCTAAGAAGACGAAACGCGTCACGTATTAACATATACATAAATAAACGTAGAATTCAACCAAATAAACCTTGTTTAATTTTGGATATACCCAACAAAGCTTTAGAAATTGTTCAAAAAAATAAATAAGCATTCATACCGCTTGTTGTCGACCACTGATCTAACATCTGAGTGACGGGGTGCGGTATTTTCTAGCTACAAAGGCACTCAGCCTAAACCCAACCCTGCAGCTATTGAGAAACTAAATCTTATAAATGGCCCCCACATTATAGAAAGAAATCATATCTGAGACTTGCTTTAATGTATTCGCGAGATAAATCAAGAAAATCCTCCATGCAGCAGAATTTCGGCGCTGCATCAGACAAAGAATGTTTTTCGGATTCTTAGAAATAAACATGTCGGCTTTGCGCGTTTCCCTCCAATATATTTGATAAGCTGAATTATGTGGCTCGTATTTTCACGCACATTCGTAGTGTATGGTTAGCGCGCTTGGCTACCGTGCCGGAGATCGCCGGTTCTATTCCCATGATCACTTAGGTATGGTATATAGAATATATGGTATTTAGAAGAGCCAAACTGATCATCTTGCCTTCAAGTAGTTAATGATTAATGCTACACTGCCGAACGAGGAATAATTGAAAAGATTAGGAAGAGTTCTTTACGGTGGTATGGACATGTGGAGCGAATGGATAGCGAGAGAATGACTAAGAAAATATATGTGGCGAATGTGAGAGGGAAAACAGAACGTGGACGACCGAAAAAGACTTGGCACGATCAAATAAATCAGAACCTAAAATCTGGCTGTGTCAAAAGTCTGCGTAATCGGAGGGCATGTATGACTAGATGTATGGATGTGAAGGAGGCGAGGAGTGTATGTCAGGACATAAAAGTGTGGCGTTCCATCCTCTTTGCCTACCCCTGCGGGGAAATGGCGTGATGGTAGTAGTAGTAGTAGTAGTAGTTATTCAACCTTACATTCTTTCTTATATCTTCGTTTTTAATTATGTCATACAATGATTTTCCACACATTCGTCTGAAGGAACCGAATTTTGCTAGTTTAAAAACCAAAACTCCGAAAAAACGCCCTTTAGTAGTCTGCTTAACGCTGATTTGTAATACGTCATACTAAACCTGTAGCTGGCAGACCTCAACATTTTACGCTATAGTATAATATTTTACTTGTTTATATTTTTATAATAAACCAACAAGAAAACTATGTGGTTCATATTTCTCTCAAATTATTTTGTTGATAAGGTATATAATATTTTTTTATGCCCACAACGAATGTTACGCTTAAAACAGAGCAGAAGTGAGTAAAAACAGTTGTCAGTTTTATTACGCGAATAGAGAAATTTATGAGCGAACAGCATGTGTTTCTGCTTCTGGAAGTTTAAGGAAAAAGTGGGTGTATTCCCGACTAACCTTCCGGGAAATGCTGGTACGTGAAATTCTCAAATTTATTTATTAATTTAATTTAATTAATTTATTAAAAAAAATATTCTCAAATTTATTGAAAGCTACTACTGACCCTTATCCGCACCCAATGGTTCAAAGGACACTGAATCAAATTGGTGTTTTTTTTATTTATTTAAACTTCATGTACAGAAAAGAAATAAGTACATTGGCCGGCTTATTGCTAAAAAGTAATATATTCCAACCAACCAAAAACAGACTAGTGACATTGGTAAAACGTTTGATACCTTATATAGCTGTTTTGAATATTGAAAGCATTAACTTTGTTATAAACCGCTTTTTTATTTCTAAAACCTCTAAATTATTAATTTGACTAGTTCTGTTATTACAATGTAAAATTTCTATCCCATCTTCAAAATTGAACGAATGATTATTTGATAAGATGTGGTCCGCGAATTCCAAAAAATTGTTATTATTAAGACATCTCATATGTTCCTTTATTCTAAAATAAAAAAAAACGGTTGAACAAAAATTAAATATAATTAACAATCAAATAAACGTAAGTCAAAGTCCCATTTATAATATTTTTCCCATAAAATCAAACCAAACCTAAACAGAGTTATCCCCTTCCTTGCTCTTACCCCTCCTTAAAACACCATTACCCCCACCCCTACCCTTTTGAAACCCAACAACTTGTACACTGTTTCTTTTTTATATATATATTTAGTCATAAATTAAACCCTGAAGAGGGCAACAGGTTGTTGCCGAAACTAGTTGGTTAATAAAAAATGTGAGTGGATCAGAACACAGAGTATTTTTATTTCTCGAAATAATATACCTTATATAGCTGTTTGCAATCAGAGGGTAGATAGTACTTGAACATGAAAAAAATATATATAAATTACAAATTGATGATAATAAGGAAGGCAAAGGAAAAGGGGAGTTTAGGGAAGGATGTAGAGGGAAAAATTAAGGGATAAGGTTTGATGGACAGTTAGGATTCTAATGATTGATAGTAATGTCTCAGTCATTTCTTAAGTTAAGTTAATTTTATCATTTCGATATCGCAACATAGATGAAGAAGAATTTAAAAGTGTGGGTATTTACATGGCTTAGGCTGGTTAAGTGATCACTTTACATACGTGCAACATTCACCATTCTATCCATGTTTGACAACCATACTACTCAAATTGTCTCTAAACTCCTTGATATATTTCATAATACAGTACATATGAGTTCACAGCAGCCTTCTATGTTGAATTGAGAAAAGCTTTTATTTAACAGAGACCCTTTTATTCGTTTGCAAGATCCGAAGCTCCGATTATTTTTACGTATAGGGAAACGCCTGAAAACACGATTTTCAATTTTTTATGCAGCTTATATGTTTTTAAAAAATATAAAGATAACTCCTTAGTGGAGAGACCCAGACCCTTTTATTTCGATGGATTATTTTACATACTGGGAAACACATGAAAACATAATTTCAATTTTTTATCTTACGTTTTTATGTATGTATATAAGTATGTCAAAAATAACTTTATGTATGTTAGTCAAAAATATAAAAATAACTCCTTAGTGTAGTGGTCCGCCTACGTAGTGTAATGGTCAGCACGCTCGGCTACCGTTCAGGAGGTTCCGGGTCCATTCCCAGAGGTTTCAAATAAATAAAAGTGGTTTATTCTCTCTAATATTTAATCAATATTACCCTGGACTAAAGCGGAGGGCTGATCACCTTCGTGTATTAACGATTAAGATAACACTGCGTTTATATGATGCAGTGCCCTATGTAGCATTGGAGTGCGGATAAAGGTTCGAATGAATGAAATGTAGTGGAGAAACCCAAATTTGTGAACAAGTATTTAGAAATACTCAAAATGTTATCAGGTTGGTTATTTACAACATTTTGAGTGTGTTATTTACAACAGGTATTTTTTTTAAATATTTATGATTTATTTAATACAAGTACAAAAATTTTACAATTTAATTAATTTTTACTGATAACATATCTTATACTACAACATTTTGAGTGTGTCCAAATACTTGTTCACAAAATCTGGATTATCTCCAATTACAGGAGTTATTTTCATATTATTTTTTGACATCTCATCAAAGATGAAGAAGAATATGGAAGTCTGGGCATTTACGGGGCTGGGTAAATGCCCAGACTTCCATATTCTTCTTCATCTTTGATGAGATGTCAAAAAATAAGGTAGGTTATTGTTTCAGCAGCTTATCCCCCCACCACATGTGAAATGCGATCTCTCAGATGTTATTGTGAATAGCTCCCCGGACGTGACGTTCACAACTTTTTGTTTCGACATTAAATCCTAGAAAAACTTTTGTTTTCTGCTAAAAACGGTACATATTACATTACAAATAACGCATTTATTCTTTGTTGTAATAATATTAGACATTATTACACTTTTTCCTGTGAATAACCCACTTTACCGCCATTTCAAGGTTTGGTGGTTCCTGTAATTTTATGTTTTTTTTGTATATATAATAATTAGATATAAACCATAACGTTATTTAATTAATTTATAAACCAGCACGCCGCTTGCCCGCAGGGGTATGCATATGGGGCAGAACGCCACACCACTCTGTATTTTAAAAACAATACTCGCCTGTTCTATATTCATGCTGGTCAGTAGTCAAATTTATCAGCAAGTTTGTATGATACATTCATCTCCTCATACAAACCTGCTGATAAATGTGACTACTGACTATAAAGTTTTCCATGGTCTTCCTCTGCTCCTATTTCCAACCATATTCACATGATAAATTGTCTTACCATTCTATCTTAACTCATTCGATCCACGTGCCCAAACCATCTCAACACACATTTTTTTAATTGTGTCGATAATGCTTATAGGCCTGCATTCCTTCCTAATATCACAATTCGAACATCTACAATGTAATACGTCGTTTTCCCACACATTCATATGAGTGATCGCATTTTGACTGCATTTAATCCCCTTACCTAGGTCTCTCTTCCTTTTTAATGGTTTATCAGTGTCCCACTCGTGTCTACTTCTCCCAGAAAACTTTTATTTAGTAGGTTAAATTATGAACTGCATAAACTAACTAACTAACTAACCATCACGCCGCTTCCCCGCAAGGGTAGGCAGAGAGAATAGAGCGTCACACCACTCTGTCCATGCAAACATTCTTCGCCTCTTCCACGTTCATGCATCTCCTCATACATACCCGCCGATTGTTACGACTCCTAACCTGACCACTTTCAAGTATTTGGCATACCTGATCGTGCCATGTTTTTCTCGGTCTTCCTCTGCTTCTTTTCCCACTAACATTCGCCTCATAAATTTGTTTTACCGTTCTTTCCTCACTCATTCGTTCCACATGTCCAAACCATCTCAACACACCTTTCTTAATTTTATCGATAATGCTTATCTCAGCTTTGCATTCCTTCCTTATTTCACTATTCGCACATCTAACATACATCGTTTTGTCGCACATTCTTCTGAGAGATCGCATTGAACTGCATAAAAACTGAAAATCATTTTTCAAGCGTCTCACAGTAGGTACGCAAAATAAATCAGATACTTTTTAATTCTTCTTCATCTATGTTGAGATGTCAAAAATGTAAAAATAACCTACCTACTTACTCAATCGAATAAAATGTTCAATAAAATATGTAAGAAAAGACGAAGTTTTCTTATTTTCTCTCGGTATAATAAGGTTGTTATCCCGGGGATCATAAGATGAGAAGATATGGCCAAACCACTATCTCTTCAGACTCTAACGTTGGCAGTACCCTGGTTTATGACTGCCGGCATACTACGGTACGCATGGACAGTACTGCTGCCGAAATTAGGAGGCGTAAATCACTTTTATGTTTGTTATTTTAAATGGAAAAGGGTGAATAAGACAGCATCATTTTTTGTACCCGTTTTATGGAGAGATATCAACTATATACGAGAAAACAATCGTTGGTTTCTGCTTACGGTCCATTTATATGACGTATGGTCGGGAATTTCTTTCGTATTTTGTATGTAAGAGATACTTAGAATTATATTATTCAATATAAATGTAGGTACTTATATCGTGGGTGTGCTGGAAAAAAACGTTAAATCTAAAATACGAATTTTTGACTTCATGATGTTCTTAATGATGAAATTTGACGTTCTACAAACTGGCAAAATACACTAAGTAGTTTGAAATGTCAAATACATCGCTCACTCCTTTCAACAACGTCATATATAAAAAAAACTATATTTTTCAGGAGATCGTTTTTAAAGTTTAAAAATATAATAAAACGAATTAAAAATAAATATCAAGCCACTTTTTGAACTTTTTACTGTACAACAGATCTTTTAAGGTAAAACCTGAATGTTTTTTCTCCATTTGAAAAATATTTAGTATTTTTAAAAAAATAATAAAACAATATCTTTTATTCAAAATTCAAATCCAGCACTTTCTGCCCTGTAGCGGTAGAAAGTGTTGTTTTTGCATTTTGAAGAAAAGGTCTTGTTTAATTATTTTTTTAAATATACTAAATATTTTTCAAATGAAGAAAAAACCTTCAGGTTTTACCTAAAAAGATCTTTGGCACAGTAAAAAGTTCAATAAGTGGCTTGATATTTATTTTGAATACATTGTATAATATTTTTAAACTTTAAAAACGTTCTCCTGAAAAATAAAGTTTTTTGATTTATGACGTTCTTGAAAGGAGTGAGCGACTTGTCCTGGGCAGCCTGGGAAACATTTGGGCGATTGTTTTGTTACATACCATACATTAAAATACTTTATTACTGAGAAATAATAAGAAAGTAACCAATTGTCTTTATTTTTCTTAAATAAACCATTTTAAATACTTATGGATTGGTTTTATTTTCAATTTGCATGATACCCATTTCCAGGTTTTTGTATTTTTTTTTTCAAAAATCAACTATTTAAATGCTAATTTCCAAAAAAAGTACATTCGAGTTACTGGTATGTCATACAACAACAAAAGTCTCGAGTGCAAAGGGTTAACGAATGTAATCTCGGGTACAATATTGGTTCCTAAAAGTATTCACGTTTTATATATTTTTGGTGATATTCTTACGTTTACACCATCTAGCGGATTTATACATAAACCGCTATCAATGATGTCACTATTAGTTATGCTTTTCGACGACAGATGGCAGTAGAAGTATGACAGTTGGTAATGTTTTAAAATATTGAGTTATTAAATTTATTAGTATAAGTTAAATAAGGCCTAAATGAATTTCAAAATTTAAGTCAAATAACACGTCGTCAATACAATATTATAATTTACTGTCTTTTGTACCAGTTACCCGTGATAAGTATGAAAAATAATTAATAAGGATCAACAGGAAAATTATTTTCCCGGTCAAATGTTTGAATTTGGCGGGAAGTCGATTATTATGATTGATTGTAAAAAAAAATTGGCATCACTGTGTTGAGAAAGAATTAAGCGTCAATATTTTGTGTCTCTTTCTCTCTCTCCACACAACGCTGCCGCATTTCCTTTACCTACCTTTATAACTTGTGTGGGTACAAAAAAAACATACATTCATGCATACATAGGTGGGTATATAAATTAATTAGTTGCCACATGCGAGATCAGTGCCTCTTAGATATAAATATAAAGCGGATAGTTGGGGCAAATTTAATTCATTATGAAATTCAGCCCTCTAGTCTAGACTCTCAAAAATAGTCATGTCTTTATATTTTTGTTTTACAAACCTCCATCATCCTTCATCCTTCTATTTCATACCCATCTGTCAATGTTAACGATTACTTAATGACAAACTAAGTAAAATTGGTCCGGGTGCCATTGCCAACATTTTTAAACAATAAATATCTTGACTGTGCAATCAATTAAAACAATATATGAAAAAGCAGTAAGTTTTATTCCTACATATAAGCTATTTTCAATGTTATAAACGGGTTTACCAATAACGGCGTGAGCGACGTTACAAAATCTAAAATCGCAGAATACGGATATTATTGTTTTGAAGGCGCTGCTTGTAGTGTTGCCAGTTGATAGATTTGTTTAGCTTGTGGTACTTGTCAACTTTTCAAGTTGTCATTTCATTTCATCTTCGGCGACCTTTTCGCCGCTGGCATTCCGTTAAGTTGCATTGTGTTACCGAATAAATGCAACAGAACGGAATTAAAAAACGATGAAATAGTGCTTGTGCTTATAAGTGACATTTTGGTTCAAGGTACGTACGAAAACAAATTCATATTCATTTAAATTTACCACCCCAACCGAGAGATAAGGTATTTTTCCCTACCAATTTTTTGACATTTCAACAACACATTTCATTATTTATTATATATTTTCTGACTTTCGTTTCAACGGTTTATACATTTAAACAAATTAGACATGCTTCACGTATTCAAGCTCGTATTTTTCAATATATTTCATCGGAAATGTATGATTTTTATCAACTTTATTTTGCGCTAATGTGATTACTTCGTTACCATGTGTTGTATTTTCGCATTCTTATGATTGTGTTCGTTGCAAACTGCAACCAAAGTGTGTGTGTGCCTTTCATAGCGAATGGGAACGATAATCATTGAATGTAATGAAATATTTCCTGCCAATGCCGATATTTGAGTTTGGCTGAACGGAAAATAAATGGCGTACCGTATTAATAATTCATAACAGAACGTCAGGAAAATGACCCGTCAATATAATATAAAATACATACATATATAATAATGTACATACATAATATATACGGCATATGTACAATATAATATCCCTGATTTGATTTATTGATTACATTTCTTTTGTTGGATATATGATTTCAATTATCCTTTGTTTTAATTCCTTTAGCCTAGTAATGGAAGATAAAGGAACGTTATATAAATGAAACTACTATATGTTGAGTGTGTAAAATGACCCGTCAATATAATATAAAATACATACATATCGCTCACTCCTTTCAAACACATCATAAATCAAAAAACTTGATTTTTCAGGAGAACGTTTTTAAAGTTAAAAAATATTACACAATGTATTAAAAATAAATATCAAGCCACTTATTGAACTTTTTACTTTGTAACAGATATTTTTAGGTAAAACCTGAAGGATTTTTCTCCATTTGAAAAATGTTGAGAAAATTTAAAAAAATAATTAAACAATACCTTTTCTTTAAAATTCAAAAACAACACTTTCTGCCCTGTGGCGGGTAAATATTAAGTTAAAAATATACCGTTTTAGCTGGGATATAGTACATTTTCTGGGCATTCCGAAAACATGCACAACTCAAAATTCACGATTTTTGATTTATGATGTTCTTGAAAGGAGTGAGTGAAGTGTGATTGTCAATCATTGGTAGAAGGGTTAATGTTACAGTGTATAAAGTGATCACTTAAACTAGCCTATGACAGGTTGTAAACCCTGCAAATATTGAGATTTTCATAATCTTCTTTGTCTGTGTTGAGATGGCCGCCACGATGATGATAGTGATGAAATAAATATATTTTTTTATGAATAGTAAACAACTTTGATATCATATCCGACCTTTCTAAAAAGCAAAACGTATGGATCCTGCATACTGCCAGTGAATACATATCCACTGGAGACTAGCCCTGACAAAAAAGTAGAGAAGCTCAAATGCACACGGCTATCCATTACAAGATACATCGCTCACTCCTTTCAAGAACGTCATAAAGCAAAAAACTTGATTTTTCAGGAGAATGTTTTTAAAGTTTAAAAATATAATACAATGTATTAAAAATAAATACCAAGCCACTTATTGAACTTTTTACTGTGCCACAGATCTTTTTAAGTTAAACCTGAAGGTTTTTTCTCCATTTGAAAAATAACTAGTTTATTTTAAAAAAATAATTAAACAATACCTTTTCTTCAAAATGCAAAAACAACACTTTCTACCCTGTAGCGGGTAAATATTAAGTTAAAAATATGCCTCTTTTGCTGGGATATAGTACATTTTCTGGGCATTCCGAATACATGCACAACTGAAAATGGACGATTTTTTATTTATGACGTTCTTGAAAGGAATGAGCGACTTGTTTAATTTCGTAAGTAGCATTTATCCTAAGATTTATCAGGTATGTTGGGTCAAGAGTCGAAATAATCGGCGGGTGTGTATGAGGATGTGCATGAATGTGGAAGAGGCTAAGAATGTTTACAAAAACAGAGTGGTGTGGCGTTCTGTTCTCTCTGCCTACCCCTGCGGCGAAGCGGTGTGATGGTTAGTTAGTTAGATAGTATTTATCCTCTAATGACAACCTCTTTCACATGCGAGTTCTCAACACTATCTACGGTTGAGTTGAGTATACTTTAACTTAAATTAATTAACCTATGACAGGTCATAAGAGCTGTAAATACCTAGACTTCCATATTCTTATTCATCTATGTTGAGATATCAATATAAAATAATGTAAACTGATTTGGTCTATTTTATAAAAATAGCAAAAGAACTACTTAGTTGCCATTTTGAACAGTCAAATTATTATGAATAATTAATATTTTTTTATTGTTTGTTTGTATTTAAGTATGCATATAAATTGAGAGATCACATTTTTTTAAATTTTATTATGAGTTATCAAAGTTTAATATGTAAATTTTTAAATTAAAATAAAATTTCCTTATGGATTGGTGTCTTTGACTCCCCCATTTGCGAGTGTCGTTTCGAAGAGGAAGACCTTAACCACATATTCTTTGTTTGCCCAATAAATGATAAAATGCCAAATTTGTTCAAATCTCTGGCCCCGCTTATTCCCCTCCCTACAGATATCCATCTCATCCTGGCGAGCAGGAACCCAATTTTGTACAGACTGTTAGTTGTTTTTCTGAAATTAAATGCAATAAATTTATAGTTTATCTTTATAATTTATAGTCTATCATATTTTATAATTAAGAATTCAATTAACTTGACATTGGCAAATGCATTGTATTACATGTGCAACGCCATTCCATATTAAAAAAATATATATATTATATTATTTGTAAAAGCTGTATTTACTCATTTTGTATAAGAAAAGAATCTAGCCATTGCAAATTTTCTACTTTCCCTCGCCTATAGTCCCTCCTTCCTGGAGGTGTTCCTAGTATATCAGTCTAACTAACTAACTAACTAACCATCACGCCGCTTCTCCGCAGGGGTAGGCCGAGAGAATAGAACGCCACACCACTCTGTCCTTGCAAACATTCTTCGCCTCTTCCACGTTCATGCATCTCCTCATACATACCCGCCGATTGTTTCGACTCCTGACCTGACCACTTTCAAGTATTTGGCATACTTGATCGTTCCAAGTTTTTCTCGGTCTTCTTCTGCTCCTTTTTCCAACTACATTTGCCTCATAAATTTGTTTAACCGTTCTTTCCTCACTCATACGTTCCACATGTCCAAACCATCTCAACACACCATAATTTTATCGATAATACTTATCTCAGCCTTGGATTCTTTCCTTATTTCATCATTCGAACATCTATCAATCATCGTTTTGCCACACATTCGTCTGAGAGATCGCATTTCGACTGCATTAAGTCTGCTTTCATCCTTCTTTTGCCAACTCCATGCTTCGCTTCCATACATAAGGGTTGGAAGTATTTGGCATACTTGATCATGCCAAGTTTTTCTCGGTCTTCCTCAGCTCCTTTTTCCAATTACATTCGCCTCATAAATAATTCCGTGGTAAAATCTAATCATTTATAATTTAAATTTAAGTCATTAAATACCACTTTATCTTAAAATCCATTGAATCTTAAAATTCAATGCATTCCGCAACCATATATGAAGTCTAAATTTTAGAGTGTTAGACTTATCTTTACATACGATGCTTGAAAATTATGCGAAAAACAACGAAACACATGTCACAATAAATTTTAAGAAATAGTAGTATTTACTAAGTAAAACTCAAATTAAAACTGATAGTTTAATAGTTTGAGTATTATATATGTGAACAAAAATCCGAGCATTAAGTGGTAAAGGTGGTATGGACATATGGAGCAAATGGATTTCGAGACAGTTAAAGATATCGTAGTCATACGGGAGAAAGTGACCAAGTGCATTTTGCAAGTGACTATTTGATATCTTACTAGCTTAATACTGCCCTGAAAAACATCCCAAAGCGATTTAAAACTTGGAAGTATAATGTATTGACTTGTTAAAAATGACTAACTGCATTGGTGTTAATTTTCTTGCCAAGCAAATGTGACTCAAATGGCCCTCCTGAACATTTTACGTTTTGTTAGTTGGTCACTTTCTCCTGTACGGCTTCGATATGAGAAATGCACTCTTTCTATTTTCTTTCTTTTACATTTAATCAGACTAGGCCTATAGCTAGTGTGAATATAATATTTTACTTAATTAATTCATTCAAACCCTTATCCGCACCCCAATGGTGCATAGGGCACTGCATCATATAAACGCAGTGTTGTCTTGATCATTAACACATGAAGGAAAGGTGATCAGCCCTTCGCTTCAGGTACCTGTCCAGGGTAATATTGAATAAATATTAGAGTGAAAAAATCACTTGTATTTATTTGACCCTCCCTGGGAATAGAACCCGGGACCTCCAGTACGGTAGCCGTGCGTGCTGACCATTACACTACGGAGGCGTACAAATTAATACGTACTTAATTAATATGCCCGTATATTGACTTTTGCTACCATGCCTTATTGAATATCGTAAGTATATCGACCTTGAAATAAGCATGCAAGCTTTATAGTTAGCAGTGGTGGCAGTCCTTCACTTAGATCAATATACACGGTTGAACTCAAGTAACCTTATACTGTATTCTGCTTGTCTACATATCGCTCACTCCTTTCAAGAACGTCATAAATAAAAAAACATGATTTTTCAGGAGAACGTTTTCAAAGTTTAAAAATATAATGCAATGTATTAAAAATAAATATCAAGCCACTAAGCCAGATCGTTTGAGATGAAACCTGAAGGTTTTTTCTCCATTTGAAAAATATTTATTATATTTAGAAAACATAATTAAACAATACCTTTTCTTCAAAATGCAAAAACAACACTTTCTGCCCTGTAGCGGGTAATTATTATGTTTAAAATATGCCGCTTTTGCTGGGATATAGTACATTTTCTGGGCATTCCGAAAACATGCACAACTGAAAATTGACGAATTTTTATTTATGACGTTCTTGAAAAGAGTGAGCGATATCTCCTTATATTAAACAGTATAGCGTACAATTATGCAACATGGAAGCCATCCTTAACAGTCAGCTTATCAAGATATGTTTATATGTATATATGTATAAAATATTTTGTATGTTAAAAAAAATAATAAAACAATACCTTTTCTTCAAAATGCAAACACAACACTTTCTGCCCTGTAGCGGGTAAATATTAAGTTAAAAATATGCCGCTTTTGCTGGGATATGGTACATTTTTTGGCATTCCGAAAACATGTATAAACTGAAAATTTTCGATTTTTAATATATCGCTCATTCCTTTCAAGAACGATAAAAATCAAAAAACTTGATTTTTCAGGAAAACGTTTTTAATGTTTAAAAATATAACACAATGTATTAAAAATAAATATCAAGCCACTTATTGAACTTTTTACTCTGCAACAGATCTTTTAAAGTAAAACCTGAAGGTTTTTTCTGCATTTGAAAAATATTTTGTATATTTTAAAAAATATTTAAACAATACCTTTTCTTCAAAATGCAAAAATGACACTTTCTGCCCTGTAGCGGGTAAATACTAAGTTTAAAATATGCCGCTTTTGCTGGGATATAGTACATTTTCTGGGCATTCCGAAAACATGCATAACTCAAAATTGGCGATGTTTGATTTATGACGTTCTTGAAAGGAGTGAGCGAAATGTGGAATCGTTTAATTGGCTTTATTTTTATTTATGTAACTACTTTTGTTAATGTTTATTATTGGTAATGTAACCTTTTTTATTATATACTTTTTTTTTTATGTAAAGCAGTACAATTCCCGAACAAATAAAATAACACTTCACAGACCGCACAATTTCGCCGAAATATCAAGCCTGAAACCGCATGTTTTTTGCAAAAATTAGCAATTTAAGTCGGCGTCATATTTTGGCCATGCGTTATCAACCGCATACATAACGTTTGTAGTCACTATATCACTAGTCTGTTTTTGGTTGGTTGGAAGATATTGCTTTTTAGCAATAAGCCCGCCAATGTACTTATTTATTTTCTGTACATGAAGTTTAAATAAATAAATAACTCGAGGAACCTGTATTCAAAAGAACGTAACCTTACCTAATTCGGAACATCTGTATTCAAAAGAACGTAACCTAACGTAATTCGAAACATCTGTATTCAAAAGAACGTAACCTAACCTAATTCGAAACATCTGTATTTAAAAGAACGTAACCTAACCCAATTCGAAAAAGCTGTATTCAAAAGAACGTAACCTAACCTAATTCGAAAAAGCTGTATTCAAAAGAACGTAACCTAGCCTAAATCGTAACATCTGTATTCAAAAGGACCTAACCTAACATAACTCGTAAAATTAGTGAAGGACATTGGTACTATAAACCAAGTTAAGGCACAAAAAGCTCCTGATGGGCCTACACTAAATTATCCCTCCTGTTCCCAACACAAATTAAAATTAAACACTTTTTAGCTAGAAGAAACAAAAATGCACTTAATGATTTATTGACCTAATCCGAAACACCTGTATTCAAAAGGACCTAACCTAACCCAACTCGAAATACGTGTATTCAAAAGAACCTAACCTTGCCTAACTCGAAACGCGTGTATTTAAAAGAGCTCATGTCATTATTATACGACAATATTATTGTAATCCTTGTCTAAACTAAAATCTTTTAGATATGACGTGGTCGCATGTCGCAGATTAGCCACTATCTTTAAAGAAATGTAGCTGTCATCGCTCGTGGATCAAATAATGAAAACATTTATCATAATTATTAGGCATTTTATTATCAACAAGAATTTTTTTTCTAGCTGTATCCGGCCTCGCGTTGCTGTGGCTGAATTTGGTTAAATGGATAAGAATTAAAATAGAAAGCACACATTTCTAATTCGTATAATTTACAATGCCTGTGAAGCAATGAAAATGTTTAAAATCTTTGGAAAAACAATGCGATAGATTTGTTTTTATTTATAAAAGAGAATTATTTGTGTTTTTATAATTAAAATTTAACTATGTTTTAAAATCACTGTAAATATTTTATTATGACATAATTTTATATAATGTCTACCGGTTAGCTTCGAAACCGGTAGACATTATAATTATTTTATAATAAAATATTTATAGTGATTTTAAAACAAAGCTACATTTTCATTATAAAATGGAAAATCACAAAGTTAGTGCTTCAAATATATAAATTATATTCGTGTTTTTTATTATTTACACAAATATTTCAATTTCATACTATTTCTGTGAGACTAAGGTATTCAGGTATTCCGGTATTTCTGTGAGCGAAATAGGTATCAAATTGTGGTAGAGTGGGTTCGAACCGAGAAACTCTTACTTAAAAGTCCGCGACACTAACCACGGGACCACAACCCGACTTAAAATGCTTAATAATGACCGATGTCAAGAAGCACGCTGTCCGCCGTGAGCAATGTTTACCATTACTTGTGTTGCTGTTACGTTCAACAGATAACTCTGAAATTGCGGTTATTATTTTTTTATAAAAGTATTTTTTTATCCGTCATAAGTTAAAAAAAACGCCTGGAGCAGGTAATATAAATTTGAATGCGGTGCCTGCAAGCCCTAAACGTACTCCCAGTTCTTTTTGAAGAGTGCCACTTTTAAATGCGGTGTGTGCAAACCCTAATCGCATTAATAATAAAAACCCCTATCCGCACCCCAATGGTGCATAGGGCACTGCGTCATATAAACGCAGTGTTATCTTGATGGTTTACACATGAAGGAAAGGTGATCAGCCCTCCGCTTCAGGTACCCAGTCCAGGGTAATATTGAATAAATATGACAGTGAAAAAATCACTTATATTTATTTTACCCCCCTTGGGAATCGAACCCGGTATCTCCAGAACGGTAGCCGAGCGTGCTGACCATTACACTACGGAGGCGGACTAATCGCATTAAAATAATATAATATTGTTGTTCATTATAAATTCGATCTAATAACGAGAAATTCGCAGTACTTTGCCCCACGTTTTTTGCGCGGCCATTTTTCGACAAAAAATGAACGCCACGTTTCGGCCCAAGCTGGAAATTGTATGTTATGCATTATAATGTAATAGTTCCACTAGTGATGCGATGATTGGAATAGGAAAAATCGCAAATCGACTTATTCGATTATTTAAAATATGTAGATTTCGAAACGGAATGGAAAATAATCGCAAATCGACGTATTCGATTATTTAAAATATGTCGATTTCGGAACGGAATGGAAGATAATCGCAAATCGACTTATTCGATTATTTCGAACATATCGATTTCAATTTCAATTCGATTGCTCATTATCGACAAGCAATATTGAAGATTTTATTTTATATTCATTCATTTAAAACGTCTGAAAAAGTTATTTTTGTACTGCTTATAATTTGGCTAGTTATTTTATCCACAACATTTTGAGTGTGTCCAAATACTTGTTCACAAATCTGAGTTTTCTTCAATATGGAGTTATTTTTACATTTTTGACATGTCAGCATAGATGACAAAATATATAGAAGTGTGGACATTTACGGGGCTTGTGACCTGTTGAAGGCGCGCGCGCACACACACACACACACACACACACACACACACACACACACACACACACACACACACACACACACACACACACACACACACACACACACACACACACACACACGGGTATACATACATAATAATAAATAATAATAAAACCCTTATCCGCACCCCAATGGTGCATAGGGCACTGTGTCATATAAACGCAGCGTTATCTTGATCGTTTACACATGAAGGAAAGGTGATCAAGGTCCATGGTAATATTGAATAAATATTACAGTGAAAAAATCACTTATATTTATTTTACCCCCCTTGGGAATCGAACCCGGGACCACCAGAACGGTAGCCGAGCGTGCTGACCATTACACTACGGAGGCGGATACATATATGTTTGTATTATCATTATTATTGTATTTTATAGATTGATTTAATTTTTTTTTATTAAGCTATGCCGTTTTACGTGAATGTTAAAATTACTGTAAATGGTAAAGCGCCTTTAAAGGTGATTCATCTCGCGAAAACGGCGGTACATAAATTATTTTATACATAATAACAGTTCGATCATTTTGTTCGATTGATTAGTCACATCACTAATTCTCACTATCTCCACGTTGCCTCGATCGCGATGTATTGCATTTGTATTTACACGATATGCTTAGGTATGTACATATGTATGTATTGTGTATTGGCGAGACGAGATAAATATAACGCCGCGCCGGGCAGAGTCCAACTGACTCCCAATGGTATTTGTTTGATTGATTCAAACGTACTTTATTTAGCTTCCGATACTTATTCTATCCCCCTTATCCGCATCCAATGGTGCATAGGGCACTGCGTCATATAAACGCAGTGTTATCTTGATCGCTTACACATGTAGGAAAGGTGATCAGCCCTCCGCTTCAGGTACCAGTCCAGGGTAATATTGAATAAATATGACAGTGAAAAAGTCATTTATATTTATTTTACCCCCCTTGGGTACTTTATTTAACTTCCGATACTTATTCTATCCCCCTTATCCGCATCCAATGGTGCATAGGGCACTGCCTCGTATAGACGCAGTGTTGTATTGATCGTTACTATCTGTGATCACTTCTGCGCTTCCGGGTCCAGTCCAGGGTAATATTAAATTAATATTGGAGCGTAAAATCGCTAATATTTATTTTCAAACCCCCCCCCCCCTCTGGGAATCGAAAACGGGACCTTCAGCACGGTAGCCAATCGCGCTGACCACTATACTACGGAGGCGAAAAATTAATGTGTAAATAAAAATATTAACGTTGATTTGTTCAAATTCTTAAATCTCTTAAAGTCGATTGCCTCGAAAATTTCACACAACGTTGAGTTCAAATAGACGCGCATGATTTTATATACGTCCAACAGGTAAAACCACACTTTAAAAAAGGTTTTGTTACTGCAATGGCAGCGCCATCTGTTGAACGTAACAGCAACTCACAAAGACTAAATATTGCTCATGGCGGACAGCGTGCTTCTTGACAGCTGCCAAAATATTTTTCACTCATAAACGTTTTGAAATTATAGAAATGTTTGATTTCTATTTTCTTTCTTTTCCATTTAATAAGCTGAGCCACAGCAATGTGTGATGCAGCTAGTTTTTTTTATTAAATATTTGGAAAATTGATCAAGTGGTTGCGTGTGTATATGCGCTGGCGAAAGAGGTAAGAGTCTGAAGGAGGATCTACATAAAGAAAAGTGCAGATACTGCTTTTGATAAAGAAACATACAAGCTAGATACTGGTTCGTAACCGGATATCGATTTCATCTCGAGATAGACCGGAAGTGTTTCTAAACGAATTTCTCATCAAAAAGGTGCAATCAAATAAATTAAATAAATAAATTTAAAACATCGCAACATTGCTCCATTATTTTTTTTTAAAACGTAAAAATCTCAGTATTTTGAGTGTCTAAATTTTTGCTCACAAATTCTGGTTTCTGCTCCGCTTTGGAGTTATGAAGAAGAATATAATTTACACCATACCCTTTTTTTTAATCTCTGAATGTTTTTATACCATACCCTTTTTTTAATCTCTGAATGTTTTTATACCATACCCTTTTTTTAATCTCTGAATGTTTTTATACCATACCCTTTTTTTATTCTCTGAATGTTTTTATACCATACCCTTTTTTTAAAATCTCTGAATGTTTTTATACCATACCCTTTTTTTTAATCTCTGAATGTTTTATACCATACCCTTTTTTTAATCTTGAATGTTTTTATACCATACCCTTTTTTTTAATCTCTGAATGTTTTTATACCATACCCTTTTTTTAATCTCTGAATGTTTTTATACCATACCCCTTTTTTTAAATCTCTGAATGTTTTTATACCATACCCTTTTTTTTAAATCTCTGAATGTTTTTATACCATACCCTTTTTTTTAATCTCTGAATGTTTTTATACCATACCTTTTTAAAAAAAATCTTTTAATGTTTTTTAATAGTTTTATAACATAAATGTGGAATTGTTTAATTGGCTTTTTTTTAACGTAACTATTTTTGTTAATGTAATGTAATGTTTATTATTGTTAATGTAACTATTGTTTATTGTATATTTTTTATATGTAAGCTGTACAATTCCCGAACAAATAAAATAAAAATAAATTAAAAAATAAATTAAATATGGAAGTCTGGGTGTTTACAGGGCTTACGAGCTGTCATAGGCGTGTATGTAATAATAATTCGGGAAGAATTTATATACATTTCATGAAGGTTTTTGCTGATAAAACTTACTAATTTTGTACACAGGTGTCGCCGAACACCTGTATAAAGTGGTCACTCAAACCAGCCTTTGACATGTCGTAAGCACTGTAAATGTCCAGACTTCGATATTCTACTTCAACAATCATATACATTGAGATGTCCATACATTTTTTATAATTTCTGTTTCAAACTTCAAACTGTATTTTTGTGTGTGTGTGTGTGTGTGCGGGCATGTGCGTGTGTGTGTGTGTGTACATTGCAGTTATTACATTGCATTCATTACTGAGACTCTTGTTGAATCTTTTCCCTCTCTTGTCACTTTCCTCACCTCCACATACAATAAATCTCAGGAGTAGTCTTTTCTGCAGTTAAAGTTTGCCTGATTTATCTCAGGAGTGGTTTTTTTGCAGCTAAAGTTTGCTTGGGTTATCTTGGAAGCAGTCTTTTCAGCACTTAATTTGCCTGAGTTATGTTTTTTTTTTTATTAACATAAATTATATACATTTATTTAAATCACAGTTTTAACACATTAATTACGGCAATGTTTTGATAAAACTGTATCTTGAGGCGGGCGACATTAGACAGCTGTCCGGAAATATAAAATATGTCAGTGAACTTCATATTTTGAACTTGAGGTTGAACTCGAAAACAATACAAAAACGGTTAAATGGTCTCTAACGTCTCAAAATAAAATTATGTTAGTCCACAAATCACAAAAGTAAAAAAAAATGTTAAAAACACTAATAAAATATCAGAAAATAACAATACAGTTTTACAACCGCCGAAAACTCAAAATCTGCGAATAAAAAATGATTTATGGGCTTTCCCCACACGCGTTTATTGCTTTGTAAGTACCAACTGCCAACTTAAGTAAAAGACAATGATCTTTGTATTTTATTTCATTTTAGGACAAAGAAAAAAACACACCTTCTGTATCCATTGTTTAAAGTTAATTTGTAACATTTCCTTCAAAACAGATTTCGACCATTTGCTATGTTTTGAACCAGTAAATATCAGTATTATTTTTTATATTACAACGACATCTATCCACTACACAACAAAAGCAAAAAGGCCAAGAGATTAGAAGTTTATGACGTGTTTTTTGTATACTAAATTGAAGGTAGCCGAAATGCACAAAAATGTGCACCCCGCCACCACACAAGGTTTCTGAAACGCACAAATATGTGCACACCGTACACAATGTGTTAAACAATTTTTGCAGAGACCCACCAAGCCACCTTGTGTGTCTTGTCGGTGGAGTTCTTTTTTAATACGTTTTAATTGTTTTTAAACAATTTTAACCTAATATACACACAAAAAAGAGAGAAAAATTAAGAACATAAATATTTTACAATTTTCATGAAATTAACTGTTGATCATGTACCCGTTCCTTTATTTTGCCTTTGTTCCATATTTTATTTTGACCTCTAACATCCGTCGGTAACAAATTAAAAATGTTCGGAGCGATATATTGCAGTGTTCGACTCCCATATTTACTGTTAATTCTTGGGACTTTCAAATCTTCGTTGTGTGTAAATTGTGTATCATGGCTGTTTCGGCCAAAATCTGTGTATTTTTCAGAATAATTTATGTATTAAAATAATATAATAATAATAAATAATAAAACCCTTATCCGCACCCCAATGGTGCATAGGGCACTGCGTCATATAAATGCAGTGTTATCTCGATCGTTTACACATGAAGGAAAGGTGATCAGCCCTCCGCTTCAGGTACCAGTCCAGGGTAATATTGAATAAATATGACAGTGAAAAAATCACTTATATTTATTTTACCCCCCTTGGGAATCGAACCCGGGACCTCCAGAACGGTAGCCGAGCGTGCTGACCATTACACTACGGAGGCGGACAAAAATAGTATTAATAAATGTACGCGAGAAAAACAAAGAGACGCAGTTCATCGACTTATATTTTGTTTATAATATTGTCCCCACCACGTGTAGCTCCTTTAAAATCGTATATAAGGGGTGGCGGACAAAATTTTGTGTGCTCAGATTAAATAATATTCAAAACGTGTATACGCCGCGCTCGCTCTGTTTTTATATTGGT
Organism: Brachycentrus maculatus; assembly: GCF_059751285.1. NCBI lineage: Eukaryota > Metazoa > Arthropoda > Insecta > Trichoptera > Brachycentridae > Brachycentrus > Brachycentrus maculatus. Next base: position 153,726 of record NW_028280789.1, read on the forward strand.
GTCACTTTGTTCTTCTCGCCCTTGTGTTTAGTAATTATCGATATGTTGGTGTAATTTTGTTATTTTCACATTTATAACTTTGTAATTTTTAATAAATGAAAGATTGTCTTCATTTGCGCGTTTCCGTCTTCCTAATGAAAAGTGTTCCAGTACCGTTAGCAGTAACAATGGCTGTGTACTAAAAGATTTCGATAATTTTGTCTAGTTTGTTGTTCAACGATGATACTCGTCCACAATATTCCACGTACCGGCAGTAATTTTTAATGTTTATATATCAAGATTGGATTGTCCCTTTGATTATATATATGACTGGGTACAATTTTTTTTATTATGAAATATTGCAGATTTTCAACCATTTTAAAATTTGTTTTCGTCGAATATCCCCAAGACTTGCATTCTACTAAAGAAAAGTAAATAATCTTTAAGGCCTGATTGAGAGTGGTCTTTTCTGCAGGTAAAGTTTACCCGAGTTATCTCGGTAGTGGTCTTTTCTGCATTTAAAGTTTACCCAAGTTATCTCGGGAGTGGTCTTTTCTGCAGGTAAAGTTTACCCGAGTTATCTCGGTAGTGGTCTTTTCTGCATTTAAAGTTTACCCAAGTTATCTCGGGAGTGGTCTTTTCTACAGGTAAAGTTTGCCCGAGCTGTCTCAGGTGTAGTCTTTAAGTGGTCAACTAAAATAACTCATTTGTTTTGTTTACAGCTTTTGCTGACTTTGCTGCTTGAGGTAACAACTTCGTCTTTGAACCGCACCAAAGGCAGAAGGAAGCTTGACTTGAAAAACTGCATTTTGATCTCTATTCAAAATGTCCGCTCTCAAGATGGTGGTCACTCTTGCTGCGAAGAACATAACCTCCAATGGCTTTGCAGCGTGGAAAACCAGCACTTTAAAATACGTAAGTTTGTTTTAGAAATTAAACAGAACCTTAACATAAATACATTTACAATAATGAATAACAAATAAAACAGGTAATTAATTGTAACATTCCAATTACAATTTCAAGAACGACATAAATCAAAAATCGTCGATTTTCAGTTGTGCATGTTTTCGGAATGCCCAGAAAATGCTACAAAAAACTACATCCTAGCAAAAGAAGCATATTTTTAGCTTAATATTTACGCGCTACAGGGCAGAAAGTGTTAGTTTTTGCATTTTGAAGAAAAGGTATTGTTTAATTATTTTTTTGAATGACTAAATATTTTTCAAATGGAGAAAAAACCTTCAGGTTTTACTTAAAAAGATGTGTTGCACAATAAAAAGTTCAATAAGTGGCTTGATATTTATTTTTAATACATTGTATTATATTTTCAAACTTTAAAAACGATATGACGTTCTTGAAAGGAGTGAGCGAAATGTTAAATGAGTTAAAAGTAAACAGCAAGAATAAAATATAGCAAAAGTTAAGTAGATTAATAGGCAAACTTAATTCAGAGCTAAAGTAAAAATTAAAACGTAAACAGTTATAAGATGTACAAGTTGAGAAGAGTTTTAATGTAAAAATAAGTGCTATAAGGCAACAGCAAAAAAAACAGCAAACACATAAAACAGAAAACATACGCAACAGATACGTAGCTATTCATATATTGATACGTAGCATCAATACATATATGGAAGTGAAACATGGAGTTGGCAAAAGAAGGATGAAAGTAGACTGAATGCAGTCGAAATGCGATCTCTCAGAAGAATGTGCGACAAAACGATGCATGATAGATGTTTCAATAGTGAAATAAGGAAGGAATGCAAAGCTGAGATAAGCATTATCGATAAAATTAAGAAAGGTGTGTTGAGATGGTTTGGACATGTAGAACGAATGAGTGAGGAAAGAACGGTAAAACAAATTTATGAGGCGAACGAACGGGGAACCGACGTGATGGTTAGTTAGTTAGTCATCAATACATAAATCTCTCATGTGTGAACAAACCCAGCGCTGTAAACAAACAGTGTAATTTTGTATTGACTTTGTAGACTCTCTTTATCGTGCCGGTCTGTTGCAGCTAGTGATTTATGTGGTAATTTGTATAGGGCCATGCATCCCCGATGATCAGCGGGTTGTCCAGCATCCAGGCACGCCTGCTGAGCAGCCAGGATGTCACCAGGAACATCCAGTACATCAGCAACGACAAGGGCGTCAATCTCGAAAAGGACCCGGAAACATTCAAGTGAGACTAAATCATTCGTAGCTCTTGAACCTAGCCGTGTTTACATTGACTTGTGTCGCGTTGTGGTCCCGTGGTTAGTGTCGCGGACTCTAAGACAGAGTTTCTCGGTTCGAACCCACTCTACCACAATTTGAAACCTATTTCTAATAATGAGCCGCTTAGGCTCACAGAAATAGTATGAAATGGAAATATTTGTATAAATATAAAAAAAACACAAATATATATATATATATATATATATATATATATATATATATATATATATATATATATATATATATATATATATATATTTTAAATTTGCAACAATGGTCCTCTTAATTTTCTCTCTTACCCTTACCCGCAGCCAATGGTACATAGGGCACTGCATCGTATTAACGCAGTGTTATCTTGATCTTACTTATATGAAGGCAAGGTGATCCTTCCTGCGCTTCAGGGACCAGTTCAGGGTGTTAAATAAATATTTGAGTTCATCACTAATATTTATTTTCACTCCCACCTGGGAATCGAACCCGGGACCTCCAGTAAGTTAGCTAAACGCACTGACCACTATAGCTAAGTCTTAATTTAAGAGTTGTGTGTCTTGGAACTTTGAAGGACGAAGAGGGTGTACGATTTGTTCTTATTTTTTTATTATTTATAATATTTTTTTTTATCAGTAACATTAGACAGTCCGCCTCCGTAGTGTAATGGTCAGCACGCTCGGCTACCGTTCTGAAGGTCCCGGGTTCGATTCCCAGGGGGGGTGAAATAAATATTAGTGATTTTTTCACTGTCATATTTATTCAATATTACCCTGGACTGGTACCTGAAGCGGAGGGCTGATCACCTTTCCTTCATGTGTAAACGATCAAGATAACACTGCGTTTATAAGACGCAGTGCCTTATGCACCATTGGGGTGCGGATAAGGGTTTTATTAACATAGACAATGTGCGTTTGTCCACTAAACGAAATTACACGGAATTTTACCGTCCGGCACGTCAGTTTTAAAACGATGATTGGCTTGGACTGGCTTGTGCTTTTTTTTGTGCTCTTGATCGGTGCGTGAACACGTTGCGCGTAAATTCCATCACGCTAAACTGTCGTAGTCGCTTTCATTTTTCAAAACCAGACTTCCGAAATTCCGGGTAATGGACAGTTGCCCAATACGGGCTTTACTTATTGACATTCGATATATTTTTTTTATAATTGATACAATTTTTCATAGGTTGGTGAAGCCGATAGACAAGCCGCTCTGCATAATGCTGAACTGGATGCTGGCTAAGCAGAAGAACATCCACAAGTACGCCAAGCTGTATCTGGAGCAGGGCTACGACGTCCTCTCCGTCAGCTGCACCCCGTGGCAGCTGCTGTGGCCCATGAAGGGCTCCCAGGTTCGTAAACCTCACTCGCAACATCCCTCTTCGTAACTTCTAAATTTTGTTAGTGTGTACAGTAGAAATCCAACTATCCCAACTCCGACTATCGGAAAATACTACTATATTACACAAAGAAGGATTAATGATGAGAAAAGTGTTGTAGTATGGTATTACATATAACACTGTACTTGTATTTTTTTTTTTTTAAACAGAAATATTGCGTTTTTATTACTTAGACAAATATTTCTATTTCATACTATTTCTGTGAGCCTAAGCGGCTCATTATTAGAAATAGGTATCAAATTGTGGTAGAGTGGGTACGAACCGAGAAACTCTGACTTAAGAGTCCGCGACACTAACCACGGAACGACAACCGGACACAATTCTGTGTTGGGATAGTTCATAATTCACTTTGTGTAATACCACTTAAAAAGTGGAATTACACAAAGTGAACCATGGATGATGAGGAGAGTATTATGTATACAAGTATGGTATTACAACACTCTCCTTATAATTCATCTTTCACATTGTGTAATACCACTTAAAAAGTAGAATCACACACAGTGAACCATAGATGATAAGGAGAGTGCTATAGTATGGTATTATAACACTCACCTTTTAATTCACCTTTCACATTGTGTAATACCACTTAAAAAGTGGAATTACACAAAGTGAACCATGGATGATAAAGTGAGTGTTACTCACCGATCGCTTTGAAATTTTCACACATGTTTGCATTCGAATACATGTTTTTTTATGTACACCTGTGATAAGTTAAATATAACCACTTTTTTACCGCAATGCCGGCGCCATCTGTTGAATTTAACAACATTATATTCAATACTAACTCTGTTCATTGCAGACAGCTGCTGTCACTTGGCATTTTCAATTTTTTTTTATTGCATTGTTATTACTTATATTTTTTAATATTTTCATAGCTTTGTGAAATTATAAGAATTAAACTAAAAATATTAACTTAATTTTTCATTATTTTACATATGAAATTATGCAAATTTGAAATGTGTGCTTTGTACAGGAACCCCGGAAATCTGAACCTCACAAATCTGAAATCCCGGGAAATCCGAAATCCCGGGAAAACTGAAATACGGAGAAATAAAAAATCCCGGATGATCCGAATAAGATTTTGAAGAGAAATATCTGTAGGAAAACATTTAAAAATCACGCAAAGGGCGTTTGTCCACTACACGGAATTACACAGAATTTTACCGTCCGACACGTCAGTTAGCGTTTTAAAACGACGATTTTCGATTGAATTTACGCGCAACGTGTTCACGCACCGATCAAGAGCTCCGATCAGAAGAAAGATGGACAAAAGCACAAGCCAATCCAAACCAACCGTCATTTTAAAACGCTAACTGACGTGCCGGACAGTAAAATTACGCGGAATTCCGGGTAGTGGACAAGCGCCCAAAGACTGAAGCTAACATTTATTATCACTTTAAATTGTTATATTTAACCAATTATTTGTTTATAATTTATATTTGAAGAACTAACTTTGTAATTTTCTTTTTTATAATTAAAATGTAACTTTGTTTTAAAATCACTTTAGTGATTTATAGTGATTTTAAAACAAAATTACATTTTAATTATAAATGTAATTTACAACATTTTGAGTGTGTCCAAATACTTGTTCACAAAATCTGGATTATCTCCAATTACAGGAGTTATTTTCATATTATTTTTTGACATCTCATCAAAGATGAAGAAGAATATGGAAGTCTGGGCATTTACGGGGCTGACGACCGTCATCGGCTGGTTTAAGTGATCACTTTACACACGTGTAACATTCACCAATTCTACCCATTATTGACAACCACACTACTCAAATTCTTGGAAGTTCTTTATATATGAACCAATTTAGAACAATCAAGAACAAGGTTTCTAAATTGGTTCATATATAAAGAACTTCCAAGAATTTGAGTAGTGTGGTTGTCAATAATGGGTAGAATTGGTGAATGTTACACGTGTGTAAAGTGATCACTTAAACCAGCCGATGACGGTCGTCAGCCCCGTAAATGCCCAGACTTCCATATTCTTCTTCATCTTTGATGAGATGTCAAAAAATAATATAAATGTAATTATTTTTTTCATTATTGAAAAGTAAGCAAATTTTAGACTGGTGTTTTTTACGCCTGTGGACCGCTGGAGACAGGATTTGATAATTATGTTCATATAGTTAAGAGCTTAACAAAGAGATTGGTACATAATATTAATATAAAAACATTAAATATGTAATTCCTTCTTTTCTGCCTTTGAAATGAGGCCGGCGCAGAAGGTAAAAATACCCTTCCCATCCTTAACCGGTCAACTGCCAAAAGCATCTTAAGACGCATAATTTTCTGTGAACGGAGCGCCGCTCATACAAAAATTACGTCTTAAGACGCGCCGTTTTAAATGGGCTTTTAGTAAAGAAAATCAATTATTTAAAATGTACAAATATATTGAACGCACAGTGACATCTATTGAGAATATCTTTGCATACTTAGAATTGAAAAAGAATTTGTTTTTACCTTGTTTAAACGTAAATTAATGAGAGCTTTGGCGTTGGAACAACTAATGGCGCTCAGGGAAGTCCAATAATCCCCGAGTTGCCGTCACTGCTGAATCTGATGGCAGGGATTTTAGTGTCGATTCTGATGATTTATTATTTTTTTTTTTTAATTCATAGTGTGTGTGTGTGTATACTTTTAATATTAAACTAACATAAACAATTACTTTTGACTTATAATTTAGTTTTCATATTTTCTATGACAAATTTTGTGACAACCCTGCACCATGAACAATTAATTTAATGATCATGGATAAATGACTGCACGACTGGCGCTTTTTTCATTTTTTTGGTAAGTTTTATAAATAAATGTTAATACACTTTCAATAACGATATGTTTAGAAAGTTTTATTTTTGTCGTAAAATTTGCGGCGTGCTGGGTACCGCCGTACATTGCCGGCAGTTAACCGGCTAAGCATCAATCGACCAAACGGGTAGAAATACCTTTTTCATTTCCCGTCCCAAGTGTGGTTATAAAGTATACAGTACTGTACCTGTATATTGCTACTCTATTAAATTGAAATACGTACAAACGTTTGTGAAATTTGTATGCGGAGCGCAAATTGAATACTAGGCAGCATAGGGCCGTGCGTATAACGTAACTACTATAGTGGTCAGGTTAGGAGTCGTAACAATCGGCGGGTATGTATGAGGAGATGCATGAACGTGGAAGAGGCGAAGAATGTTTGCAAGGACAGAGTGGTGTGGCGCTCTATTCTCTCTGCCTACCCCTGCGGGGAAGCGGCGTGATGGTTAGTTAGTTAGTTAGTTATAGTGTATAAGTACTATGTACTGTATTACAAATTACTCGGCTATGAACTTTCCCAAATCTGGACAGGCCACAGCTCCAATTAGTTCAGATTTCCGGGGCTACACTGTATCTTCTTTCCTTTCTATTTAGCCAGACAAAGTCACAGCAAAGTGTGGCCGGATACAGCTAGTATATTCACAATGATTGATGCATTCAACACTATTTATTTACATTTTTACTATGCTTTGTATATAGCTGTATATATTTTGTAAACACACTGAACTCCCCATTTACATGATAGATATCGCTCACTCCTTTCAAGAACGTCATAAATCAAAAATCGTCAATTTTCAGCTGTGCATGTTTTCGGAATGCCCAAAAAATGTACTGTATCCCAGTAAAAGAGGCATATTTTTAACTTAATATTTACCCGCTACATACAGGGCAGAAAGTGTATTTTTGCATTTTGAAGAAAAGGTATTGTTTAATTATTTTTTTAAATATCCAAAATATTTTTCAAATGGAGAAAAAACCTTCAGGTTTACCTAAAAAGATCTGTTGCACAGTAAAATGTTCAGTAAGTGGCTTGATATTTATTTTTAATACATTGTATTATATTTTTAAACCTTAAATACGTTCTCCTGAAAAATCAAGTTTTTTGATAAATGACGTTCTTGGAAGGAGTGAGCGATATGTTCCACGCAATACTGTGTAAAAAAAGAATACTTAAATAAATAAATATAATATGGTGGATATGGTTTTCTCGTATAAAAATCAATTCAGGATATCATAAAAATTTAATTCATTATTGTTAATTGTTATTATATCTTTTTTTTTAATATTTAATAAAAATCTAAGGTGATAAAAATTATTCACCTAGCCCCATTCCGCATACCTCTCTGCGCATAGTATGTACCAAGTAGCAAGTACGATATTTTGAGTGTGTCCAAATCTTTCTTTACAAGCCTATTTTTGTTTGTAATGACTTTAAAACTATTTTTTATGAAAAATAAAAATAGGTGAGTCTAAGTGACAATAATTTTTTTTAAACATTTTGAGTGTGTTCAAATACTAGTTCACAAATCTGGATTATCTCCAATTATTTTTAGTAATATTTTTTGACATCTCAACATAGATGAGGAAGAATATGGAAGTCTGGGCATTTACGGGGCTCGCGGCTGTCATAGGCTGGTTTGTGATCACTTTACAAACGTGTATCGTTCACCAATTCTACCCATGATTGACAACCACACTACTCAAATTCTTGGAAATCGGATGAAAATGAAAATGAAAAGAAAAGCATTTTCATCTCACCAATAGATGTCTCTAGTGAAGTTCTAGTGATTCAAGAACAAAAATTTGAAATTGGTCCATATATATATCGTAGTCGTACAGGAGAAAGTGACCAACTAACAAAACGTAAAATGTCCTGAAGGGCCATTTAAGTCACTTTTGCTTGGCAAGAAAATAAAAATCAATGCAGTTAGTCATTTTTAACAAGTCAATATATTATACTTCCATGTTTAAAATCGCTTTGGGATTTTTTCAAGGCAATATAAAGCTAGTAAGATATCAAATAGTCAATAATCACGTTTTTGTACAAATGTGTGCATTAGTACGTTTTTTTCTCCTGTATGATTACGATATACATAAATTGAAGTTCCAAAAATTTGGAATTTTATAATTTTTTTGAGGGTCAAAATGGGTAAAACAGTTTGATTTATTTCATTTTTTTTGCACCATGCTATTTTGAAATTGCGTAAAAAGGGAGTTCAGTGTACCATAATGGCATTTTATTTATTGTATCGGCATTAACTTTGTGGTAAGATATGTTACAATGATTAAAGAAAATACTTGTTTTATACCACTTGAGTTTTATTAAAGACTACATGTTTCAGTTAAACTTCCATCATTCAGGTCTGTATAATAATGAATGATGGAAGTTTAACTTCTGAAACATGTAGTCTTTAATAAAAGTCAAGTGGTATAAAACAAGTGTTTTCTTTAATCATTGTACCATAATGGCAATGATTTCCTTGCAGCTAGTGGCCGGTGACCTGCTGAGATTCCTCGAGGCCAACAACACCAATTCATTCAATCCCCTAGTAATTCACAGCTTCAGCATTGGCGGATACGTGTTCGGGGAACTCCTGGTCCACGCCTCGCGTGACAAGCCCAGGTTGACACGATGATCCTTCAACGTAACTACGCACAGAGCTTCCTGTAAATCCCGTGTCCCTCCCGCTGTCCATCCCTAGTTTTATAAGCAAAGGCCGGACATCTTTAACGCAAACACATAATGTGAAAGTGACGCATTTAATTTATTTTTTTTAATTAAAAGATTCCGCAAGAATCTGCCAGCTGATGCTGCCCGTCAATTGGTAAATGTGTTTGTAATATATCATAAAACCCTTATCCGCACCCCAATGGTGCATAGGGCACTGCATCATATAAACGCAGCCTTATCTCGATCGTTAACACATGAAGGAAAGGTGATCAGCCCTCGGCTTCAGGTACCAGTCCATGGTAATATTGAATAAATATTATAGTGAAAAAAATCACTTATATTTTATTTTACCTACCCGGGACCTCCGGAACGGTAGGCGAGCGTGCTGACCATTACACTACGGAGGCCGACGAATATATAGAGTCAATTATTGTAGTGGTATATACACAAGTTCACCAAACAATTAAATATCTCAACTGCAATCAATATTAAAAATATTTCAGACGGATATCTTTACGCCTACGGACGGAAAAATTTAATAAAACCAACTAAGAACGCATTATGTCCGCCTCCGTAGTGTAATGATCAGCATGCTCGCCTACCGTTCTGGAGGTCCCGGGTTCGATTCCCATGGGGGTTTAATAAATATAAGTGATTTTTTCACTCTAATATTTATTCAATATTACACTGGACTGGTACCTGAAGTGGAGGGCTGATCACCTTTCCTTCATGTGTAATCGATCGAGATAACACTGCGTTTATATGAAGCAGTGCCCTATGCACCATTGGTGTGCGGTAAGGGATTATTAAGAACGCATTTGTTTGGATTGTTCATATCGTTGATATACAATTCCACAGTATTATTTTCTCCGATTTAATCACAGTAAAGTGCCCGTAGTGTTTTACAAAATTTTATTATCCTTTTTTTTTTACAAAAATGGCGCTTCATAAATTATCCAAAATTATTATTATACGAAATATACACAAAATGATTTGTCCTTAGGTAGCATTGCTAACATTTCTCATGTTTGCGTTAAAGATGTTTGTGCTTTTTGATTTTCAAGTTTAAATATGACAAATATAGCATTTTCAGAGCTTGTGAATATACCTTCATACTTTTATTATATTTTATAACTGTCATATATCGCTCACTCCTTTCAAGAACGTCATAAATCAAAATTTGTCAATTTTTAGTTACATTACAGTTATATTTTTAACTTAATATTTACCCGCTACAGGGCAGAAAGTGTTGTTTTTGCATTTTTAAGAAAAGGTATTGTTTGATTATATTTTTAAATAAACTAAATATTTTTCAAAAGGAGAAAAAACCTCAGGTTTTACCTAAAACGATCTGTTGCACAGTAAAAAGTTCAATAAGTGGCTTGATATTTATTTTTAATAAATTGTGTTACATTTTTAAACTTTATAAACGTTCTCCTGCAAAATCAAGTTTTTTGATTATTGATGTTCTTGAAAGGAGTGAGCGATATATATAAATTTTCTATGAATCATTGCTCCTCTCAGTCTCAATTCATTTCATTTCTATTGCCAACAAAGTCTTTTGCGTGGTTATCAAAAATTTTGCTTTGTCATATTTAAACTTATTTTGTAATTTGATTAATTAATAAATGATTAAAGGAAATAAATAATTAATTAATAGAATACACCAGATTCGAGATGGAGCTGTTAAGCATTCTGTCATGTTTAGAAAACAAGTTAATTATTTATTTATTTTATATTTTAGACTAAACTATCAAAATGCTCAAAAATAAAACACTACATCTCGGAATCTTCACTGATAGAATTACACATCGCTCACTCCTTTCAAGAACGTCATAAATCAATAATCGACAATTTTCAGTTGTGTGTGTTTTCGGAATGCCCAGAAAATGTACCACATCCCAGCAAAAGAGGCATATTTTTAACTCAATATTTACCCGCTACAGGGCAGAAAATGTTGTATTTGCATTTTGAAGAAAAGGTATTGTTTAATTATTTTTTTAAATGTACCAAATATTTTTCAAATGGAGAAAAAACCTTCAGGTTTTACCTAAAAAGATGTGTTGTACAGTAAAAAGTTCAATAAGTGGCTTGATATTTATTTTTAATACATTTTGTTATATTTTTAAACTTTAAAAAGATTCTCCTGAAAAATCAAGTTTTTTGATTTATGACGTTCTTGAAAGGAGTGAGCGATATGAAGGCATTTGGTGCAAAATAGAATGATCTATTACATTGTATGTTTAGATATCCATCTTGCAGCAAAAAAAAAACATATGTTTGAAATTTTCAACCAATTCACTGCTGAGATTTTTTCTCATATGTGTGCTAAAATTGTCGAAGACTGTTTTTTGCAAAAATGGTCCTTTTCATTAGGTGTGTGCAAAATCAACAGTTTTTTTCTCAAACGTCAACCGATTTTAGTGTTTCTTTCTGGTGTTAGTAGAGAACATATCAGGCCACTCAAAATTTGTAACAAATAGACTTAAACGCGTTTCAAAATAAATGCAGTTTGAGAAGAAAAAAGGAAAATTCTCATTTACAATAGTTTTTTTTATATTATTTTTTGACATCTCATCAAAGATGAAGAAGAATATGGAAGTCTGGGCATTTACGGGGCTGACGACCGTCATAGGCTGGTTTAAGTGATCACTTTACACACGTGTAACATTCACCAATTCTACCCATTATTGACAACCACACTACTCAAATTCTTGGAAGTTATATGAACCAATTTAGAAACCTTGTTCTTGAATCACTAGAACTTCACTAGAGACATCTATTGGTGAGATGTAAAGAAGCTTTTTATTAAGCAGAAACTCTTATATTAGTATGTGAGATCCGAATCCTGGATTATAATCACACACATGAGAAATGTCAGAAAATACCATTTTCATTTTTATTATTAAGCTTATAATTTGACCAGATAATTTATTTACAACATTTTGAGTGTGTCCAAATACTTGTTCACATAATCTGGATTATCTCCAATTACAGGAGTTATTTTCATATTATAATATAATATGAAAATAACTCCTGTAATTGGAGATAATCCAGATTTTGTGAACAAGTATTTGAACACACTCAAAATGTTGTAGTTTTTTTTTTAATTAAAAGAGAAATATTTGTGTTTTTGATATTAACACAAATATTTTAATTTTATACTGTTTCTGTGAGCTTAAGCGGCTCATGATTAGAAATAGGTATCAAATTGTGGTAGAGTGGGTTCAAACTGAGAAACTTTGTTCTTAGATTTCTTGAATGTTTTTCGCAGATACTTAGTGGCACATTTTATAAACTTTATAAAATTAAACACCTTTGTTTTAACCACTTTTTTATTATTAGTACACTTTTTAACTTACCGGTTTCAACAAAAACCTTGTCATCATCAGGGTTTATTAATATTATTTTTTGACATCTCATCAAAGATGAAGAAGAATATGGAAGTCTGGGCATTTACGGGGCTGACGACCGTCATCGGCTGGTTTAAGTGATCACTTTACATACGTGTAACATTCACCAATTCTACCCATTATTGACAACCAAGAATTTGAGTAGTGTACTCAAATTCTTGGAAGTTCTTTATACATGAACCAATTTAGAAACTTTGTTCTTGAATCACTAGAACTTCACTAGAGACATCTATTGGTGAGATGTAAAGAAGCTTTTTATTAAGCAGAAACTCTTATATTAAACCAGCCGATGACGTTCGTCAGCCCCGTAAATGCCCAGACTTCCATATTCTTCTTCATCTTTGATGATATGTCAAAAAATAATATGAAAATAACTCCTGTAATTGGAGATAATCCAGATTTTGTGAACAAGTATTTGGACACACTCAAAATGTTGTAGGGATTATTAAATTCTAAAACATTTAAATACTCAATTACATTCTCTTACCAAAAGCTTCCACACACCGGTAGGTTAAAAAGTGTACTAATAATAAAAAATAAGGTTAAAACAAAGGTATTTCATTGTATAAAGTTTGAATTAAGATATATTATTAGATTAAAACCAATATTTTTAGCTTTTCCACTTTATTTTTATTTGACCAGCGACCGGGTTTCGTCGTTACCGACATCATCAGACTGGTGGGAGGCTATACAAATTGTTATGTTATATATAAAAGAAGGCAGGAGTTGATAACCATGATTTGATATAGTTTTATTGAGAAATTAATTTAATTTGAGTGAATTTAAGTATTGCATGATATTAAAAATATTTTTTATAAAGGTTTTTTTGTATTGAGAGCACGATTTTATATAAAGTTATAATGTTATATAAAATCGTGCTCTCAATACAAAAAAACCTTTATAAAAAATATTTTTAATATCATACAATACTTAAATTCACTCAAATTAAATTAATTTCTCAATAAAATTATATCAAATCGTGGTTATCAACTCCTGCCTTCTTTTGTATATAACATAACATAACAATTTGTATAGCCTCCCACCAGTCTGATGATGTCGGTAACGACGAAACCCGGTCGCTGGTCAAATAAAAATAAAGTGGAAAAGCTAAAAATATTGGTTTTAATCTAATAATATATTAAAAATGCTATTCCATCACGAAGTGTCAGTGGATAATATAAATTTGAATTAAGAGTTCGCGACACTAACCACGGGACCATAACCCGACATGCGACAAGGTCGTGTGAAATCTGAATGACTCATTTTCAAGAGTTTTCACTATGGATACGCATCTTCCGATTGATGAACATTCTAATTTCATCGTCGCTATCACTAATTTGAGTAAAATAAAAAAAATTGTGCACTTTTAACATAACTATCCAATGAATTCTAAACTTGTATCAAATGCCTTCATACGATTTTTTTCAATTTCCCATTTCATTAGTTATAAAACCTAAAATAGTACATTTCTATTTTATTTATTGTTTCGGCATTAACTTTGTGGTAAGATATGTTACAATTATTAAAGAAAACACTTCGTTTTTTACCACTTGAGTTTTATTATAGACTACATGTTTCAGACTACATGTTTCAGACTGTTATAGACTACATGTTTGTCTGCCTCCGTAGTGTAATGGTCAGCACGCTCGGCTACCGTTCTGGAGGTCCCGGGTTCAATTCCCAAGGGGGGTAAAATAAATATTAGTGATTTTTTCACTGTCATATTTATTCAAATTGCCCTGGACTGGTACCTGAAGCGGAGGGCCGATCACCTTTCCTTCATGTGTAAACGATCAAGATAACACTGCGTTTATATGACGCAGTGCCCTATGCACCATTGGGGTGCAGATAAGGGTTTTATTATTATTATTATACATGTTTCAGAAGTTAAACTTCCATCATTCAGGTCTGTATAATAAGTTATTGTACAGACCTGAATGATGGAAGTTTAACTTCTGAAACATGTAGTCTATAATAAAACTCAAGTGGTAAAAAACGAAGTGTTTTCTTTAATAATTAGTACATTTCTCATTAAAATAATGTATGTTTAAATTTTCTAGCTTGTATGCATATTTTAATGTTTACGTATACATGTGCAAATTATTTTACTTGGGTTTTGAGGTCTTAATTGTCGTTTACATGAACAGAATTCAGTGGAGCAGCTTCAATCAACATTGTACACATATTTTTAGATTACCAACATGCAGACTTGCGTGCTGAGAGAAATGCGGTTTTAAAAAAATATGCGGTTCACAATTTCATTCCGCGATACACATGACATGGCAAAAGTCTAAATTGGGAATCTACTGTAGAAATTATATACAGTCGGCTTTTCTGCATTAAGAAAAATTGCACACAAGGATTACACTTAAATTATTGATTTGGCGTTGAATTTGTAGAACTCCATTTTAATTTATGTATTTTTTGAGTAAATCAAACACAGATTTTTTGAGTCTACTAAGTTGCATTTTATTCTTTGACATCTCATCAAAGATGAAGAAGAATATGGAAGTCAGGGCATTAACGGGGCTGACGACCGTCATAGGCTGGTTTAAGTGATCACTTTACACACGTGTAACATTCACCAATTCTACCCATCATTGACAACCACACTACCCAAATTCTCGGAAGTTCAATATATATGAACCAATTTAGAAACCTTGTTCTTGAATCACTAGCACTTCACTAGAGACATCTATTGGTGAGATGTAAAAAAGTTTTTTACTAAGCAGAAACTCTTATATTAAATTATTAATCCAGACTTCCATATTCTTCTTCATCTTTGATGAGATGTCAAAGAATAATATGAAAATAACTCCTGTAATTGGAGATAATCCAGATTTTGTGAACAAGTATTTGGACACACTCAAAATGTTGTAAGTTGTATTTTATTGTTAAAAACACATAAAAATTAATATTGTGACAATTGTTTCGCCTAGTTATGGCATTTTCAAACGAATGACAAACGTTAGTTTGAATATGCCATAGCTAGGAGAAACGATTGTCACAATATTAATTTTTAAGTATTTTAACAATAAAATACAACTTAGTTGACTCAAAAATCTGTGTATGTTTTAAAATTTAATGCATAAAAATTACTTAATTGTGATGTTTAAATGGAAGGTAGAATTTGATTTTGAACAAAGTTACGGGTTTTCGAAAATTCGCACTGTAGTATGACCATTATTTTATAATGTATAGAACGTGGCAAACCAAAACTACAATACTTCTTTGTGAAATATCACAATGTTTTAAATATACAAATAAAACTTAAATTTATACTTCTGCGTAAGTTATCCGCCTCCGTAGAGTAATGGTCAGCATCCTCTGCAACGTGCTGGAGGTCCCGGGTTTGATTCTCAAGGGGGGGGTCAAATAAATACAAGTGATTATTTCACTCTAATATTTATTCAATAATACCTAGGATTGATACCTGAAGCGGAGGGCTGACAACCTTTCCTTCATGTGTTAGCGATCGAGATGACACTGCATTTATATGACGCAGTGCCCTATGCACCATCGGGTGCAGATAAGGGTTTGAAACTTAGTTAACAAGTGATCTACCCTGCCATGTCCGGACCCTAGGTTGGCCATTGAGCCATCGCCGCATTGAGAACAGTCTCACGGGGAAGTTGGCTCGTCTCCGGTAGAGTAGCGCAGCCCCGTAATGTTGTTGTTGCCTTGCAGCTGGTCGCGGCTGACGCTCTCCGGTTTTTGGAGTCCAACAGTTTGTACAATCCGCTGGTCGTTCACGGCTTTTCCGTCGGCGGTTACATGTGGGGGGAGATATGCTTACTAGCTTCCGCCGACAAACCCAAGTAAGATGATCTTGTTTTCTCTCCATAACCCTATATTAACACCTTGTTGTCGGGACACGTATGAAAAAGTTTTTTCGTTTACAGTTCAGACAGGTGTTTTTTATGACCGCTGATGACAGGATTTGATAATTATGTACTTATAGTTTAGAGTCCGCCTCCGTAGTGTAATGGTTAGCACGCTCGGCTACCGTTCTGGAGGTCCCGGGTTCGATTCCCAGGGGGGGTAAAATAAATATAAGTGGTTTTTTCACTCTAATATTTATTCAATATTACACTGGACTGGTACCTGAAGTGGAGGGCTGATCACCTTTCCTTCATGTGTAAACGATCGAGATAACATTGCGTTTATATGAAGCAGTGCCCTATGCACCATTGGGGTGCGGTAAGGGTTTCATTTTATTTTTTATAGTTTAGAGCAGCGTTTCCCAACCTTTTTTGGTTGGTAGTACATCTAGCTTAGTTGTACTACTTAGTAAAAATTATTGTATTTCGACAATTTTGCTATTCTATTTGCATTATAAATTTTATAGGGTGGCTATATTTCTCAAAACTCAATTTAATTCATCTTAAAATCATACAATTAAATTAAATTATTTGTATAAGAAAAATTTAATGTGCCGCACGCAATTTTTTCTAAATATAACCTATATTAATAGAAAATATATAAAAAAATACAATAGTTTAACTGATATTTTTTTACTATTTTTGTCCGCCATTACTGATTATTTTTCACGTACCACCAACTATCCACTTGCGTACCACCGATGGTATGAATACACAGGTTGGGAGCCACTGGTTTAGACCTTAACAAAGAGATTGGTACATAATATTCATATTTAATACATAATATTCATGAAATAATTCCTTCTTTTCCGACTTTGAAATCCGCCCGCTCGTGACACTTGATAATTAGCGGGCAGATTTGCCCGACAACAATGTGTTAACTTCAAACACCCTGGAGTAGTATTTTACAAAAATGGCGCTATATAAATTATCCTAAATTTTTAATACCCGACCATGGTACAGATTGCACACTACTTTGCTAACGTATGCTCCGAAAATTGCTGCAATCAGTTTTGTGCTCTGTCATCATTAGATTTTTTTTTAAATATTTACTATATAATAAATCCCTTACCGCACCCCAATGGTGCATAGGGCACTGCTTCATATAAACGCAGTGTTATCTCGATCGATTACACATGAAGGAAAGGTGATCAGCCCTCCACTTCAGTCCAGTGTAATATTGAATAAATATTAGAGTGAAAAAATCACTTATATTTATTAAACCCCCCTGGGAATCGAACCCGGGACCTCCAGAACGGTAGCCGAGCATGCTGACCATTACACTACGGAGGCGGACAAAATAATAATAATATTTATTAGTTGCATAAATATTTAGTAGCGTGCAGCAAAAGGATGTTTGATAGATGTTTGAATGGTGAAACAAGGAAGGAATGCAAAGCTGAGATAAACATCGATAAAATTAAGAAAGGTGTGTTGAGACGGTTTGCACACACAACGAACGAGTGAGGAAAGAACGGAATACAAATTTATGACGTGAATGTAATTAGAACAGGAGCAGAGGAAGACTGACAAGAACTTGGCATGATCGGGTTTACCAAATACTTAAAAGCATTTAGGTCAGGAGTCGAAATAATCAGTGGATATGTATGGGAAGATGCATGAATGCGGAAGCGGTGAAGAATGTTTGCAAAGACAGAGTGGTGTGGCATTCTATTCTCTCTGCATATCCCCGCGGAAAAGTGGCGTGATGCTCAGTTAGTCACTTAGTTATTTATTAGTTGCCTAAAAAAATTCTCATTGTGCATTCTTTATCACAATTCGCTCACTCCTTTCAAGAACGTCATAAATCAAAAATTGTTGCGCAGTAAAAAGTTCAATAAGTGGCTAGATATTTATTTTTAAAACATTGTATTATATTTTTAAACTTAAAAAACGTTCTCCTGAAAAATCAAGTTTTTTGATTTATGACGTTCTTGAAAGGAGTGAGCGAATTGATTACTTTAAAACACCCAAACGCTTTATTCCCGCCTGCAAATTAACTCTGTTCATTTTGTATTCAAATTATCTTTTACCCGCTGCTTGTTGTATTATTGTAAGGAATGTGGACGGATATGTTGGTGATAGATTGGTGACAACAACATAGCCGCAAGCATGTGTATGCCAGCATAGTCCGGCAAGGGGATTCTAGTATTGTCTCACCTAGAAACCAGACACTCGCTTAGGCTACCTAGTCATACTTATTTAAAGTCAAAGCACTAGCGAGGTATTGCTGATAATCTTCCACTAGTACACAACAATTATTAATAGTATAATTACATTGTTATCGTATGGTTTGGATCACCTCTTGAGTTTATTAATGTTTCACTCAATCACGGGTACTTTTTTTTCTTTTTTTTATTCATTTAATATATTTACATTTTTATTTATAACATAATAACATTTGAATCATTTATACATATGGAGAACTTTTATATTTCGATTCGCTGTGCCTCTCCATAAAAGAGTCTGTGCTCTTGTGCTTGGAAAGGGACTTACACTCGTGGTTTAATGTTATAAAATAAAAGATAAAATAGTTTTTTTTATATATTTTTTTTAAGATTTAAATGTATAGAGCTTTAATTTTTTTCTTAAGGATTTTTATATCATCTATTTTTTTTATTTCTTTAGGGAGTTTATTGAAATGTTTGATGTTAAACTTTGCAAATAATAATAATTGAGTCCTAAGGATTATAGAATATGAAGACTGCAGAAGTAAAATTCATTTTTGTTTTTTTTTATCAAGGTGAATTATTGAGTATGTAACACTCTCCTTATCATTCGTTTTGTGTAATACCACTTTAAAAGTGAATGATGAACGATAAGGAGAGTGTTATATAACCATGCTACCATACCACAAAGTTAACAAGGCTTTTAATATACAAAATATATTGAGTATGTATTTAAGTGTGTTTTATCGTTAGGTACCAACCAGTGTTGGATAAGGTGGCCGCCCAGATATGGGACAGCGCGGCTGACATCAGTGAAATCTCAATAGGGGTGCCGAAGGCGATCTTCCCCAAGAACCAAGTGATGCAGAACACCCTTCAGAAATATATTGTGTAAGTATCTCGAAATCAGGGATGGCGAACCTTTTGCGCAAGTTGATAAAATTTGACTTCTTGCACTTTTCACTTCACTTCGAATGGGACATTTTACAAAATAAATTGGACGACATATTGTATTTTATAAAAAGCTTTGGAATTTTCAGACAAGATTTTCAATACTTCATTGAATCATGAGAAGTACTTGAATATATATATTTTTTAAATTCCAACATTTTTCATAAAATACAATATAATGTCCAATTTGTTTTGTAAAACATCCAATTTGATTTAAAACGTTTCCAATTTGGTTTGTAAAACGTCCAATTTGATTGGTTGAATGCCCAATTTGGTTTGTTAAATGTCCTATTTGATTTTTTAAATGCCCGATTCGACTTGTAAAGTGTCCAATTTAGTTTGTCAAAGTCCAATTTGAAGTAAAAAAACCTTTATACTTACTATCACAACACGTTGTAGCTAGTTAGCATTTTTTTTTAAAATAAAAGCGAAGTATGTATGTTTTTTATTATTTACAAAAAAACTTCAATTTCATACTATTTCTGTACTCATTATTAGAAATAGGTATCAAATTGTGGTAGAGTGGGTTCGAACCGAGAAACTCTGACTGAAGAGTCCGCGAACCACGTGACCACAACCCGACACAAAACATTTTGACTGAAAGTTAGTATGGCTCGTGTGTTGGTGGACACTGTAAAGTGGTGTTGTGATTTGCAGGTACCACATGAAGACGTTCCACGAGTCGGCCACCATCCACTACATGCGCTCCAGCCAGCAGTTCCACCGCAACCTGTGCCACGCGCCCGCCCTGTTCCTGCTCAGCAAGACCGACCCCGTCGGCTCCGAGAACTCCAACAGGAAGGTGCACGACAGCTGGAAGAGCATGGGCGTCAAGGTACCGCTACTTCAGCCTTGTTCTTGTGTCTAGTATTGCACAAACCCCTCCCTCTTGGACTTCCACAGTTCTCTGTTGGGCACGACTCTCTTCCAGTGTAGGCACGCCTGTTGACGCCTCGAAATTTTCCTGTTTTTTTTTATTTCTTTGGTTTTGCATTGTCTCTTTCGGACTCAGAATCCTTTGAATGGCGAAGGAGATGTCATTTGTTGCTGCAGACCAATCCACAGGATTGAGACCAGAGAAGAAGAATTTAAAATCATTTCATGTTTCGAAATATTGTTTTTTGATAAAAAGCACAATCAGCCAGTGACACGAGATCTTTGTACTTTATATAACAGCAGTATTTGTTAAATGTCCAATTCGATTTATAAGGCATTCAATTTGAAGTGAAAACCCAGTATAAGTGACATACATAGGGCGTTTTTCCACTACACGGAATTATACGGAATGTTACCGTCCGGCACGTCAGTTAGCGTTTTAAAACGACGATTGGCTTGGATTGGCATGTGCTTTTGTCCATATTTTTTCGGATCAGTGCGTGAACACGTTGCGCGTAAATTTGATCACGCTAAACTGTCGTAGTCGCTTTCATTATTCAAAATCAGACTGCTGGACGGTCAAAATCCGGGTAGTGGACAATCGCCCATACTGTTATTGTATTACTGCAGACAGCAAATATGTTTGGCCCTCAACACGTGTTTCATCATCATAAGTACTTTATTTATTGTTTCGGCATTAACTTTGTGGTAAGACATGTTACAATAATTAAAGAAAACACTTCGTTTTTTACCACTTGAGTTTAATTATAGACTACATGTTTCAGAAGCTAAACTTCCATCATTCAGGTCTGTATAATAACCCCTTCCCCTTACTTTCCCCCTATCCTTATTTATAGA
Organism: Brachycentrus maculatus; assembly: GCF_059751285.1. NCBI lineage: Eukaryota > Metazoa > Arthropoda > Insecta > Trichoptera > Brachycentridae > Brachycentrus > Brachycentrus maculatus. Next base: position 174,937 of record NW_028280789.1, read on the forward strand.
ACAATTTTATATTTTATATTTTAGTTATTATACAGACCTGAATGATGGAAGTTTAGCTTCTGAAACATGTAGTCTATAATTAAACTCAAGTGGTAAAAAACGAAGTGTTTTCTTTAATTATTGTATCATAAGTACTATTGTGAAATATTTTCCGGATAATCGGAAGAGTGCTTACTGTATATATGAGCGATGTATTTTTTTAAGGCGCAATATACAATAAATCGCAACTTAATTTTCTTTAAATCTAGGTAACATTTGACATGATTGAATACTTTGCTCAAAACACCGTTTTCGTATTAAAAAATGATTTTTTGTTCAAAATAAATATAAGGTTTTGAAAAGAAAATAATTTTTTGAGGGGAAAGAGTTAAAAAAAAAAAAGTTCAATATATATATATATATAAAAAAAATAGTCAAATCCAATATATATTTAAACGTTTGAGACCTCAGCCTTAAATCTAATGCTCGTTTTTGTGGTTTCAGACAACGTGGAAATGCTGGGACAAGTCGCCGCATGTGTCCCACTACAAGTACCACACCAGCGAGTACCTGACCCTCATGTCGGAGCATCTCGGCAGCCTTGACCTCCTGGCCGAGCCCGAGAAGATCCGCGCCAGGATATAGGAGGCACGCTCCACCCGACCCGACCTAATCTATACACCGTACATGACCTGACCTGACCTAGACCCACCATCTCAGTGATAAGAACATCCGGAGAAATGTCCTAGCAATTGCAATTCACCATCTTACTCATAAGAACATCTGGAGAAATGTCCTAGCACTCGCAATATACCATCTTACTCATAAGAACATGCGGAGAAACGTCCTAGCAATTGCAATTCACCATCTTACTCATAAGAACATCTGGAGAAACGTCCTAGCACTCGCGATTTACCATCTTACTCATAAGAACATGCGGAGAAATGTCCTAGCAATTGCAATTCATCATCTTACTCATAAGAACATCTGGAGAAATGTCCCAGCAAGTGCGATTCGATCAAAACTGTAATTCAAGGTTCAATTGAAATTTCACTGTAATACGAAATTAATAAGGAGATCCTTGTTAACAATTCTAATTTATATATATTTTTAAAAGCCAAGAGATACTCAAAATGATATTGTTTACTGGAAAAGAAAAGATGTTACATACATCGCTCACTCCTTTCAAGAACGTCATAAATCAAAAAACTTGATTTCTCAGAACGTTTTTAAAGTTCTAATACAATATATCAAAAATAAATATCAATCCACGTATCGAACTTTTTACTGTGCAACAGATGTTTTTAGGTAAAACCTGAAGGTTTTTTCTCCATTTGAAAAATATCTAGTATATTTACAAAAATAATTAAACAATACATTTTCTTCAAAATGCAAAAACTACACTTTCTGCCCTGTAGCGGGTAAATATTAAGTTAAAAATATGCCGCTTTTACTGGGATATAGTACATTTTTGGGCATTCTGAAAACATGCACAACTGAAAATTGACGATTTTTGATTTATGACGTTCTTGAAAGGAGTGAACGATATGTTTTGCAAATGTAACATGATAGAAAGGAGATTTTTGCATTTTTAAATTAATGTTTTTTTTTATTAGCATAAAATAGAAATTTTTCACAGTATGATTAAATGTAATTCTTTCTCTATAATATCTTCTTCTTCAAACCCTTATCCGCACCCCAATGGTGCATAGGGTACTGCATCATATAAACGCAGTGTTATCTTGATCGTTAACACACAAAGGAAAGGTAATCAGCCCTGCGCTTCAAGTACCACTCCAGGGTAATATTGAATAAACGTTAGAGTGAAAAATCACTTCAATTTATTTGACCCCCCCTGGGAATCGAACCCGGGACCTCCAGAACGGTAGCCGAGCGTGCTGACCATTACACTACGGAGGCGGACAATATAGAAGGTACTAACTACCGTTCGATTATTTTTCAATTATACGGAATAAATACAGAAATACAACACTGGCGGTTTTACGTTCAATGGGATTCATTGTGCCTTTTTGGTACTCTATAATACACTTGTGTCACATTATTCTTGAAATATATCGTAATATAAACAAATAAGATCGTAACATAAATAAATCAAAGCACACATCGTGTGTCACTCTTACCCACTGGTGATGCGTAGCGTCGAGAGTGAGACAGATATAGGGCATGATTATGGCGCGGACTAATTACCGACCGCAAGAAAAATCAGGGATCTGTTCTTTTATTTATCCTTTTGATATTACAAATTATTAGTCAGATATTTCAACAGATGTCGTAAGGCCAAGGATTGACGTATTATTTTATCCAAAGTTTCACACCATGAAAAAATCCCTCCAAGTTGAACTGAGGTTCGAAACTTGGAGCAAAGTAAAAACACATACGGTTATGTCAGCCGCGTATGGGGCATGTTTTATTAAAACACATACGGTTATGCGAGCCGCGTGGATCCGGTTAAGAAAATGACATGTCGAGGTCCATACGCAGTATCAAATACAAACAATCTTTATCATTATCAGATCAACAGACAAGCCTACAAATACAGTGGAACCCCTCATAACGAGTGATTCGCATAGCGACCAAAAAAAATGTGAAAAAGTTGCTCCATTAACTAGCGACATTTCGCATAACGAGTTGTGGAGAAAGGTCAAGTCCCAGAAGCAGGACTTCTGCGCCAGTCAATATAACAACAAAATTGGGTAACGAGTAAGATTCTGGAAAGAGTTACGTCGTTATGAGAGGTTCTACAGTACTTTTTTATACAATTAATTAAATCTATCTATTAAATCTATTGTCCGCCTCCGTAGTGTAATGGTCAGCACGCTCGGCTACCGTTCTGGAGGTCCCGGGTTCGATTCCCAAGGGGGGCAAAATAAATATAAGTGATTTTTTCACTGTAATATTTATTCAATACTACCCTGGACTGGTACCTGAAGCGGAGGGTTGATCACCTTTTCTTCATGTGTAAACGATCAAGATAACACTGCGTTTATATGACGCAGTGCACCATTGGGGTGCGGATAAGGGTTTTATTATTATTTTATTATTTTTAAATCTAAACTATCAATGAGGTGGCTTGGATGTTTTTTGTAGAACTTTTCGACTGAACAAAATATGTGAATGAAATTCGTAAACTTTATAAACCTGCATTTTATATTAATATACATATAAGGAAAGTATATTATAGTCACGAACATAATTTAAACACGTATCGTACTAAAAGCTAGTTTATTCCAGCAAAAATAATTTGAATTCTGCCAAAATTCGAAAAATATTACGCTATGAAAAATCATAACTAACTGCCCTACCCATGCGAATGTATGTACGTGATATATCCGATATATTATCGCTCAGCGATGTAGCGTGGCTTTTTTGCATTTGTTTAATGTAACAGCAGCACACTATACTAAACACTGCTCATGACAAACAGCGTGCTTCTTGACAACTGCAAAAATATTGTATGGGTACAAGCATTGTGTAATTAAACATTTATCCTTACTATCCTACCTGCAGACAAGCCTCAAGGCTTTGCGGGATATTCCTTTTAAAAAAAAAGGATTGTCTACTTTTTTTTCCATTTAACCAAACAAAGGGCACAGCGACGTGTGGCCGGGGTACAGCTAGTTTAGAATATTTTTCGAATTTTGGTCTCTTTTGAATTTCAAATCAAAACGCTTGTACTTATATTGAGAAAACTATTGTTTTTTTGTTTTTTTTTTTATAAACATGATGTAAATAATGTTTCAAAAACTCATATTGGAAGATTTTTTTTTTTTTGTTTCAAGGTATAGGGGGTTTTTATTAATAAAATGTATAAATAAAAAAACATTCAAAATATATAAAAATTGTGTGAATTTTTGTATGTCAAAATAGATATTAACAAAACATAGAATATTTGATAATGTTCCTTATTTACAAAAAAAAATGTAAGACAGTTTTCAATTAAGAAATTCCCCCCGCGGTAGATTGTAAAAATATGTTTTTATAACATTATTTAAAAAAATGTATGACACTTTATGAATAAAAGATTTTTGAGATATAATTAGAATTTTATTTACACTTACAGTAAACCCCCTTATAACGCTGAGATAGGTTCCGCATTATCGCGGGAACGTTATAAGGGATTATAGTTTTTTAAATAAATTTTAACCAACCAATTTAACTGATTTACATTTTAACCAACGGACCACCATTATAGGAAAAAATACTGTAGCAAACGTTATAGGGGAAAACTTTACACGAGTGTACATTATATGGGGGTTAACTGTATACACATACAGATTATAAAACAATAAATGACTTTGTCCGCCTCCGTAGTGTAATAGTCAGCACGCTCGGCTACCGTTCTGGAGGTCCCGGGTTCGATTCCCAGGGGGGTCAAATAAATATAAGTGATTTTTTCACTCAATTATTTATTCCATATTACCCTGGACTGGTACCTGAAGCGGAAGGCTGATCACCTTTCCTTCATGTGTTAACGATCAAGATAACACTGCGATTATATGATGCAGTGCCCTTTGCACCATTGGGGTGCGGATAAGGGTTTTAATAAAAAATGACTACTGCAAACAGTGTTAAACGCAGCGAGACTAATTTTTGGATTTTATAAATCCAGTAACATCACCCTACTATTTTGTCATTTAACATTTTCAACATTTTTGATCGCAGTGTTTCTTAGCATTATGAAATAATAAAAATTGAATACATTGGAAATGTGTGCTTTCTATACTCTTTCTTTTCTGATGAGACTGAGCAAAAAAAGCAATGAGTGGCTGTGTATAGATAGTATGGAAAAGAATATTTAAAAAAGAAACATTGATTTTCATATCTAACAACTGTTTTTAATAAATATAGAAAAATATCTCAACATAGACGAAGAAGAATATGTAAGTCTGGGCTTTTACAGGGCTTACCACCTGTCAAAGGCTGGTTTAAGTGATCTTAAAGCAGCGTTTTAACCCTAGATAACTCAACATTCGTCCACGCGATGACGCCCCTCTCTGAGAAAGTCAAGTGCACTAACTTCCCCGAGCCCTGCACCCCCACGCTTTGTTTACCTTCCTGATTGGTGTGAATAGTTCATCGGGTGATGCAAATGCAATAACACGATGATTAGGAGGTGACATACGGCTATATCGTAGTCCGGTTGGCATAAGTTTAGTTATCATGTTAGTTTTTCATAAAGGTATGTATTATTATGACATCAAGGTATTCTTAAAAGATATTCTTGGTGAGTCTCCAGACTCTGCAACTCCTGTTCATTCTGCGACTAATGTGCGCAAAATCTATTATTTATGTCCATCAAAGGCTCGTAGGATGACAAAACATCGATGCATGAAATGCAAAAACGCCATGTGTGGATCACACAATATTGACATATGTAGTAGCTGTGAAAAACGCTGCACGGATGTGAGTCGTGGCACCTCGCCAAAGCTCAAAGCAAGAAACTAGCAAGTTTTGAAAATAGGTGCCTGAGGCGAATACTGGGTATAAAGTGGTATGACTTCGTCAGGAATGACGATGTGAGGAGAAGAACTCAACAGCCCCTCATACTGGAAGTTCTGAAGAGGAGAAGGTGGACATGGTTGGGACATGAGAGCATCAACCCCTCATGTCTCTTCTTCCAACCCCGAGGATTCCGGCGCCCCGGAAGGCCGCTGACGACCATTCACCGACTATACTCAGCGGAACTTCGAGACGCCGGACTGACCTGGGAGGAAGCTAGGGAGATGGCGCGTGACAGAGTGACTTGGAGACGTCTCGTGTTGGCCATATGCTCCACCTAGGGAGCGAACATGGAAAGAAGAAGAAGAAGTAGCTGTGCGGAAGAGTGATTTATTTTTAAATATCTCTTACATTCATTCCCAATAAACCAAACTTAAGCGCCATGTAACCAATTCCTATTTTTAATAAATACTTTTGATAATTTTCACGTTTTTGATTGCGTAGTCCGCCTGACAAAAGTTAAGTTACTATGTGTCTACAAATATAGTTTACAACATTTTGAGTGTGTCCAAATACTTGTTCACAAAATCTGGATTATCTCCAATTACAGGAGTTATTTTCTTATTATTTTTTGACATCTCATCAAAGATGAAGAAGAATATGGAAGTCTGGGCATTTACGGGGCTGACGACCGTCATCGGCTGGTTTAAGTGATCACTTTACACACGTGTAACATTCACCAATTCTACCCATTATTGACAACCACACTACTCAAATTCTTGGAAGTTCTATATATATGAACCAATTTAGAAACCTTGTTCTTGAATCACTAGAGACATCTTTTGGTGAGATGTAAAGAAAAACCAGCCGTGAACGGTCGTCAGCCCCGTAAATGCCCAGACTTCCATATTCTTCATCTTTGATGAGATGTCAAAAAATAATATAAATATAGTTTAGTTATCTAGAGTTAAGGAGTTACATAATAAATCAACTTTTGCGACTTGTCTCCTTTTTTGATTTTCTCTTGCCTTTTATCAGATCAACTTTAACCAATTTCCCGTCTTTCTTCTTGATATCTGCGTTCACTTTGCTCCTAGCCGCCTTCTTGCCGATGCTGGTCAGTTTGCTGGCCATGTTTTTGAACCTGCTGTCGGTTTTCATGATGACCTTGTTGACATTTTTCATTGTGGCCTTCACCCCGCCCGCCGTTACATCCGATTCCTTCCGACTAGTTTCGGCTTCTTCCTTCAACACGTCGCGTTTCATTTTCTGCATCTTTTTCATTTTATCCTTTCTCACTTCTATTCTGCGCAGCTTTATCTTTTTTTGGTATCTGAAATGATTAATTAAGAGAATTGAAATGTAATTTACTTAAAACTCTCCTTATCATTCATCGTTCACTTTTTATAAAAACGCTACTTCATGACAACCGGTTTCAAATGACAAGTAGACGTGAATTGAGTTTTTAAGCGGTATTACACAAAGTGAACGATGAATGATAAGGAGAGTGTTATTTTACCATACCACAAAGTTATCAATGCTTTTGAAATACAAAATATATATTTTCCTTATTTATTTATACATATATCATGGGTGTTATAAGAAAAGTGTTTTATATGTATTACCATACCACAAAATTATCAATGCTTTTAAAATAAAAAATTTAAATTTTTCATATTTATCTCACCGTGGGTGTACTGGCAAAAAACGTTAACTTGAAAATATGCAATTTTGACTTAACGATGCAGTATTATAAAGTTTTCAACGTTCTATAAACTGGCAAAATACACTAAGTGGTTTGAAATGTCATATTTATGTGGTTTTACAAGTAAATTACACTTTATAGTCTATAAATAGAGGGTATTTTATTCAGGCTAAAAGCTTTCAATAACAGGGATTTTAGAGTTGACGTTTTTTGCCAGTATACCCACGATATTTACCTCTATTTCAAACCTTGAAGGAAAGAGTGGAAGCCTTTAAAGTTCATTAGTATATATATTATAAACTTATATGAAACATCTATCGAATGTTTTTAATGAAAAAAGATGGAAGTCTGAGCATCCCAGGGCTTCCGACCTGGCATTTACCTGGCCTAAGTGATCCTTTATACACTTGTGTAACGTTCATAACGTTGGTAGGTGTTTCATCTCAAGTTGAGACACTTATAATATTAATATATCATCCTTAGGATGAATAATCCAGTGTCTGATGAACAAATAATAATAAATTGTGGAAAAATTACACTCCGTACCTGGCTTCCATGAGATCAGGATTAAGTCCTTTGGTGATCCAGTCCTTCCTTCTATAATTCTTAGCTCTTTCATCAAAATCTTCATTATCCAGGCTAATCTCAGCTTCTCTCTTGGTGACAGACACCTGGGTAAATATCTTCGCGGCCTCTTTATCTGTACAAATAGAATATTGAAGATGTTAACATAATATTAGTACAAGAAGACGATGTGACAATTTTCTATCCGTTTGGCAAATCAAATTGCTTAACATGAAAAATTCATTTATTAAACACTCTCCTTATCATTCATCGTTTACTTTGTGTAATACCACTTTTATAACACTTATTTGTTAATTCATTAATTGATACGGCAGTCACATCTTTCTATTAGATTGCATTGAAAAAATGATGATAGAAAAGAATCGATAATATTTTTGTATCAGAGTGATACCTATCCGCTACACAACAAGGCAAAATAAGAAATTGGACATTTCTTCTTATTCTTTAGCTGTCTGTCCTCTATTACTGGTTATAAGCTTCTTCCGTATCCTTCCATTTTGTCAGTCTGTTGCTACTTGCAGCCAGTTTTCGCTGGCAGTATGCAGGATACATACGTTTTTCTTAGACGTTTAAAATATGTTTTTTGAATTGTAAGTTGAAGGTTACCGAAATGCACAAAAATGTGCACACCGCCTCAACATGAGGTTTTTAAAACACACAAATATGTGCCGTAAACAATGCTTTAATACCGAGTAATCATGATGAGCTTACCGTCAATCTTGTACTCCGTTAGTTTGGTTTTGATTTTTTCTTCGATGGCCCCAAGAGACATGAGATCGTACGGAGTGATGAGGGATATGGCGAGACCGGATCTGCCGGCCCGAGCGGTGCGTCCAACTCTGCAACAATGTACAACAATCGATTCCTCCTGATGGCTGTCTTCAAAATAGAGTCACAAATATACCTATACTTAAGTCCTGCCGCCTCCATAGTGTAATGGTCAGCATGCAATGCTACCGTTCTGGAGGTCACGGGTTCGAATCCCAGGGGGGTCAAATAAACATATGTGATTTTTTTCACTCTAATATTTATTCAATACTACCCCGGACTGGTACCTGAAGTGGAGGGCTGATAACCTTTCCTTCATGTGTTTACGATAAGATAACACTGCGTTTATATGATGCAGTGCCCTATGCACCACTGGGGTGCGGATAAGGGTTTAAATGAAAAATGAAAATAAGTCCTGCAGGATATGTCAAAAGGACGAGAAGTGAATAAATTTAAACAATTTTTTATAAAAAATAGAAATACGTTTGATTTTATTGTGTTCTTTTGTTATGAATTTTGATAATGGATACCACACCGCAAATATCTTTGCGACTCATACGAGGACACGGGCTGTTCCTTCCAAATTTGTGTATTTTTTATAAGAATTTGTGTATTAAAATTGTATTCATAAATGTTTACAAGAAGAACAAAGAGACGCAGTTCATTAAATTTAAATGTTTACATTATCGTCCCCACCACATGTAACTCCTGTAAAATCGTATTTAAAGGGTGGAGGACTAATATAATATTGTGTGCTCAGATTGGATATACCGTTAAACTTAATATGTCGCGCTCGCTCTTTGTCAATTGGCGTCGCTTTGTTCTTCTCGCCCTTATAACTTTTGTAATTTTCGAAAGATAAATAATTGATCTTCATTTGCGCATTTCCGCGTTCCTCATCATAAGTGTTCCGGTACCATTACACGTTACACGAGCTGTTCGACATATGAAGAGCCGAAGAGGGTTTCGCAAAACAGACCAGAGTGGCAAAGGTGTCATTTGTTGCTGCAGACCTATCCAGAGGATTGAGACAAAAGGAGTAGAAGATAGTGTAAGAGGTAATGGAATAACAGGCTTACCTGTGCACATATTCATTGGGTTCTAGCGGCATCTTGTGGTTGATGACCAGCTGCACGGCCGGGATGTCTAGCCCTCGGCTAGCCACGTTGGTGGCGATGAGCACGCGGGCCGTGCCGCCGCGGAAGGTGGTCAGCGCGGCGGCCCTCTCGCGCTGCTTCATGTAGCCGTGCAGGCAGACGTTCTCCAGGCCTATGTTGTTCATCGTCACAGAGAGCAGCTGGCAGTCTCTGGGGACAATACATTCAATATGTTCGTAATATCTAAGAGTCGATTATTGTTACGGTATATACAAGGGTCCACCAAACAATAAGATGACACATAAAATTCAGTTTTGTGACGATTTTTTTGCCTAGTTATTTTAAAACGAACGTCTGTTTCAACTGACATTCGTTTGAAAATGACATAACTAGGCGAAACAATTGTCACAAAATTGATTTTTATGTGTTTTTTTTTAACAAATAAATACAACTTAGTAGACTCAAAAAAAATCAGTGTAGGATCTCACATTTCAAAAACAAATTAAAATGGAGTTCTACAAATTAAACGCCAAATCCAAAAATAAAAAATTAATATGATAGCTCACAGCCTGTTCAACTTACTTTTTAGTTGTGGTGAAAATCATGATATTCCCGTCTGCGTGATCCTTCATATAAGTCCGCAACACTTCGACAAGGAAAACATCTCGCGCGTACGCCGGACACACAACGTATCGCTGGTCTAATGTAGACACAGTCACTTGCGGTGCGTTTTCCGTCCACGTGTGAAGGCTCTAAAACACGGTAAATTGAACAACGAATAATTAGTCCAATTACTGAATAATATCATCCATGAATCCTTAAATTTCTCACAGTATCAGTTTTCTGTATCAAATTGTGACAACCCTGACATTTTGTGAATATTTAAACTGTGTTTTTTCTGAGAAAACGGCAACTCAAGCGCCACACGATAAATATATCGTTTTAAAATGCCATAACTAGGCGAAACAATTGTCACAATATTAATTTTTATGTGTTTTTTTTTACAATAAAATACAACTTAGTAGACTCAAAAAATCTGTGCTTGATTTAAGAATTAATACATAAATATTTGGTAAGTTTTCATAATTTCCTTTATCTGGATACAAAAAATATACTTCTTTTAGGTTTTATTTTTGTTGAAAAAATCACATACTGTTGGGTGTGGCCATCTTTGACATTGAAAGGGTTAAAAAGCAGAACCTACTGAACACAAACAACATAAGAATTTTATTTTAAAATAAGCAGTGTTGCCATTATAATCATGTAAAATTGTATCATTGCTATTAAAAACCCTGTATAATATGTCATAGCTTACGTCCATGTTCAGTGTCAAAAGTTGGTTTTCCTTTATTTGCTCCGTAATGGTTGCAGAGAAGAGTAAGGTTTGTTTTTTCACCGGCAACTTGCTGAGGATTGTGCTCAGGTCAGAGTCATACGACCCACTGAGCAATCTGAAAGCAAAAATATACACATATTGTAGTCGTACAGGAGAAAGTGACCAACTAACAAAACGTAAAATCTTCAGGAGGGCCATTTAAGTCACTTGGCATTAAAATAAACATCAATGCAGTTAGTCATTTTTAACAAGTCAATATATTATATTTCCGTGTTTAAAATCGCTTTGGGATTTTTTCAAGGCAATATTAAGCTGTAAGATATCAAATAGTCAATGATCACGTTTTTGTATAAAAATGCACTTGGTCACTTTCACCTGTATGACTAGGATATTGTCTTTGTTTATTTTGATTATTTTTTCTAACCCTTATTCGGACCCAATAGTGCATAGGGCACTGCATCGTATTAATGAAGTGTTATCTAGATCGTTAACACATGAAGAAAAGGTGATCAGCCCTCCGTTTCAGGGACCAGTCCAGGGTTATATTGAATAAATATTAGAATGTAAAATCACTAATATTTATTTTCACCCCCCTCCCTGGGAATCGAACTCGGGACCTCCAGCATGGTAGCTAAACATGCTAACCATTACACCACGGGGCCGGACAAAATAAATGTTAATTTGATAGTTATTTCAAATTAAAGGAAGGTATTCGAAATGTGGATCCATCGTAAAATGCTACCCATTCCATGGACTGATATGGTCAGTAACGCAAATCGCTCACTCCTTTCAACAACGTCATAAATCAAAAATCGACAATTTTCAGTTGTGCTTGTTTTCGGAATGCCCAGAAAATGTACTATATCCCAGAAAAGCGGCATATTTGTAACTTAATATTTACCCGCTACAGAGCAGAAAGTGCTGTTTTTGCATTTTAAACGAAAGGTTTATTTTAATTTTTTTTTTTAATGTGTTAAATATTTTTCAATTGGAGAAAAAACATTTAGGTTTAACCTAAAAAGATCTGTTGCACAGTAAAAAGTTCAAAAAGTGACTTGATATTTATTTTTAATACGAGTTTTTAATACGTTTGAGTTACGGCTAGTTGCCTTTACACATTAGCGCACAAGACAATCATCTGTTTTTTCATGCTAACTGGACTGCCGGATAGTAAAATTCTGTGTAGTGCACTCTATTGGTATAATTGTTCAGAACTTAAAAGGTTAATTTGAAGATTAAAACACACCTGTCGGCTTCGTCAATGACCAAGTACTTTATCTTCTTGAGCGAGAAGGTATCGCAGCCGTCGATGTGGTCCGCCAGCCGGCCGGGCATGGCCACCACGATGTGGGGCCGCCGCGAGAGGCTCTGCCCCTCCAGGACCTGGTCGCTGCCGCCCGTCACTACGCACACCCGAAGCCCCATCGGCTGGCCCAGCACCGAGAACTGCTCCCCAATCTGGAAATATCACAACGGCATTACAGTGGAACGTCTCGTAATGAGCATTATTCGTTCCAGAATCTTACTTACTAACCGCCCTACACATAGGAACTTACGTGATGCGCGTCTGTTTCGTCTAATGGTGGAATACTTGTGATGAAGAATTAACAATAAATATGGGAGTCGAACACTGCGATATATCGTTCCGAACATTTTAAAATTGTTGCCGACGGATGTTAGTAGAGGTCAAAATAAAATATGGAACAAAGGCCAAATAAAGGAATGGGTAAATGATCAAGAGTTAATTTTATGAAAATTGTAAAATGTTTATATTCTTAATTTTTTCTCTTTTTTGTGTCTATATTAGGTTAAAATTGTTAAAAACAATAAAAAAAGTATTAAAAAAGAACTCCACTGACAAGACACACAAGGTGGCTTGGTGGGTCTCAGCAAAAAAAAGAAAAGTTCTAAATATGTATAAATTGTGATTTAAATAAATGTTTACACATAAAAAATTTTAAAATGAGGAAGACGGAAACGCGCAAATGAAAGTCAATTATTTATTTTCCGAAAATTATAAAGTTATAAAGGCGAGAAGAGCAAAGCGACGCCAATAAATTGAGTGACGCACGATGTTTCGCTTCTTAACAGTACTGAGTATAAACACAAAGAAAACCCGTCACCAAACCGATCAAATAACACTCAGTACTGAAACTCAAAGGACAAAGAGCGAGCGCGACGTATATACGTTTGAATTTTAATCTTATCTGAGCACACAAAAATTTGCCCTCCACCCTTTATATACGATTTAAAGGAGTTGCATGTGGTGGGGACAATGTTATAAACAAAATAAAAGTCTGTTTTGAATATTGAAAGCATTAACTTTGTGGATCATATTGATATATTATTTCGAGAAATAAAAATACTTTGTGTTCTGATCCACTCACATTTTTATTTAACCAACTAGTTTCGGCAACAACCTGTTGCCCTCTTCAGGATTACATTTATTACTAAATATATATATTTAGTAATAAATGTAACCCTGAAGAGGGCAACAGGTTGTTGCCGAAACTAGTTGGTTAAATAAAAATGTGAGTGGATCAGAACACAAAGTATTTTTATTTCTTGAAATAATATAAAATAAAAGTCTATGAACTGCGTCTCTTTGTTCTTCTCGCATACATTTATGAATACAATTTTAATACACAGATTCTTATAAAAAATACACAATTTTTGGAATGAAAAGCGTCATTTTTTCCGCACCATTGCGCTAACCCTGAGCCAAAAATATTTAATGCGATACAGAGAGAGGGATCACGCTAGCAAAAAAGTACATCAGTTCCGTCCTAAAAGCACCTATTATGGCAAAAAAAACTGTTTTCATAATTCTGCAGAAAAAAAGATAATTATTTTCTACAGAATTAACTCAGAAAATAACCCGAAGGTAGACATCAGTTCCGTCCTAAAAGCACCTATTATGGCAAAAAATCTGTTTTCATAATTCTGCAGAAAAAACGATAATTACTTTCGACAGAATTAACTCAGAAAATAACCCGAAGGTAGGGTAGTTAAAGCCAGGTTTTCGTTAAATTTTGGAAAGCTCAAACAGATTCTGCAAAATAAGGAGGTTCCGGCTTGTCTAAAAAGAAAAGTTTGTGAATCCTGCATACTGCCAGTGAACACATATGCACTAGAGAATATGGTTCTGACAAAGAGAAATGCAGAGAAGGTCAAATGCACACAGCGATCCATGGAAAGGTCCATGCTCGGTTTAAGCCTGAGGGATAAAATAAAAAAATTAAGATATCAGCAACAGAACCAAAATAGAGGATATCATGGATCACATGGCATTGGGCAGGACATATCGCTCACTCCTTTCAAGAACGTGATAAATCAAAAATCGACAATTTTCAGTGTTTTCGGAATGCCCAGAAAATGTACTATATCCCAGCAAAAGCGGCATATTTTCAACTTAATATTTACCCGCTACAGGGCATAAAGTGTTGTTTTTGCATTTTGAACAAAAGGTATAGTTTAATTATTTTTTTAAATATACTAAATATTTTTCAAATGGAGAAAAAACCTTCAGGTTTTACCTAAAAAGATCTGTTGCACAGTAAAAAGTTCAATAAGTGGCTTGATATTTATTTTTTATACATTGTATTATATTTTTAAACTTTGAAAACGTTCTCCTGAAAAATCAAGTTTTTTGATTTATGACGTTCTTGAAAGGAGTGAGCGATATATCAAAAATCATTAATTTTCAGTTGTGCATGTTTTCGGAATGGCCAGAAAATGTACTATATCCCAGCAAAAGCAGCATATTTTCAACTTAATATTTACCCGCTACAGGGCATAAAGTGTGGTTTTTGCATTTTGAACAAAAGGTATTGTTTAATTATTTTTTTAAATATACTAAATATTTTTCAAATGGAGAAAAAACCTTCACGTTTTACCTAAAAAGATCTGTTGCACAGTAAAAAGTTCAATAAGTGGCTTGATATTTATTTTTAATACATTGTGTTATATTTTTTTTTAATCAAGTTTTTGAAAGGAGTGAGTGATATTGCAAGACAAGACCCCACAAGATGGACCCCAAAATGTTTAAGATGGAGACTTTGGGAGAACAAAAGATGGTGACAACAATGTCGGATGGACTAAATGTTTAAAAAAAATTATGTAGAAATATTGGTCAGAATATACGAAAAACAACATGTTTCTTTACCTGATGTGCCAATTCGTGTGTAGGAGTCAAAACCAACGCAAATATACCGTAAGGATCGTCAGAAAGTTGTTGCAGCATAGGAATTGCAAACGCAAACGTTTTCCCTGATCCTGTTTTAGCTGCACCAATACAGTCCATTCCTCTAAATATACTTGGAATACATCCTGCCTGGACAGGAGTAGGTGTCTTAATACCTAAAAGATAAATATATATAAACAAAAAATTAAATAAAATAAAACTTGTCATCAAATACGCAATACAGTATTGCAAAAAAAACTCACCCAAGTTTTCACATTGTTTGATGATCCAAGGCTTGACATTCATGGAAGAAAAGGTGACGTTTTCGTCATCGGGTAACATTTTGAGAGCTGTTTTGATATCTTGCAGGTTTGCTGATAATTTATTTACTTCAATAAATACAATGAGACATATTTTTATAATTGCCCGAAACGAGCGATCGAACTGTCAGAAATGTCAAAACAGAAAACAAAGTTGTTTTTGAGGTTATTCGATTCACATGTGTTGCAACTTGCAAGTGCTCAAACTAATTTTACGCCAGATTTTTAATATAGTAGCGAGAATTGACTGAGTAGGTACTTTTCTTTTTTTTTTCTCTCGGTGATTTATGGGGTAGTGCATAGTATATAATTTTTGGGGTAGTGCATTGAATCGTTTATTATCGATTTAATATCACCTCAATTGGATTAAGTATCCTATGCACCACTGAGTATCTAAAAAGGGACAAACTCTCTAATCAATTCATTTTCGCTACTCATTTGATATTAAAAATCTGGCATATTTTTTTCTTTACACTTGCATGTTGCAATATTAAAACAAATAACCTAAAAGGTTACTTTCTTTGTTGTTTGTTTGGTATTTTGACATTTTTAATTTTTGAAAGCTTTCTTGATCGTCAAGGCCGTCATATAATTTGTAATCGAAGAGGCGGTCGCCACGGTATAATTTTTTAATGAATTAAAATGATGTGAGTGAAGGAGCTCTAGGTGTAGGACATTGTGGCGAAGTGTATCATTGTTGGCCTTCAGGTAAATTTTATCAAGTCTAATCGATGTTTATTGTTATGTTGACCCAGAGAATTAAACATGTTGATATGTCTATTAGGTCTACGCTACAAATATTTAAAAGGTTTAGTTTATAACAACGAAAAATGATAAATAAATAAAAATTACACATATCCTGTTGTCATGTGTTCTTGATATTTCATTATGCCATATTTTTTTTCACTATAACTACCCAGGCTTCTTACAAAAAATTAAATAAGAGTCTCAGCTAAATACAAAGCTTACTCTACTCGACCATAGATGCTGCCACGAACCCACATACAAAGGAATGTGTCAATTATAAGAATATCTTGGGTAGAACTGTGAATGTTGGACGTGCATAGAGTGATCACTTAACCTGTCCGGTAGTGTGGCCGTACATGGTCGTCCAAACAAAACTTTCCTCAAAGGATTATGGGCGTATATGAACGGCCGTGCTTATAACTAAAGCCCAGTGATATTTATTTCTAAAATGGCACTAATACTGCCATCTGTGGTTGTTTTAAACATTAAAACTGCACTTCAGATTATTTTATTCTATTATTCAAGAAAATATGTTGCTTATAGCATTGACCATGGAAGAATTATAAAAAAAAACTTATTTCCCGGATACAGTTTGCAGAAACTCACTCCTGGACAGGTTTAACCAGCCTGTTAGGTCGTAAGACCTTCATATTCCTATGAATATGAAGTTTGTCTATACAGACTTCTATACTTTCTATACTTTTCTAGTCTATACTATCTTGAGATATCAATATAAATTACTCCTAAGAGAAATCTAAATTTGTGAACAAGCATTTGTACACATTCAAAATGTTGTGAATATACATATCGTAGTCGTACAGGAGAAAGTGACTAACTAACAAAACGTAAAATGTTCAGGAGGGCCATTTAAGTCACTTTTGCTTGGCAAAAAAATAAACATCAATGCAGTTAGTCATTTTTAACAAATCAATACATTATACTTTCAAGTTTAAAATCGCTTTGGGATTTTTTCAGGGCATTATTAAGCTAGTAAGATATCAAATAGTCAATGATCACATTCCGCATGCCTCCTGAGAGCCTTAATCAAGCTTGCCTCTTTTACAAGGCATCAGGTTCGCGCCGCCCAGGACGACCACTGCTGACAATTCGTCGGCAGTTCTCGTCAGAACTTCGGGACGCGGATCTGACTTGGGAGGATGCAAGGGAGCTGGCAGCCGACAGAAAAGCCTGGAGACAGTTTGTGGACTCCATATGTCTCACCTAGGGAGCGGATACGGTTTATTAAGATATCAAATAGTTAATAATCACGTTTTTGTAAAAAAATTGCACTTGGTCACTTTCTACTGTATGAATATGATATGTTTGTGTATGTGTGTTAAAGGTAATAAGTAAATGAGGCAACACCATTTTCGATGATGTCTTTTGTTGTAAGAAATATTGCAAACAAGATGAAACTAATAATAGAATATTATAAAAATGTACTTGGTTATTTACACTGCTTTATGAGAACAAGGATACTATTTGTTCATTAAATTAATTTTAGAAAAAAAATGGAAAAACCATCGTAAATTAGAAAAATACATTGGTACTTGGTACATGTTTTTATAACATATTTTTATGATTGCAAAAACACAAATTAATCCTTTAAAAAATGTCATCACCTTCTGTGTAATTCTAGAAGCTTAAAATTTGTATAATTATTCATTCGATGACTAAAACTTTGTACATACCTACATATTTTTTTATGTATATGAAAATCTCTTGCATCAATAAATTATAACGAAGTTGTAAAATATTGTGATTCACAATTTTTTTAAACACCTTGTTTTATTATTGAATCAGTGGGTAAGGTATCTACCTATTTTCAATACATGTTTTTCTCGTTTAAATTTGCTTATAATAATATTTACTTTTCTCACATTGTAGCTTTGATTTTCAAATGGTACGAGCAAAAAATACATGTCTTTTTTAAAAATACGAGTAAGTAAACTTAAATACAATGATTTTTTTTTTAATATCTAATAATTGCAATTTTGGAAAAAATCGTTAAGTTTTCTTATTCTTCAAACTCTCATCTGCACCCGATGGTGCATAGGGCACTGCATCATATAAACGCAGCGTTATCTCAATCATAAACACATGAAGGAAAGGTGATTAGCCCTCCGCTTCAGATACCAGTCCAGGGTAATATTGAATAAATATTAGAGTGAAAAAAATCACATGTATTTATTTGATCCCCCCTGGGAATCGAACCCGGGACCTCTATTACGGTAGCCGAGTGTGCTGACAAAAGATAATAGAGCTTGTGCACTACAAGGAATTTTACCATCCGGCAGTCCGGTTTTGAAAAATAAAAGCGACTATGACAGTTTAGCGCGATCGAATTTACGCGCAACGTGTTCACGCATCGATCAAGAGCACCGATCCGAAGAAAGATGGACAGAAGCACAAGCCAATCCAAGCCAATCATCGTTTATCACACTAACTGAAGTGCCAGACGGTAAAATTCCGGGTAGTGCACAAACGCCCTAACTGCCTCCCTCACACATGAAATCTCTGTTATTTTTTATGTTTTTAGAAATTTCATTTTTATTCCAAGTACGTTGCTGCACTTGCATTTTTTTATTGTTATTTTATTTATTTATTTTGTATTGCTGTTGTTACTGTAGGAAAATCAACTGAAGTGTGTTATTTCATTAATAATATAATCCTGTTATCTAATTCTTATCATTATTTTTATCGTGTGATAACATCTCAAAAGTAATTTATTTATTTTGCTATTAAGTTAATATAATATTTCATAAAGGAAGTATTATATTAATCATAAAAAATATAAAAAAACAAACATAATTGCAAAAAAAATTGTGCATGCAGTGCCGTACACGTGAAAGAAGTGAAACTTCATAAAAAAATGAGGAATAAGAGGGATTTTAAAATAAATAATAAGAGATAGAGAGATTTAGACACACTGAAAATATTGTAAATAACTGGTCAAATTATATATTTAATAAAAATTAATAATTATATTTTCAGGCGCTTTCTAGTATGTAAAATAATTCAGAAAGAATCTTTCATACATTTCATAAGGGTCTCTGCTAAATAAATAAAAAACTTACTCAATTCAACCAAAGATGCTGCCAAGGACTCACATGTGAAAGAATATTCAATTAAAGGATAGGTACATACAAGTTCCGAAATTTGAGTAGTATGGTTGTCAATCATGGGTAGAATGTAGAATGCTGCATGCTAGATGCTAGATCCGTATAAAGGGATCACTTAAACCAGCCTATGGCAGATTGTAAGCCCTGTAAATACCCATACTTCCATATTCTTCTTCATCCACATTGAGGTGTCAGTAAAAATATAAATTTACATACACATTTTGAGTGTGTCCAAATGCTTGTTCGCAAAATCTGGATTATCTCCAATTACAAGAGTTATTTTCATATTATTTTTTGACATCTCATCAAAGATGAAGAAGAATACGGAAGTCTAAGCATTTACAGGGCCCTGCAAATGCCCGGACTTCCATATTCTTCTTCATTTTTGATGAGATGTCAAAAAATAGTATGAAAAATATAAATGTTCCTTATTATTATTATTTTTTTTTTTTTTTTTTTTTTTTTTTTAAAATTATAATCCAGGATTCGGATCTCACATACTAATATAAGAGTTTCTGCTTAGTAAAAAGCTTCTTTACATCTCACCAATAGATGTCTCTAGTGAAGTTCTAGTGATTCAAGAACAAGGTTTCTAAATTGGTTCATATATATATGTAGAACTTCCAAGAATTTGAGTAGTGTGGTTGTCAATAATGGGTAGAATTGGTGAATGTTACACGTGTGTAAAGTGATCACTTAAACCAGCCTATGACGGTCGTCAGCCCCGTAAATGCCCAGACTTCCATATTCTTCTTCATCTTTGATGAGATGTCAAAAAAATAACTCCCGTAATTGGAGATAATTCAGAATTTGTGAACAAGTATTTGGACACACTCAAAATGTTGTAAATGTTCCTTTGTTTAAAATTTTTAATCTAAGGTTATTGCTTTTTAGCAGTTGCTTTGAAATTTTGACACAATATTGGATTTAGATATACGCATGTTTTCATATGCTCTTTTCTTTCTTTTCCATCCAACCAGGCTGAGCCACAGCAACTCGTGGCCAGGTACAATAAGCCATCAATAATTTTTGTCATAATAACTTCCACAACACTCGAATTAAAAGATGAACATTTTTCAAACAAATAAAAAATTATGGGCTTATTCAATTAGTAAGCAGTGTATTGACACATGCCAAAATTAATATTGATTTTTTGGGTATAAAAGCACTTTACGTGAGTATGTGCGATGAATATTAAAACTCAATAAGTCAACAGCATGGACAAAATATTTGTGTGTTACGATATATCCTTAAATAAATATAGCTTTCAAAAAAACATCAACACTCAGTCCCTGGGCAAACAAAATACAGAGAAATCCGTTGTTTTTTAAAAGATTTATACTGACATTTCTTGGTGGAACTGCATTTTATAAAACAAAACTAAAACCATATAGTTTTTTCTCTACTTTTATTTTATTTGACCAGGGACCGGGTTTCGTCATTACCACTATCATGAGACTGGTGATATTGGTAATGAGAAAACCCGATCAAATAAAAGTGGAAATAACTATACATATAGTTATAGAAATACTATAAAGTTATGTTTGCTTATTGCGATATAATATTTAATAAATAATTATTCTTGTCCGCCTCCGTAGTGTAGTGGTCAGCACGTTCGGCTACCGTTCTGGAGGTCCCGGGTTCGATTCCCAAGGGGGGTAAAATAAATATTTGTGATTTTATTCAATATTACCCTGGACTGGTACCTGAAGCGGAGGGCTGATCACCTTTCCTTCATGTGTAAATGATCAAGATAACACTGCGTTTATATGAAGCAGTGCCCTATGCACCATTGGGGTGCGGATAAGGGTTTTATTATTATTATTAATATATAATTTAATTTAAAACAAATGATGAAATAAAAAACATATTTTGTTTTTTTTAAAAAACTCTTCTTTGTGTAGGCCTTGCGGCCTGTTTTTAAAAGGGATTAGCCTCCTGCGATGTCAATTCCTACCAGTCAATCCATCTCTTTGGCGATCTGCCCAGGAGTTGTCTACCTTGGGGTTTGCTGTGAGATGCAATGTGGGGGAGTCCGGATGGTTCCATTCTCCTTACATGCGCATACCACTGTCTTCTTCGTTGCCTTCCCCACCTAACAATGTCTTCAATCTTGCATATTTCTCTTATCCTGGTGTTCCTTGTTCTATCTCGTAGACTTTTGCCAGATATGCTCCTTAGAGTCTTCATTTCTGACACTCTTAGAGAGTTTTTTGTTACTGCGGTGTCTGCTCTGTATACAATCCCTATGTCATGATGGGACGCACATAAATTTAAAAAAATAGTTACTATAATTATACATTAACAACATTTTGAGTGTGTCTAAATACTTGTTCACAAATCTGGATTATCTCCAATTATAGGAGTATTTTTCATATTATTTTTTGACATCTCATAAGATGAAGATGAATATGGAAGTCTGGGTATTTACGTACATACTAATAAAAGAGTTTCTGCTCAGTAAAAAGCTTCTTTTCACCTCACCAATAGATGTCTCTAGTAAAGTTCTAGTGATTCAAGAACAATGTTTAAAATTGGTTCATATATATAGAACTTCCAAGAATTTGAGTAGTGTGGTTGGTTATCAATAATGGGTAGAATTGGTGAATGTTACACGTGTGTAAAGTGATCACTTAAACCAGCCTATGACGGCCGTCAGCCCCGTAAATGCCCAGACTTCCATATTCTTCTTCATCTTTCATGAGATGTCAAAAAATAATTATACATGACAATTTAGCTTTTATATGTTTGTGTCCCCAAAACTAAAAAAGTTGATGGATTGACTTGAAATGAAATTGACCTTATGTTTAATCAGATAAATAAATATGGCCTTTAGAAGTAAAAAGATTCTTAAACCATGACCTGGACATATTTTGACAAAATCAGTTTTTCATATCCATTGTTCTTTTAATATATTTTTCCTTAAACACTACCTCAAGGGCATCACTCATTAAATTCATTAAAAAATATATTTTTTGTGAATTATCATATTGCTTGGGTTGCACAATTTACCCCTGTGTTGCGTTATCAGGTTTCAATTTCAATTCATTTTCAATTTGTTCAATATTTTTTTTTTTTATTGGAAGGAAGAACAACAGTTACAATATATGATACATCAGAATACAAAAAATTAAATCATGAGTACCAATTATAGTTTTTCACAACTATGCATAAAAGAGGTCTATATAAAGGAAGAGACATGAAACAAGAATGGGATAAAGAGAAAAGGAGATGGCAGTGAAAGGAAAAGAAGAAAAGCAAAGGAAGAAAAGGAAAGGACAGGGAATTACTTTTTTAGGTTTATAAGATTTCGAACAATTTAGCTTTAAATTTTTTAACTAACTAACTTTAAATAATAATTAACATTTACATTACAAACTAAAATTTAGAGCGTATACATTAAAAAACAAAATTATAAAGTAAGCAAGAACGCTCTTCTTAAAGATGTAGAAGAATCACTCTTTAGAAAACCCCTTCAGACACATATAACTGATCAGTATCCGGGGTGATATTGTTCAGCATAGCGGCAGCTCTTCCTACAGGCATAACCATCGGCAGGTTGGTCCTGTATATAGGAATGTGAAACAATCTATGCCGACGCTGTCTTAGGCAACTATCGGGAACAGACAGACCAATGTTCCAGACAATTTCAAGGTTATCGATCATACTGCGCAACAATCGATAAAAATGCGTAATCAAATACACATTCCTTCTCGTCTCTAAACTATAGTCGCCTACAAGACACGGACCTCCCCAAAAATGTACATATATTATTATGCTAATAGTCTTTATAAAAAATTATGAAATCATTGTCATGTAAAATGATGTGGCAAATATATAATTATAAACGTAAAAGGAAAATTATCTTGGAAAAAAAATTGTTTTTCGAGTTCAGCTTATAGTCATAACACTTTTTTTTATTATAATATATATACCTGCATAGTGTCAACTTAATAATTGGATACCTTTGTGTTACTGACAGAAGTGAATCAGAAATTTACAAAGCTTATACACATTACATTAGTGTCGGACGGTTTTTTCATCAACCCCGACCATAATTTGTTTATTAATTAGGGTTCTATTCTAATCACAAGTAACCGCGAACCTAGTTTTGATCTGTAAAATATTTTTTGGCATCTCTCGCGCTCTGCCAAAAGAAAGCAAATAGAACGCTTATAAGCATCTTCTGCTGACATCAACAGTTTGTAAATGACGCTTTTAAATGTTTCTCGCAAACAATGTGTTAATTATTTTAGCATTTTCAAACACCAGATTATTCCCTCTACGGATTATATATCAATATTTATAGTAGGATTCTCAACTTAAGACAAAGCATTTTTATATTTTTAAATGAAAGAAGATGGAAATCTGAGCATCCCAAGGCTTACGACTTGTCATTTAGTTGTATTAAGCGATTACTTTATACACTTTACCATTCTTCCCATTTTCGAACATCCATAATGCAATTCTTTTTGCAAGATGTACATATGCATTCAGGGTTTTTTTTCTATGTTTTTACATACCCTTATGGGTGGTACAACGTTCCGTTACCTTTTTTTACGGATACATACATTTTTTTTAATTATCTAAATCAATTACCTAAACGAAACAATGTTAACGATTTCGTAATTACAATCTAATTTTATATAATTAGTCAAAACGATAGGAAAATCTGCTTTTAATTTGATTTGAATATAATTTGTTTTAATAAAAAGCTTGACATGAATTGAGTTACAGGACCTTTTTTGTTTTAAAAAAAAGCCATGTATGCACTTATGATGCATTATCTTCGTATGTTAGTTGTTTTATTGAAAGATTTGGAGTTTGGCTGACTGTGATGCCCTCAATTGAGAATTCGTGAAGTATAAAGCTTAATCTAATTAAACAACGGTAACATTTATTCAGAATTACTTCATATATATATTTTTAGAAGAGAGTACCTGAAATAAAATATTTTTTTTTAGATACTTCTATAAAAAACAAAATATGTTTGTCTCAAGTTAAGACACCTAGTAAATAAATATAAATTATTTTACTCAATGAACTATTTAGACTATTTGAAAGTTTTAAAGCCATGGTGTAGCTACGCTTCGTGGATCTATGTAATGGTTGGTTATGGTAAATTTAACACTACCGCATTTAGTACAATGGGTGACTGTCATTTTTAAAAATGTTTTTTATCGAATCATATTCTGGATTTCCTTAATATTAGTCAACACATTAAATGTGGGCAATTTTTTCTAGTGATGGCTTTAGTGAAAAGTATTGCCAGATACAAAAAAGTGTATTTTCATAAAATATCAATTTATCGAAAATATTTTTTTAAATTTTCAAATATCCCACACAGAAAGAATTATATTATTAAACCATATCCGCTCCCTATGTGGAGCATAAGGAGTCCACAAACCGTCTTCAGGCTTTTCTGTTGGCCACCAGCTCCCTTGCATCCCCCTAAGTTAGGTCCGCGTCCCGAAGTTCAGATGAGAACTGCTGACAAATTGTTAGCAGTGGTCGTCCTGGTTGGCGCGAACCTTCACAGAAAGAATACAGAATTTTTTTATTTAAATATTATTTGCCACACTTAATTAAGGATTTAAATAAATTTATGTAATAAAGTAATTATATTGTCAATCCATATAAAAAATGCAAATGTTAGTTTGTTCAAAATGTTGAATCTTCTTAAATTATTTGCCCATTGATATGAAATTTCGACATAACGTTGCATTTGTAACATGTTACAGGTAAAAACATGTTTTTTTTTAACACGTGTCGGTGATATATCGTTAGCCGCAATGTATGGGATCCTTAATTCATCCATCTTATAAATATGGTCTCTCCAAAATCTTCCTCTTTTTCTACTCCATCGTATGACATCTTTAGTCTCACACGTCTGTCAAATTATGTTGAATATAAAAATCCAGGCTACCGTACTGGAGGACCTGGATTCAATTCCCAGTGGGGTCAAATAAATATAAGTGATTTTTTTCACTCCTATATATATTCAATATAACTCTGGACTGGTACCTGAAGCGGAGGGCTGATCACTATCTTCATGTGTTAATGATGAAAATGGTTATCATGTTTAGCTACCGTGCTGGAGGTCCCGAGTTCGATTCCAATGGCGGCGGGTGAAAGTAAACATTAGTGATTTTACATTCTAATATTTATTTAATATTACCCTGGACTGGTCCCTGAAGCGGAGGGCTGATCACCTTTCCTTCATGTGTTAATGATCTAGATAACACTTAGTCAATACGATGCAGTGCCCTATGCACCATTGGGTGCGGACAAGGGTGAGAAGAAGAATAAAAATAAAATGAAAACGATACCTACTTGACAATTTTTTCCATTTATTTTTGTTAACCTCAGCAATGATTTCGCAAACCATATTGATATCTGGAATATGTCACTTCCTAACTATAATAATAATAATAATAAAACCCTTATCCGCACCCCAATGGTGCATAGGGCACTCCGTCATATAAACGCAGTATTATCTTGATCGTTTTTACACATGAAAGACAGGCGATAAGCCCTCCGCTTCAGGTACCAGTCCAGGGTAATATTGAATAAATATTACAGTGAAAAAATCACTCATATTTATTTTACCCCCCCCTGGGAATCGAACCCGTGACCTCCTGAACGGTAGCCGAGCGTGCTGACCATTACACTACGGAGGCGGACAACTATAAAGCGATAGTTATTACAATATTTCAAGCTAATTCATAATTCCTTGTCGTTATAATGTTCATCCTTGCTTGGATAATTTGGAACCAATAATAAACTAAAAAGAGAAAATATATTATAATTAAAATGTAACTTTGTTTTAAAATCGCTGTAATTTAATACAAAGTTACATTTATTTATAAAATGGAAAATCACAAAGTAAGTACTTCAAACAGAAATTATGTGAAAATATATTATTTTATTATAAAGTAAACAATATACAACATTTTGAGTGTGTCCAAATACTTGTTCACAAAATCTGGATTATCTCCAATTACAGGAGTTATTTTTATATTATTTTTTGACATCTCATGGGTAGAATTGGTGAATGTTACACGTGTGTAAAGTGATCACTTAAACCAGCCGATGACGGTCGTCAGCCCCGTAAATGCCCAGACTTCCATAAGTAAACAATATGTGATAAATGATGTACAAATCGGCTACAGCGGTTAATAAAGGGGGAAAAAAATATTCCAATATGTATTTATGATTTTTTGTTCCCAATCCAACTCTGATAAGATAAACATCATGTTTCTGAGAAATATAATCACCTATGTACTTATGAGAATACTGGTGGGGGTAATAATTCTATAGTATACTAAAAACTCTGAATAATTTTAGTCAGTTCGTCACCAAACATTGGTGGGTCAACACTGAGCGGTGTCACTGTGGGTTACAACTGAATTTCTAGGTAAGTTATCTTACTGGTTGATGACCCAATAATAATATAACTGTTTGAAAGCTTCGTTTAGTATAATTCCCAGACCTGGTGTTAGAAATATTTACCAATGTCAGATTTTGGTGTTTTATATGCATTATGAAGACCATATTAGCAGAATTCAGTAAGTCATATAAACATGTTTCAGGATAATTAAGGTTTAAAGGAAAAATGTTTATTGTGGGCATTCTTACACACTGGTATTTTCTTTAAATGAAATCATTACTTACCAATTGTAAAAGAAAAAAAAACTTTTACATATATAATAATTTTAAAATGTTTAATAATAATGATTTTGGATCATTTTAAAGCGGCATTTTTGTTAGTGCCCAAAAGCGTGTTCTTTAAAATTGTAAATAATATACTTTTGGGTATTAATATGAATATGTTTACCGAAAATTACATTCTTTACATTTGTGAAATATCGCTCACTCCTTTCAAGAACGTCATAAATCAAAATACTTGATTTTTCAGGAGAATGTTTTTAAAGTTGAAGAATATAATACAATGTATTAAAAATAAATATCAAGCCACTTACTGAACTTTTTACTGTGCAACAGATCTTTTTAGGTAAAATCTGAAGTTTTTTTCTCCATTTGAAAAATATTTAGTTTTTTGATAAAAATAATTAAACAATACCTTTTCTTCAAAATGCAAAAACAACACTTTCTGCCCTGTAGCAGGTAAATATTAAGTTAAAAATATGCCGCTTTTGCTGGGATATAGTACATTTTATGGGCATTCCGAAAACATTCACAACTGAAAATTGTCAAATTTTGATTTATGACGTTCTTGAAAGGAGTGAGCGATATGTACTTTTGGGTATTGTTATGAATATATGTACCTTAAATTACATTCTTAAATTACATTCTTTAGAATTGTGAAAAATGTACTTTTGGTATTGTTATGAATATACCTTAAATTGCATTCTTAAATTACATTTTTTAGAATTGTGAAAAATGTACTTTTGGGTATTGTTATGAATATATGTACCTAAAATTACATTCTTAAATTACATTCTTTAGAATTGTGAAAAATGTACTTTTGGGTATTGTTATGAATATACCTTAAATTGCATTCTTAAATTACATTCTTTAGAATTGTGAAAAATGTACTTTTGGGTATTGATATGAATATATATGTACCTTAAATTGCATTATTAAATTACATTCTTTAGAATTGTGAAAAATGTACTTTTGGGTATTGTTATGAATATATGTACCTAAAATTACATTATTAAATTACATTCTTTAGAATTGTGAAAAATGTACTTTTAGGTATTGTTATGAATATATGTACCTTAAATTGCATTCTTAAATTACATTCTTTAGAATTGTGAAAAATGTACTTTTGGGTATTGTTAGGAGTATATATGTACCTTAAATTGCATTCTTAAATTACGTTCTTTAGAATTGTGAAAAATGTACTTTTGGGTATTGTTATGAATATATGTACCTCAAATTACATTATTAAATTACATTCTTTAGAATTGTGAAAAATGTACTTTTGGGTATTGTTATGAGTATAAATGTACCTTAAATTGCATTCTTAAATTACGTTCTTTAGAATTGTGAAAAATGTACTTTTGGGTATTGTTATGAATATATGTACCTTAAATTGCATTATTAAATTACATTCTTTAGAATTGTGAAAAATGTACTTTTGGGTATTGTTAGGAGTATATATGTACCTTAAATTGCATTCTTAAATTACGTTCTTTAGAATTGTGAAAAATGTACTTTTGGGTATTGTTATGAATATATGTACCTTAAATTGCATTATTAAATTACATTCTTTAGAATTGTGAAAAATGTACTTTTGGGTATTGTTATGAATATATATGTACCTTAAATTGCATTATTAAATTACATTCTTTAGAATTGTGAAAAATGTACTTTTGGGTATTGTTATGAATATATGTACCTTAAATTGCATTCTTAAATTACATTCTTTAGAATTGTGAAGAATGTACTTTTGGATATTATCATGAATGTGTGTATCCAAAAGTATCTTCTTTGCAATTCTTTATAATGTGCTTTTGAGTTCTCTTATAATTTGTGTTAAATTCATATTTTAATTAAATATTAATTACATTTTAAAAATTAAATATATTTAAACATACAATCTTGTTGATAAGTAATATTTCATTTGAATAAAAGAGGAACGTATAAGAATGCGCATAATGAACTTTTCTTCCATACGTATTTTTGATCTGAGACCATATTTTTTCCGGCACCAGGAGATCTGTCTTCTGCCCACACATTTAAATGTAATTATTTACTAATAATATCATAAAATTACATATAAATGTACGTAATTTCATTGGATGTATTTTTGCTTATAGATAAACCTCAAACATGGCTTCAACAATGCGTTGGCTTACAGTCTCCTTATTTCTGATGGTGAATATCTCAGTCATGATGGCGGTGGATCCCGTTCCTGCCCGATTCGGCGTGATCACTACCCTGGATCTGCCGGATGTGCCCAACGTATCATATAACATCAAGGCCAAAATGGCGGTCGAGAAATGGGTCGGCACCAAGTGCACCAAAGGGTCGATCTGGTTCAGAGAAGAGTGCCACGACCTTAACAATCCCTCGAAACTGTGCGCGCAGAATGAGGTCCTCATCCTGGAGCTGCCGGAAGAGTCCAAGAGGGGAAAGCAATTCCCAGTTGAACCTGTCTGTCACAAGCAACGTTGCCAAATAGGACATGTGAGTTGTGAAATGATTTTAAGTATAACACTCCCCTTATCATTCATCGTTCACTGAGTTGTGAAAGGATTTTAAGTATAACATTCCCCTTATCATTCATTGTTCACTTTGTGTAATACCACTTTGAAAAACACTACTTCCTGACAACCGGAGTTCAAATTTTAGTTTTGTATAAATATCAGACCATAAAAATTTCACTTTAGTCTACATTTGACCTGATGATGAAGTGGTATTACATAAAACAAAGTATGAACGATGAGGAGAGTGTTATATTGCCATACCACAAAGTTAACATGGCTTTTAATATACAAAATATATTTTGAGTAACTCTTAATGTTCATCTTTTTCTTAGATTTAAGTTTTGTCACAACATTTCTTGGTGAAACTGCATTTTATAAAATATAATGATATTTTCCTAGAGCAGAATTGGAATTGTGGACCAGAACTTTGGATTTAGAGCCCATGGCTTGTTGCATTATTGCATTTCTGACATTTCTTGGTAGAACTGCAGTTTATATAATAAAACAACAACGATGTATATATATTTTCCATATATATTTTATTTGACCAGTGACCGGGTTTCATTGTACCAACTGATGGGTTCTTTTAGAAGGATAGTTCGGTAGCCCCCTTGCTTTCTGCATTAAAAAAATAAATTATGTAGAAAAAAGCTGTTCATAAATGGATAATATTTGTGGGTAGATCTGAAATAGATCATATCATTCGGCCATGTTGTATTTGATTGCATATCATAAACAATTTTCATACATATAGTTTTATAAATAAATATTGTAATATGTACCCTCGGGACGGGAAAACTGAGTGTTCTATATAGTTTATGTTTTAATTTGAAATCAAAACAGATTTTTTCAATCTACTAAGTTGTAACAAAAACACAAAAAAAAAATCTTGTGACAATAATGCCCTAACAAGGCGAAACAATTGTCACAATATTAATTTTTTATGTGTTTTTGTTAATAAAATATAACTTAGTAGACTCAAAAAATCTGTGTTTGATTTAAAATTAATACATAAATAAAAATGGAGTTCTACAAATTAAACGCCAAATCAATAAATACTATATACAACATTTTGAGTGTGTCCAAATACTTGTTCACAAAATCTGGATTATCTCCAATTACAGGAGTTATTTTCATATTATTTTTGACATCTCATCAAAGATGAAGAAGAATATGGAAGTCTGGGCATTAACGGGGCTGACGACCGTCATAGGCTGGTTTAAGTGATCTGCTGTGTTTTACAACACCACTACTGCCCAGTGCTCTGTATCCTTAGCTCCGTATTGTACCTCTAGCATTTCAACCTTGTCAATCATGCGGTATCTAAGAAGGAAAAAAGTAGACTGAATTCAATGCATTTTCATTTTTTTAATGTATTTATTTATTGCAGGCATGGTGGCCAGCGCTGAACGAATGTGTGTTCAGGACACACGCAACCAAGAAAAATATTTGCGGCGAGAATAACTTGCTGGATCCTGACATGTTTGATCTCGGAGCGTGTACTTGTGACAGTCCAATTTCAAGAGCCATCCAAGTAAGTACATAAGTTCAACACTATCCCCTCAGACATTAACAGATCTGTTACTGACCAAAACTGGTTGAACTCCAAGCAATCTTCTACTCTGACTTATTCTTCATTTACATTACTCTTAACACACTGTGGACGAGGAAGGTATTTCTACCCGTTCGGTCGATTGATGCTTAAGGACGGGAAGGGTATTTTTACCTTCTGCGCCGGCCTCATTTCAAAGTCAGAAAAGAAGGAATTATTCAATGTTTTTATTTGAATATTATGGACCAGCTGTTTGTTAAGGTCTTAACTATATGTACATAATTATCAAATCCCGTCCCCAGTGGTCCGCAGGCTTAAAAAACACCCGTCCGAAATGTGTTAACCTCATTGCTCCTAAATACAAGCAAATGTTAATGCATGTAGAGATGTGTGAATGTGTAAGAGGTGAAGAATGTTTGCAAAGACAGAGTTTGTAAAACAACTTTATGCCAAAACAATCCTTACATTTAAATTTAAGAATTACTATTTTATAACACAAGAAAGCACCTCCCAGCAAAGCACGCAAATCGCAATTATCACACTTTATAGTAACATACGTAGAATCACACGATCCAAAACACAGAAACACATCAAACACAACTTAACAAAGAGACATACAAATAATTACACGATCCAAAACACAGAAACACATCAAATAAAACTTAACATATACCTCTTTTGGTGAAAAGAACTTAGATCATTATTTAAGAAATTTGTACAACCTGGTTCCATTATTCGTTAGTCATTAAAAAATAAACTCAGTATAAAAAAGCTATTCATAAATGGATAATGGTATTAGGTAGATCTGAAATAGATTGCATAATTCGGCCATGTCGAATTCGATTGAATATCATAAACAATTTTTATAAATATTGTAAAATGTACCCTCAGAACAGGAAAAGTCAGTGAGGCCACATAGATGTAATTTACAAATATATATATATATATATATATATATATATATATATATATATATATATATATATATATATATATATATATATATATATATATATATATATATATATATATATATATATATATATATATATATATATATATATATATATATATATATATATATATATATATATATATATATATATATATATATATATATATATATATATATATATATATATATATATATATATATATATATATATATATATATATATATATATATATATATGATAAATAAAATAAATATCTTAATACATTGTAAGGGTGACAGTCCCGACAGTTTGTTATATATAAAAAATAATGTTATTAACAATTTTTATTTTGGTGGGGTGATCAACTTTAAATAATTCTTGGGTCAACTTTAAATATCATAAAGCAACATTAAATTATTTTTTAATTTTATACCAATTAGTGCAAAATTATACAGTTTGGGTGCTAGATATATATGTCATTATTTCTTTATTTCAAATTGTTTTTTGTAGGAAAATGGAGATTGCGGAAAGATTTACCAACAAGCCATGTGCCCTAGCTCTAAAGTCCTGGTGCACGATCCCAATTCCGCTTTGGGAAAATGCGTTTCAGACTTGTGTTTGAAAGAAAATGAGGAATTCAAAAAGGGGAGCCGTAAAATACAAGAGAAAATCTTCATTGAAGAGACTCCATTTGCCCCATTGAACGGG
This sequence comes from Brachycentrus maculatus, assembly GCF_059751285.1. NCBI lineage: Eukaryota > Metazoa > Arthropoda > Insecta > Trichoptera > Brachycentridae > Brachycentrus > Brachycentrus maculatus. Next base: position 207,612 of record NW_028280789.1, read on the forward strand.
AACGGCAAATGTTTGATGTTGAACTCGCATTTCGGCTGCAAAGGAGAAAACGTAATGTCCGAAGAGACCTTGGTCATCAGTTATTCAACGTTTTTGCCTGAATGTCAGATTCGTCGCATTTATTAATATTTCTGAACACACTGTTAATCTACTATAATCACGTTTCATATAAACTATATGCAAAAAGCAGGACCCGACAAAACTTGGTTTTCACAAAATTTGTAAACACAGGCCATATCTGTAAACACATTGTTGGTGGGCGATTTTTTCATCAACCCTGACCCTAATTGGTATACTAACTAGGGTCGTATACTGATCACAAGTAACCGCAAACTCAATTCTGAACTATACAATGTTTTTTGAAGTCAGACGCTCTACCAAAAGTAAGCAAATAGAGTGCTTATAAGCGTCTCCCGCTCTATACCAACAGTATGTAAAAGACACTTTTATGTGTTTTCCACAAACAATGTGTTAGGTATTGTTTATTGTTACAGTCTTAGAATGTACCTACTTGCCAATTCTTAGATTTTTATATTGAAGGATACAACAATTTAAAAAAAAATTAACAAAAATTTTTGGGATGCAAATGAATTATGTCTACCATTAGTGCAAATATTTTGCTGGTAAAAATTACAAATAAAATTTTGATCAACTATGTAAGTTGTTTTCTTAATTTTCTGTATTTTTTACCTACATATTTTAATTTTGTGAGCTAAATAAACAACGAAATCTTTATTACATAATAAATCAATAATTTTTATGAAACAAAACATTTTTTATTATTATTTAAATATAACCTTTAGTCCAAAAAATATGGCTATTTTAAGCCGAATTTGATTATGTATGCAAGAATCAAATAATTACCTGCGTTTTTGTCGAATTTGTCTGGAAAATACCCTGACACAAATGTGTATATATAATGCTTTATCACAAATCAGTTTGTAGCAAACAAAAACCTATCAGCAAAAGCTAAACTGGCAGTATATAAAAGAGTCCTAGTTCCATCTCTAATGCATGGAAGTAAAGCAAGGAGTTGACAAAAATGTATGAAAGTAGACTAAATGCAGTTGAAATGCGATCTCTCAGACATGTGGCAAAACGATGTACGATAGATGTTCGAATGGTGAATTAAGGAAAGAATGCAAGGCTGAAGCATTATCGATAAAATTTTTAAAAAGCCTGAGATGATTTGGACATGTGAATCGAATGAGTGAAGAAAGAATAGTAAAACAAATTTATGGGGTGAATGTAGTTGGAATAGAAGCAGAGGAAAACTTGGTGTGGTCAAGTATTTTAAATGCTTGAGCGTGTTCAGGTCAGGAGTATGAATATTCGGCGGGTATGTATGAGGTCCGCCTCCGTAGTGCAATGGTTAGCGTGTTTAGCTTCCGTGCTGGAGGTCCCGGGTTCGATTCCCAGGGGGGAGTGAAAATAAATATTAGTGATTTTACACTCTAATATTTATTTAATATTACCCTGGACTGGTCCCTGAAGCGCAGGAGTAATCGTCTTGCCTTCATGTAAGTAACGATCAAGATAATACTGCGTCAATACAATGCAGTGCCCTATGCACCATTAGGTGCGGATAAGGGTTAGAAGTAGAAGATGTATGAGGAAATGCATGAAAGTGGAAGAGGTGAAAATTGTTTGCAAATATCGGTGTGGCGTTCTATTCTCTTTGCCTACCCCTGCAGAGAAACGGCACGAAAGTTAATTTTTTTTTCAACATATTTTTTTCATTGATACTTATGAGAAGAAATTTACAATGTCGAAAACAACGCAGTAAAATTAATTTATTCAAATGTTTTATGACACAAAAACATATTTTATATGTATTGTATATATATATATATATATATATATATATATATATATATATATATATATATATATATATATATATATATATATATATATATATGTTATTTGATCTCTTCCCAGAATAATGTGTGGAAATACCCATAAATTCAGAGGTCTTAGATACAAATTAATTCACGTGAGAAAATACCGCCTGACATTAAAAATATTTATACAATTATTAAATTACAAAAAAAAATTATCTTAAATTTTCCTTGAACTTTCGACCTAGATATTTTTAAATTGTGACACGTTGATATTGATATTATGTCATATTCTCGTGTATTATATGATTTAATGTTTTACGTAATACTAGCTGTATCCAGCCACGTTAAACTGTGGCTCAGTCAAATGGTTAAATGGAAAAAAAAGAAAACACATTTCACATGTTTAATTTCACATGTGCATGTACAGTATTTTACCAGCTATCAAAAAACATGCTGTCCTCTATGAGTAATTTTTAGTATTGCGTGTGTTGCCGTTAAGTTTAACAGATGGCGCTGCCATTGCGGAAAAAACATGTCTTTTACTTGTCGCAGGTAAAGAACAACAAATGCTTAATTGTTTTTCTTTGCCTGCACATTTAAATGAATCTTTGTGTCATAATTTCAAAGTGATCGGTGGATAACTTTAGAAGTTTAAGGTTTTGAATAAACCAAGGCTCACATGTTTGATTTTAAAGATGGGATTTTTATTCGCAGACGATGTGAATTCAATAATTAATAATCGATAATACAATTAATGGAGTGAAAAAAAAATTTAAGATTTTTATAGATACATTAACATAGATAAAGAAGAATATGGAGGTCCAGGCAGTTACAGAGCCAACGACCCGTCATAAGTTAGTTTAAGTGTCACTTTATACACTTTGTAACATTCACCATTGTACCCATGATTGACAACCACATTATTCAATTTTCGGAAAGTTGTATTTTCATGAATAATGAAGCATTTCAATTGAAAAGATTTGCGTGTTACTTCGGCAGCGACATCTATGGTTGAAAAAAGTAATTAACAACATTAGTGTGTCCAAATGTCTCCAAATATAGCAGTTAATTTGCTCAATAAAAAGCTTCTTTTCATCTCACCAATAGATGTCTCTAGTGAAGTTCTAGTGATTCAAGAACAGTGTTTCGAAATTGGTTCATATATATAGAACTTCCAAGGATTTGAGTAATATGGTTGTCAATAATGGGTAGAATTGGTGAATGTTACACGTGTGTAAAGTGATCAATTAAACCAGCCTATGACGGTCGTCAGGCCCGTAAATGCGCAGACTTCCATATTCTTCTTCATCTTTGATGAGATATCAAAAAAAAATATGAAAAAAGTAAGTTTTGCTGATGTATTCATGAAAGTAAATGCTGATGGATTCATGAAAAGTATATACAATTCTTTCTGAATTATTTAGCATACCAGGAGACAATGTTATTAGAGTCGTTTTTGCGATGTGGATGTGATTTAAAAAACTGCATCTCTAGGCCTTCAAGATAACACTTAAAGCGCATGCGCAGGAAAGGTAACTTTTGTATAAAGCTCAGATTCAATTCTAACGGCATCATCCACCCAAACGGTTGGCATGCTAGTCCTAAATCACCAAACAAACGCTGAATATTTAGGTCATATATATCGCCCACTCCTTTCAAGAACGTCATAAATCAAAAAAACTTGATTTTTCAGGAGAACGTTTTTAATGTTTTAAAATATAACACAGTGTATTAAAAATAAATATCAAGCCTCTTATTGAACTTTTTACTGTGCAACAGATCTTTTTAGGTAAAACCTGAAGGTTTTTTCTCCATTTTAAAAATATTTAATATATTTAAAAAAATTATTAAACAATACATTTTCTCCAAAATGCAAGAATAACATTTTCTGCCCTGTAGCGGGTAAATATCAAGTTAAAAATATGCCTCTTTTGCTGGGATAAAGTACATTATCCAGATATTGCCCAGGCATTCCGAAAACATGCACACCTGAAAATTGTCGATTTTTGATTTATGACGTTCTTGAAAGGAGTGAGCGATATATCACCCATTGGGTGGATAACAGAAATATGTATATGTTGTGTACATAAAAACTTAAAGAGACGCAGAGCATCCACTTCATGTATGGGTAAACTGACCATTTATTTTTGTCCTCAAAACGGGACATATACCAATTCTTACGTAATAGTATGGTTATTCAAGGAAACACATCTTTTTTCATAGTTTTTATGTATTATAATAATATAAAAATATGAAAAATATAATAATATGAAAAATTATGTTTTAAATTTTTCTGATTAACAAATTTTCTTAAGTATAGGTAAGTGGGTTTGCTTTTATATAAGAATATAATTCTTGGCACGATTTTTAAAAATTTATCTTAACTAACAACATCCCTTTTCACAGTACTCCGTCTTGTAATTATTGATCTGTGAAAAGACTAAACAAGCTAGGATTTGTTCAGCAAAGTTATATGAAACGGCTATACTACAAACTACTGTAGATTTTTCACACTTTTTTTAAAATTGTTACCGCGTGTTGCTCTTTTTTTCAAAACGGGACATATCGACATCCCGAAACTTTACTTGCAGACAACGGGACAGGGTATCTAAAAACGGGACAGTCCCATTCAAAACGGGACTTATGGTCACTTTATGTATGGGTAGAATGCACTTGATTAAGAGTTAAAATAACAGTTAGGTTAGGTAATTTTAGGTTAGGAATTTTGTGAAATTTGTCTGAAAAATTCCCATCATAGTTCTGGAAATCTCCAATTCTCCTTCTCATTGGATTCCGTTTGTTCTTCATATGAAATGGAAGGAATCGAAAAAGGATTTTCTGATTCATATTTTTCTTGGTGTTCATCCGGGAATGTCCCATCATGTGAATCATCCTTGTCTTCAAACTGAGACAAATCTGAGAATATTTCGGAAGGAATTGGAGGTTCTGCTTCTCCCAGGCTCTTTTCTGAATCAAAGAATTTCCAGTTGTCTTTTTTAGTGGAATCGATGTCTTCTTGGCTTTGAACACGGTCCTGAAATTGTCTGTTTTCCTGTATAAATTGGTTGATATGTTCAACCGAACGAAACCTTGGCACATGCACCAACTCGTCTTCAAAAATCTTACCGTTGACTGTCAATTCTTCCTGTACATCTTCCATGTCTTCAAAATTTATTGAGATAATTTCTGGCGGTTTTTCCGGTTCGGCACTTTCCTTGCCTTGAATTTCTCCTTCTTGGTTCTCGGTGATCCTTATAGGTTCATAGTTAATTAAAGGTGGATTATTTGCGAACATTCTCAATAGATTTTGGTACTCCTGGTAAATTTTATCTTCCATTTCACTGGTACGATTGCTTTCATTGTCATGTAATTCCTCATCTTTTTCTCTGGGTTTAATCATATCTTGTAATGATGTCAAATGATCAATGATAATTTTCGAGTGACCCTCTTCTTGGTTTTCTGGATTGCCGAAAATTTCACCATTGTGCTTATGAAAAGATGGATGCTGTTTTGAATATATTCTTCCCTGACTTCCATCAGAATTGTGGGCTTTAAAGACAACGTAATTTGTTTCCTTATTAGTTTCATTGTATATTGATTCACTGTCTCTTATATCGTGATATTTAAAATTTGCACTTGATTCATCATTTTGATATGGTTCATTCGTAACATCATCTGTTGGTGTAGTTATGGTATCCTGCGATATATCAGATATGTTGATTATATCAATTTGTTTTTTGGAATCCATATTATCTTGCACTTCCAATTCTACACCAGGATTTGTCCTTTCTGGATTGTCTTGCATACTTGTGTCTATCATAGTTTTCATATCCCCCTTTAAATTGCTATCTTCATTAGTTTTCTTTGTTATATTATCATTCATGTTGACTTCCATAATCTCGCTTATTTCTTCATTCTTAATATCTTCCATCTTTAAATATTTTTCGGTTTCTTCAGAGCTGTTTACTTTCTGTTTGTAAATTTCTGGTTCTAAAACAGATGCATTTACTTCTTGGTCATTCTGTCCTTCTTTGGATTGTAAATAATTTTTGGAAATGCAATTGGAGAGGTGTGTATAATTATTTTTTGGCACAAACATCTCATTGCTTTGACAAGGGCCTTGTTGAAAAAGTGAATAGCACATATCTTGCAACTGAAAAAAGATATTAAAATTTAATAAAAATTTATAGTAATTTTTAAAAAATAATGCCATTTGGTAAATCATAAATTGAGCTACTAATAATTTTTAACTAGCTGTGCCCGGCCACGCATTACTGTGGCTCAGTTGGTTAAAAGGATTAGAAAGAAGAAAAAAAAACATTTCTAACATGTTAAATTTCACAATGCTTATGAAGCAATGGATATGCAATTGAAAAAAAAAAATACTGAATGACAGCAGCTATCAAGAAATATGCTGACCGTCATGGGCAATTTTTGCATGTGTAACAACGTTCAACAAATAGCTTTGCCAGCATTTTTTTACCACAAGGTCAAAAAAGCTATTTTAAAAAAAAATATCACTGTCAAAATTTCAAAGCAATTGGTTAATCACTTGAGATTTGAGATTTTGAACAAAATAACACCTACAATTTGATTGATATAGATAGGTAAAAACATGCGCATATTCAAATTCAATGGTGTGTCAAAATTTCAAAGCAATCTGCAAATAATTTGACAAGATTTTGAAAAAATCACAAGTTTATTTTTATCTATTTATGATAACAAAATATATTAAGTCGGGTTGTGGTCCCGTGGTTAGTGTCGCGGACTCTTGAGTCAGAGTTTCTTGGTTCAAAACCACTCTACCACAAGCATAATTTGATACCTATTTCTAATAATGAGCCGCTTAGGCTCACAGAAAAAGTATGAAATTAAAGTATTTTTGTAAATAATAAAAACACAAATATTTCCCTTTTATTTTAATACGAAATTTTGAATAAAACTATTCTTTGCTTACAGCAAGGTTTCCATACATGGGGAGGCATTTGCAGTACGCATCTCCAAATACATCATTGGCCACAATTCCATTTGGACCACAGATACGCTCTATGTGTTCACTGTGAAGACATTTTTCCACAAATGGCCACCAGATCTAAAAATTTAAAAAAATATATAATGTAATTATTCTTTGAGAACATCTTTTGTGTATTCACAGATTTATTTTTCACCATACACATAATTACAATTTGCAATATTGTACCCTCACTGGGTTTTCTCGTGCCAAAGGCCAAGTATTTGAAACACTTGAAAAAATCATGCCGAGTTCTCCTTGGTCTTCCCCTGCTTTTATTACCAAGCACATTCGCTATTTTTTTTTATAAAACTATGTGATGAAGTAAACTATACGTTTACTGATGAAAAAATGTTTTTTTTCAAGAAAATATGTTGCTTTTACCATTAACTTTGATAAAAAAATTATAAATAGTAAAAAAAAAATAAAAAAATTCACTCCAGGAAAGTTTCAATTGGTGAGAGGGCAGCATCATAAGGAATATTGCCCCCTGAATTGAACAAACAAATTTCACACATTTAAATGTTTAAACATACTCACCTCATCATAGTTACATTTAATTTTTGTGCAAATCGGTTTGACGGGAAACAGTTTGCCATCTTTGATTTTCAATCTCTCTAGAATGATCACTTCATTCCATGGATTGCAGCGTACAAATTTCTCATTGAAACGGTAACACTCTCCCATGTAGAGAAAATCTGTTCCAAAACACAGATTTTCCTTCTCATTCCATTTTATAAGCGCAATATCCACTTTTATATTTAAAGGAATATCCTCCAAATCTTCCAATTCTAGCAGTTGTAAGAACCCAACGTCTTTTTTCTCATAAGGCTTTGCTGAGATATTTTTAATACTAGCAAATATAAATAACCATAAACAATAGTTATGGCCATTCATTTTGATGTTATTTGTATGAGAAATTATGTACAAGTGCTTATTTTATTCAGTTTGATGATCTGAAAAAAAAATTGATAGAATAAATGCATACATATTTACTGATAATCTTTAGAAATAGACAAATCTGTAAAACATATGACAGTAAATAATTATTTTTTAAATTTGAGTTGATATCTCTTGCTTAACCAAAGCATTTTATGAAATTATTCATTTTCAATTTAATAAAAATAGTATTTTTTAATGTGTCCAAACATTTTGAGATTTCAATAATAAAACAATTCAAATTTTTACAATATTTTGAGTGTCCAAAATCTGTGTTTACAAATTCTGGGTTTGTCTTCACTTAAGAGTTTTATTAGATGCAGACCTATAAAAGAATGCTCGGGATATCCTGGAGAAACCACATCTCCAACGACGAGGTACTACGATTGATCGAAGAAAGAAAGCACCTACTCGCGACACCAAGAGACACGCCGAATGGATCGGTCACGTGTTGAGACAAGAGGGTTTCCTGCACAAAATAATAGAGGGGACGATCGAGGGAATAAACGCCAGAGGACGCCCACGCCGCGAATACCTAAGCGACTTATACGAAGACATGGGCTGCTCGACGTATGAGGAGCTGAAGAGGGTTTTGGAAAATAGACTGGAATGGCGAAAGAGATGTCATCTTTTGCCACAGACAAATCCACAGGATTGAAATCAGAGAGAGAGAGAGAGGAGTAATTTATATTGACATCTCCACATAGATGAAGAATAATATGAATCTCGTTGGAATTATCATTGATTTATAATATTCACCGTTTTACACTACTTACATTGTTCAAAACAATATGTTTGGCGACTTTCCAAACACTTGATTTTGTTTGCTGTCAAAGTATTTTTAATTTTAGAATTATTGAGGCAGATTTTTGAAAATTTTATTCAGGATTCAAATTAAAAGTTAGGTAAGAAAAAATTATACTTAAAATCTTTTGACTAAAAATAACTACTTAACCATCATGGCGCTTCCCGGTAGGGGTAGGCAGAAAGAATAGAATACCACACTAACCGGACCTGCAGAAGAGGCGAAAATGTTGCAAACAATTTTCGCCTCTTCTGCATTCATGTATCTCCTCATACATGCCCGCTGATTATTTCAACTCCTGACCTGATCACTTTCAAGTATTTAAAATATTTGATTATGCCAAGTTGTCCACCTCCGTAGTGTAGTGGTCAGCGTGTTTGGCTAAAGTGCTGGAGGTCACGGGTTTGATTCCCAGGGGAGTCAAAATAAATATGGGTGATTTTGACACTCATATTTATTTAATATCACCTTGGACTGGTACAAGAAGCGCAGGGCTGATCACCTTGCCTTCATGCAATTAACTATCAATATAACACTGCTTTTATATGATGCAGTGCCCTATGCACAATCGGGTTCTGATGGGAGTTTGACGAAGAATATATAGTGAAAATAGAAATTATGTAAAAATAACATTAAAAAAAAATAAAACTCACCATCTTAGGGTGCTTGTGCACGACCCGGAATTTTACCGTCCGGCAGTCCGGTTTTGAAAAATGAAAGCGAATACGACGGTTTAGTGTGATCGAATTTACGCGCAGCGTGTTCACGCACCGATCCGAAGAAAGATGGACAAAAGCACAAGCCAATCATCATTTTGTCACGCTAACTGAAGTGCCGGACTGTAAAATTCCGTGTAGTGGACAAACGCCTTTAAGGCTTAATTTTATGACAAAATTACATCCACAGATGTCATTGCTATGCAAGTTTAAAAAAAGCCTCATTATTCCACTGCGACGAATGATAATAGAGATGAACGGCTACCCTAGGCTAAATTAATCCGCCTTTCACCCGTATAAACTTGAAAACATACTTAAGGTAAACTTACCTTTGTAAAGTGTGTAATATCTCTTCATCCACATAAGACTGACATACTAAAGAGTGCACACATCGCTCAGAGTCTATTTCGGAAAATAAAGCAAATCATTCAACATCTGTCAATTTTATAGTATATAGTAGTACTATTTTGTAAGCTTGCTTGACCAGTCTTAGGTACAGGTAACGCAAAGTACCTTAAAATTAACGTTATATCATACAGATTAATTTGATATTTCAGACATGATTGTGTTGCAATACCAATTGACCCACTTTAAGTAAAATAATGTTCATTATCTTGTACATAAAAATTACGGAGCAATTTCACATTTTTATACATCATTGAGACCTTTGTAACCCTTTGACTGATAAGTTTTATTTGGAAAAAGGGCAGGCTTTTTGATTTCTAATAATATTTTACATACTAAAGGACTCCTGAAAACATGATTTTCAATTTCAATTAAACTTATAATTTGACTAGCTATTTTATTCATAATATTTTGAGTGTTTCAAAATCATTGTTCGCCCTCATCTTTCTGATTGTTTCTATTACAAATAAAGCACATAAATGTACATATTACCATACAGTAACAAAAAATATACCATACGGTGTACATATCGCTCACTCCTTTCAAGAACGTCATAATTCAAAAAACTTGATTTCAAGCCACTTACTGAACTTTTTACTGTACAACAGATATTTTGAGGTAAAACCTGAAGGTTTTTTCTCCATTTGAAAAATATTTAGGATTTAAAAAAAAAAATTAAACAATACATTTTCTTCAAAATGCAATAACAACACTCTCTGCCCTATAGCGGGTAAATATTAAGTTAAAAATATTCCGCTTTTGCTGAGATACAGTACATTTTCTGGGCATTCCGAAAACATGCACAACTGAAAATTGACAATTTTTAATACATGATGTTGTTGAAAAGAGTGAGCGAAATATCGCTCACTCCTTTCAAGAACGTCATAAATCAAAAATCGATAATTTTCAGTTGTGCATGTTTTCGGAATGCCCAGAAAATGTACTGTATCTTAGCAAAAGAGACAAATTTTTAACTTAATATTTACCCGCTACAGGGCAGAGACTGTTGTTTTTGCATTTTGAAGAAAAGGTATTGCTTAATTATTTTTTTAAATATTCTAAATATTTTTCAAATGGAGAAAAAACATTCAGGTTTTACCTAAAAAGATTTTTTGCACAGTAAAAAGTTCAATAAGTGGCTTGATATTTAATTTAAATACATTCTTTTATATTTTTAAACTTTAAAAACAATCTCCTGAAAAATAAAGTTTTTTGATATATGACGTTGTTGAAAGAAGTGAGCGATTTGTCAAGTCTTCATACATCCTTTAAATATATATAATATAATAAATCCCTTACCGCACCCTAATGGTGCATAGGGCACTGCTTCATATAAACGCAGTGTTACCTCGATCGATTACACATGAAGGAAAGGTGATAAGCCCTCCACTTCAGATACCAGTCCAGTGTAATATTGAATAAATATTAGAGTGAAAAAATCACTTATATTTATTAAACCCCCCTAGGAATCGAACCCGGGACCTCCAGAACGGTGGCAGAGCATGCTGACCATTACACTACGGAGGCAGACAGAAATATATATACAATAAATAAAATTATGTTTTACTTTTCTTTAAATATTATGGCCAATTGGGAAAACAGCCTTACTAATACCTCCTGGCACTTCCCCTTTTTTTGTCTCAATCCTGTGGATTGGTCTGCAGCAACAAATGACACCTCCTTGGCCATTCCGGTCTATTATGTGAAACCCTTTTCAGCTCCTTCAACTCGAACAGCCCATATCCTCATATAAGTTGCAAAGATATTCCCAACGTGGGTGTATTCTAGTGTTTGTTCCCTCGACCGTTCTTTCTATTACCAGGTGCAAGAAACCCTCCTGTCTCAATATGTGACTAATCCATATGGCGCGTCTCTTCGAGATAGTTACGACTTGGCACTTAATTATATTAAACCATATCCGCTCTTTTTAATGTTTAATAACAAAATAAACTGTTTAATAAACTGTCTCCAGAATTTTTTGTCGGCTGCCAGCTCCCTTGCATCCTCCCAAGTCTGGTTTGCTTCCCAAAGTTCAGACGAGAACTGGCGACGGATTGTCAGCAGTGGTCGTCCTAAGCAGCGTGAACGTGATATGCCTTGTAAAAGAGGCAAGCTTGATTAAGGCTCTCGGGAGGCATACGGAGTACATGGCCAAGCCAACAGAATCGCCTTTTCTTGATGACAGTTGTGTCCAAGACATGCTGCGTCCTACGTCTTATCTCTTCATTCCTCACAAAGTCAAGCTTAAAATTCTTCACAGACACCTATTCTGAAAGCTAAGTACACGGCTGCTCTGGACCCTTTAAAGTTGCCATGTTTGACTAACCATATAAGAGAAAAGGAGCAATGCAGACATTGTATACTTGCTCTATACTTGGTCTCCACCGAGTATAGATCCAATCTCTGGAGATTGGATCTATACAGCTTGGGCAACCTTCATTCTGTTAAATGCAGACCCTGCGAGTCCTAATCGCACTCCCAGTTCCTTTTGAAGGCTGCCATTTTCAGTTATGTACACTCCCAAGTACTTTCTACAACTCTCGACCCTTTCGATGAGCTGGTTACTCAACGTCAAGTCACATGACATGTAGCACTTAAAGGGTTAATAAATAAATAAAACATTTAATATTTATCTCTTTATTATAGAACATGAAATGTTATACAATTCAATGACACAGTTAATCATTTCATAGAATTTAATAAAAACATAACTTTCAAAGTAATCCCAAATAAGATACTATAATTATGATAAAGGTTTACGTCTATTTACTAAATTTAAATCAGGTTATAAGTGAGATTCATAACGAAATCAGACCTGCACATTTGTGCTTCAAATTAATTATACCTAATATTCTATCTGTGAGTTCAGAATACATAAGAAGAAATGTATTTTACAGACTATAAGACATACTTTTTTCTTATAATAATTGCCTTCAAAATTCAAGTTTATTATAATTAAAATTAATATAAATGTACAGTAATTGATTAAAAATTCCTGAAAAAAAATTACAAATGGCCATATATTTGATGCCATTGGAAATTTTTCTCTATCTGGCAACATTGTAGTGATGAGATGATCGTGCGATAAAATTCATCTTACATTCATCATCGATAAAGTTCATCATACGTGTATTTGTAGTTCACAAAAATACATTTACTTTTTCTTACTTCAGCCTTCTTCTTGTGTCCAGTATTGAACAAAGCCCTCCCTCTTGGACTTCCACAGTTATCTGTTGGACGCGACTGTCTTCTGGTGCAGGCCCGCCACATTCTTAATGTCATCGGACCATCTTGTCTGGGGCCTACCCACGCTTCTGCGTCTAGTTCTAGGCCTCCAGTCAAGAACGTTTTTCTTCTACCTATCCTCAGACATACGTGTCACATGACCTGTCCAATTCCAAAAACACATTAAAATTGTGTAATGAAATGTTTTCTGAGACAAACACCCCCCACTCTGCCAAGGATTTCACGAGAACTCCAAGATTATGAGGCAATTACATTTTGATAAATATCATGTTTTAAAAAAAATGCTTAAAAATTAAGGTGTGTCTTATAGTCCGTAACATCTTATAGTCCATAAAATACGCTATGGTTATTTTAAAAATGCATATTTAGCGAAATGTGTTATATAATCCTGTGTAAAATATTGATAGAAACAGCAATAAATGGACTATAAAAGCCCTAGAAATCGATTCCTTTAAGATGTTGTGTCGGAGACAAATTTTCCATCATTTGTTTAAGTTACATACTTTGAGTCTCTTCTAAGATTGTCTAGTCAAATCCTTAGATCCTCCTAAGGATGTAAGCTTCAGGCTTTGACTAAAACAGATATTCTCTAGTTATCTTTCAGATAAATTTTATATTGAACTCTTGAGAAGAAAGCGTACTTATGGATTGGACACAGTGATGCCTCGCATAATGAATGGTGTATACAAAAAACTTTTGTTTGTTCATCACGCGACTCACACAACAAACTATGTTTCACACAATGGACAGCAGATGAACTTTACGCACAATATCCTGGTTAAATGGTGAGAGGTTCAGGAGTTTACCAACACTCATTATCCAAACTCAACTGAGACCAAAAAGATCAACCATCTCTACAATGATACCCTTGACTGTTTTTTTTCCAGCAGGTGTTAAAGAAGAGGGAGAAATAGACAACCATGGAAAGGTTGTTCAAGAAGCCAGCAGCCAAGAAGCAAAGGATGAAACAAGAGGATTTGACCCTGCAAACCTTGGTTTTGATTATAAAAAAACATGATTATCTTTTTAAAATTATAGTACCATATTTTATGCTACATAATGATTTAAAAAAAATCATGTATAGTTAATTAGATACTGTTGAAAAAATGCCAGCCAAACTAAAGGGAAAAGTCTACCAAAAAATTGTCAGATCCGCACTTCTTTATGGCTCCGAATGCTGGAAGATGTATAACACCTACTCTAGGCAACTAGAAATTGCTGAAATGCGAATGCTTAAATAGTCGGCTGGAGTGCCCCTTAGAGACAAAATAAAGAGTTCATGCATTAGAGGCAGCCTGGGTGTAACAGACATCAATAGTAAGGTAGAGCAAAGTCAATTGAGATAATATGGGCTCATTGAACGAAGAGAACCTGAACATACTGTGAACCAGGCAATCGCCATGGATCTTCCTCGAAAGACATCTAGAGGGAGACCAAAAAAATTCACGGATGCTACAGAAAGATAACATGATTCGAAGGCATGGCTAGGTGACGTTGTCCATGATAGATACATACTTGATCGTGCCAAGTTTTTCTCGGTCTTCCATAAATAAGATCATGTATTGTTATGGGAAAATGCTTTTCCCGTTACGAACTTGATTCTGTAATGATTAAGTTCTCCTATTATGCGAGACATTTTATTATGCATACATTACATATTTCATCTGCCTCCGTAGTGTAATGGTCAGCACGCTCGGCTACCGTTCCGGAGGTCCCGGGTTCGATTCCCAGGGGGGCCAAATAAATACAAGTGATTTTTTCACTGTAATATTTATTCAATATTACCCTGGACTGGTACCTGAAGCGGAGGGCTGATCACCTTTCCTTCATGTATAAACGATCAAGATAACACTGCGTTTATATGAAGCAGTGCCCTATGCACCATTGGGGTGCGGATAAGGGTTTTATTATTATATTATTATGCGAGACATCACTGTACGTCCATCTTATTAAATAGTTTTCATCGTAAATCATTCATTTTACAATCATCAAATACTTACGATACAACACAAATTCTCTAAACAAAAAAACCTTACAATATATGAACAAATCTTATCGCTACTAACAAAACATAACAATAAAATGAATAATTACACTCTTAAACGAAATAATAAAGTTGCAGTTGGACGGAATATTTATTCTAATGCATTTCATAAATTAAAATCATCTTTATTTTGTAAATAAACTCTAAGGACTTAATGGATATGTGCGTTATTCAATAATAAAAACATACATTTTACGAAAATCAAAGACATTTTATAAAATCTAACATAAAATTAGCATCTTAAATGCGATAGAGATTTTCTTACATTAAACATTGCTATGAACTCCCATATATATTTTTACTTTTAAAAAATCTTTAATACCTTAGAGCAGCAAAAACATTACATTTTAGTCAAATTATCTAAGAATGCAGAGGGTAGGACTGCCTTTGTAATACTCCCGATTGAGTTAACACCGTGTTGATTTGATGCAGTGCCCTATGCACCGTTTGGGTGTGGACAGCGGTCAGAGAAATCCAAATAATATTTTTTGCTAGGGTAATTAAAAGGATTTTTTTTACAAAGTGGAGTGTGTTTGAATAAATAAACAGTATAAACAGCATTTATTTGCATTTTTTTTTGCATGTTAATGCAGTTTTGTGCACGTTTTATCAATTTCGTAGTCATACAGGACAAAGTGACCAAGTGCATTTTTTTACAAAAACGTGATCATTGACTATTTGATATCTTACTAGCTTAATATTGCCCTGAAAAAAATACCAAAGGATTTAAAACTTAGAAGTGTAATATATTTTTTCATTTTTCATTCATTCAAACCCTTATCCGCACCCCAATGGTGCATAGGGCACTGCATCATATAAACGCAGTGTTGTCTTGATCATTAACACATGAAGGAAAGGTGATCAGCCCTCCGCTTCAGGTACCAGTCCAGGGTAATATTGAATAAATATTACAGTGAAAAAATCACTTATATTTATTCGACCCTCCCTGGGAATCGAACCCAAGACCTCCAGTACGGTAGCCGAGCGTGCTGACCATTACACTACGGAGGCGGACAATACCTAATATATTGGTAATATATTGGCTTGTTAAAAATGACTAACTATGTTGATGTTTATTTTCTTGCCAAGCAAAAGTGACTTACATGGCCCTCCTGAACATTCTACGTTTTGTAAGTTGGTCACTTTCTCCTGTACGGTTATGATTTGATTGTAAACTGCAGCTGTCCAGTTCGCAAATGTCAAATATGATTGACGCACGACGCCGTTTGCCAAAATCATAACATCTTCTTATAGGGTGATTCATTTTGTGCCACCCTGTATATTATAATGAAAAATGCCAAAAGTCTTTATCTGGGATATGAATGCTAGTTTACTACCTATTTATTTTTCCTAAAAAAGCATTGTAGCTGCCTATGAATGCCAATTCCTTAAAATAACATATATATTTTTTTACATAATACAAGATTAGTATGCATATTGGTCAGTTATTAGAGTCAAATTAAAAGCTTGACTTTTGTAGTTAAATAATATATAACTAATGATACCTAAAAGATAATACCTTGTTCACCAGGTTTGAGGTATGAAATTAGGAAATTGATATAATATAACATAAGTTTTTTTTCCGTTGTTTTTATAAAGTCCCGATTTTCACTCTACATCTCTGATGTGGCAAATAAATGCCATTATAACTTTGTAGTGTATTTATTGGTTAGCACGCTCCGCCACCATTCCTGAGGTTCCGGGTTCGATTCCCAGGGGTGGTCAAATAAATATAAGTGATTTTTTCACACTAATATTTATTCAATATATGTATTACCCTGGTACATGTAGCGAAGGGCTGACCACCTTTCCTTCATGTGTAAATGATCAAGATAACACTGCGTTTATATGATGCAGTGCCCTATGCACCATTGGGGTGCGCTTCAGGTACCAGTCCAGGGTAATACTGAATAAATATTAGAGTGAAAAAATCACTTATATTTATTTTACCATCTCTGGGAATCGAACCCGGGATGTCCAGAACGGTAGCCGAGCGTGCTGACCATTACACTACGGAGGCGGAAAACAATAAATTGCAATATAATATAAACATGAAAAAACTTGGTATAAAACTGTTAATGATTGTGCTTTCATTACGTACATATTATAAATAGTCATCAAAGTGATTGAATTATTTAAAATATTAAAAATATTTGTTATTTTCATAGGTAAGGCATCAAAATTTGTATCATACAGACTTGCTTATTATTGTTTTTGAAAATTCATATCCCAAAATCTTTGGAGATGAGATTTCTCAAATCAGATAATGATTCCAGATTTATATTCTAATTTTACTTGTAAAATGACGCATGTACATATCGCTAGTTAAATAAATGCCAAAGAGCCACAACGTAAAAAAATATTAAAGTCTTTATTCCAAAAATGGTATTAAAATCGTCAACATTTTCACATTCAAAAGACACCCATTATTCTAGCGTTAGAAATGTCCATTTCTAATGCTAAAATCATGGGTGTCTTTTTCGAACGTGAAAATGTTGACGATTTAAATACCATTTTTGGAATAAAGAGTTAATTTTTTATTGCATTGTGGCCCTTTGGCATTTAACCAGCGATATAATGATGTAACATCAAAAACTTGCGAAAAATATTCTTATATGATACATACATCATGATCAGATGTGATATGACATGTACCCTTCACAGTACATACTTACAAAATTCACAAATTTCTCTACTGATAGCCATACTTCTAAATCTATTAATTAACCACTCGCTTGCGAAAGGAATCCAAGATCATTGCATATCATCGTTCGGCATGCAATACTGCGAATTTGACATTTTTTTAAAAGTTACTTTTTAATGCCATTCGATTGTTATGTTATACTCAGAATATCCATATTTTGTATGAATCGTCATGTTTAAGGGCAAAATGTAACACAACGTATGTTGTTTTTACTGCAACACCGCGAATATGTCAATAACTTTTTTCGCTCTCCTGAACATTTTGTTTTTTGTCACATACGCGGTTTTACATGCCGAGCGACGATACATCAATGAATTACCAAAACTAATATATCATTAAAGATGAAATACAAACACATCTGGCACAATTTTATAAAATAATTTTACATTAGTCAATATTTTATAAATATTTTACTCTAAGAGTGGAGATTCTTAAATCTAGAATTAGCAAATAGGTACAATGATAAAGATTTTTTTTCGAAAAGACATGTATAATATAATAAAACTTAATTAAGCATTCCAATAATTCTTATGTGCATTGCAAATTGCAATTAAATCCACTTATTTCAATTACACATTTTGGTGATACCGGAATGTAAACAATTAATACACCAAAACCCATTTCAATATAAAAATGAAACATTCATATAAGACCACTTTTGAGATTTATAATGTAAATATGACTAGTTACGAGAACTACAGATGTTCTCATTGACTTGAAAAAGTGCAAACTAATGTTGTATATTAACCTGTTGATGAACACATCTGTAGTTCTCAAAACTAGTTGCGTTTACATTAACAAACTCAAAAGTAGTCTTATGCAAGTGTTTATCTACTTTATACATATATTGTAAAACTTTAAAGATTTTTAATCATCGTTTATTCTCAAATAAAAACACGAAAAATAATTTTGATTTATACAAGGGAAAAACATTTTTAAATATTTGAAAACAATAAAACAAACTATGTTTTTTTATGGTATTGCCACACTTAGTGCCATGATAAACAATTCGAATTTGAGTTTGGTAATTTTAATATTTTTGGAAAATATATTTTCAAGAGAAAATTTTATCCGTTTATTCCATACTACTGCCATCTTTTGATTTTTCCAACCAAATAGGCCAGTTGCCATTTTGAAAATACATAAAAAATTTTAAGGAGCAGTTTTTCCGTAAATGTTAGAATTATTTTTCCAATTAAACGATAATTATATTTAACCTCTTTTTCAGAGCTACAAAAAGTATAAAAAATAATAAAAAAAATACAAAAAGTCAAAATGATAAAACTTGATAATTTTTGTCGAAAATATACATGATTCATGGTGGCGGCAAACGCAACAGGGTTGGGGTCCCGAAAATCAGGATTTAGATTACCAATGAAACCTTTCTAACAATTACAAAAGAAAAACTGCTACTTTAATCCATTTCAGCATTTTTTCTGTTTTTATCGACTGGGTTGAATTTTTTCTAACACTTTGAGTGTGTCCAAATTTTCGTTCATTAAAATGACATTTTTTTTTTGAGAAATGAACATTTACAGGGCTCAAGACCAGTCATCGGCTGGTTTAAGTGATAAATGTTATTATTATTACTATTTATTCATTAACCCTTTTGCACACATGTACATAAAGCACTTAAACCAACCAATGACATGTAGTGAACGCTGTGACTGATGGTTGACCCATTTCGGAATCAAATCCACGATCTTACACACAGTAGTATAAGAAGTAAACCACTGCACCACAAAGGCAGAGAAAAAGATGCTCAAATTTGTAAGATAACACACCAATATATATTTTTAAAAACATTTAATGAAATTCTTATTAAAATAGATAAACTGACTGAAAAAATTGCATTTAAAACAAAAAATATTATTATATCGGCTGCCATTATAAACATTTTATTAAAATTATTAAAAATCTACATACACTAGATATCAGGAAGCATAATATCGCATATTATGATAATTTATCTTAGATTTCATTTATATTAATTGCTCCGAGAGTTCATAATAAATATTTATATCCTAAACACTCATAGATACATGTAAATTCGTAGATACATGTGAATTTACAGAAACATACATATATATATAATCTGAGATATAAATAAACTTTAGTTATGTGTAAATTTGTAGTTACATGTTATCTCGTGGACACAAGTTGACTTATAGATATGATTGTAAATATATGTTAAATCATAGATACACGATAACTCATAGATGCATGTAAAATTCGTAGATACGTGTAAAATCGTAGATACGTGTAAACTCGTAGATACAAGTTTATTCGTAGAAACATGTAAACTTGTGGATACACATAGACACATGTAAATTCATAGATACATGTTAATTCATAGAAACTTGTTAACTCGCAGATACATGTAAACTCGTATATATGTTTTAACTCATAGATAAATGCATATATGAGATTATACGTATCTATGTATTTACAGTAAAAATTATCAAGACATTCCTATTGAAATTAGAATTCAGTCTGTTGTAAAATAAAAATATATAACATATTAATATCATGCAAAAGTAAAAAACGTAAGACCTTTTTGAATGCATTTGAATTTCTTAATAAGCAAGTAAGACCTTCATGAATCCATGTAAGATTATAAGTAAGAAATTAAGACCTTCATGAATACATGTGAGATTCTTAGTAGGCAAATAATACCTTCATGAATGCATGTAAAATTCTTATTACATGAGATAATTATATTACAAATTACTGACTGATAATGCGGCTTTGTATTTAATATCCAAAACACTGATTAAAAAATCATAATAACGACAGAATTTGTAAGAAATTCAATTGACTACGATCAGCAAAAAAACGCCAGTAAGCATATTTTTCATTACTGACATTTTGTAACTGTTTACAATAATTCACATAATAGTAATATACATATATGTATATAAATGATCAAATTGGAACCACACATTGTCCTTAACATCAAACACAATCTTCTTCAAGTCTCTTAAAAATATTCACTCTTTTTTTCAAATTCTTCTATAAACAGACTCGCGCTTTATTTTTATTAATATTTTTACGTCTATACATTTCACAGACACCATTTGCACTGCCATTTTTGTAATGGTCCATTGTTTTTTTTAAAAAACTTATCCCTTTTCAGAAGTTGGTCTCAACTCTCTGATCAATAAATATTTGTCTCCAGTATCAAACCTCAGTGCTGTGAGTTTGAATTCTCACCTTCTTCTGGCTGCCGTTGCGGGATAATGTCGGGGAGTGTCCCGAATATCCTGGAAGAAAAACAAGAAAAAAAATTGAAACACATTGTTTTGTAAACATCTCTACACATTTGATTGCGTATATATATATATATATATATATATATATATATATATATATATATATATATATATATATATATATATATATATATATATATATATATATATATATATATATATATATATATATATATATATATATATATATATACGCATACCCGTGTATATATGTATACCCGATACAGGGCAGAAAGTGTTGCTTTTGCATTTTGAAGAAAAGGTATTGTTTAATTATTTTTTTAAATAAACTAAATATTTTTCAAATGGAGAAAAAACCTTCAGGTTTTACATAAAAAGATCTGTTGCACGGTAAAAAGTTCAATAAGTGGCTTGATATTTATTTTAAAAACATTTTATTATATTTTTAACTTTAAAAATGATCTACTAAAAAAAGTTTTTTGATATATGACGTTGTTGAAAGGAGTGAGAGATATGTCAACACAGATAAAGATGAACATGGAAAAATGTGCCATTTCTACTTTTTTATTCCCCTACCAATGTATCACCTCCGTTTCCTGTCTCATATAGCAGTGATATTCTTTACTCTAAGCTTCTTCACTTATGTCATCACATATTCCTATATACACAAATTAAAATCAGTAAAAGTTGCAAATATATATATAACACCAACAAAATATAACTTACCACGGTAATCTGTTTCCACATGAATGCATAGAACAAAAAGACTCAATTAAGACATATTGTAAAAACCGTTTTACTACCAAGTTCATAATGGAGCGCTAGTAGAAATACTTATATATGAAAACACAACAGAATTGGCAAAAGAAGGATGAAATGAGAATGTTTAGAAAAATCCATGTACAGGAAAATTAAAAATTATTATATTAGGTAGGAAGAGGAAGACCGAGGAAAACTTGGCACAAAAGTATGTCAAATACTTGAAAGCGGCCGGGTCAGGAGTCGTAATAATCGTCGGGTATGTACGAGGAGATGCATGAATGTAGAAGAGGCGAAGAATGTTTGCAAAGACAGAGGTGTGTGGCGTTCGATTCTCTCTGCCTACCCCTGCGGAGAAGCGGTGT
The DNA here is from genome assembly GCF_059751285.1 of Brachycentrus maculatus. NCBI lineage: Eukaryota > Metazoa > Arthropoda > Insecta > Trichoptera > Brachycentridae > Brachycentrus > Brachycentrus maculatus. The sequence continues at coordinate 229,683 of NW_028280789.1, forward strand.
GATGGTTAGTTAGTTAGTTAGTTATATAAGGGTGAGTGAGGGCCATTACTAACGCTAGAATCATGGGTGTCTTTCAAATATGAAAATGTTGATGATTTAGACACCATTTTCGGAATAAAGGGTTAATTTTTTTTGCATTGTGGCCCTTTGGCATTTAACCAGCGATATTATAACTAAGAAAAAATCTAAATTTATATGTATGTGTGTGTGTGTGTGTATGTGTGTGTGTAAAAGTAGAGTATGATGTAACATATTTTTGTTTTTATTGTCAAAATATTGATTGAATGATAACATTGAACACAGTGAAAATCTGTTTCATTGGCAATTTATTGATATATTGAAAAAAATATTGTTACTGTTTTTGTTTTTGTTTTTATGCAACTTATCCGCACCCCAATGGTGCATAGGGCACTGCATCATATAAACGCAGTAATATCTCGATCTTCAACACATGAAAGAAAGGTGATCAGCCCTCCGTTTCAGGTACCAGTGCAGAGAAGTATTGAATAAAATCTCTTATATTTATTTGACTCCCCCTTGGGAATCTAACCCGAGACCTCCAGTATGGTAGCCGAGCATGCTGACCATTACCTTACAGAGACGGACAAAGCATTTTATACAACAAAGAAGAAAAATATATAACAAAGAAGAAAAAGTTTGCAATCATAAAAGTATCCATTATACCTGGATTATGAATCCCCAGCCCGGGCGGCTGACCCTCCTCGCGCGGTGGCCTTGGCTTCTTCAGGGAGGAGCGCAGCGGTGAGCGCGCGGCGATCACGGACGACCCATCTGCGCTCAGTGACGTCACGGTGGTGGCGGTGGTGTTCATGGACACCACGCTGCCATGCCCATTGTAGTTGTATGGCTTGCCCGAAGAATCCGTCATAGATACTCCTGGAAGAGAAGAACAACCTGCATTAGCAAGAGAATATAATAGTTGGAGCATATGGCCAACACGAGATGTCTTCAAGTCACCCCTAGGTCAGTCCGCTGAGTATAGTCGGTGAATGGTTATCAGCGGCCTTCCGGGGCGCCGGAATCCTCGAGGTTGGAAGAAGAGACATTTTTATTTTACATTTTTTTGCATTACATGTCATAAATTCAAATACAAAAAATATGAATAAAATATAAATATAAATACAAAAAAATATCCCACAAAGGCATGGCCTGTGTGTGGGTATACAATATAATTTAGGTCATAGTAAAGGGTATAAGGGTATAGGTATTATAAGTAGAACTAGAATAATAGTGTAAATATAAAATAAAATAAATACTTGACTATCAGAAAACAAAAATTATTTTACTATTTTTTTTTTAACATGAGGGGTTGATGCTCTCAGGTGGCATTCTAAGGACATGTCCCAACCATGTCCACCTTCTCCTCTTCAGGACTTCCAGTATGAGGGGCCGTTGGGTTCTTCATACCACAATATCAGGTTTAACATACTACATATAAGAAAATATATTATATTATTTTGTTCCAAAGGTGAAATGAAATAAGAATGCAAGGCTGAGATGGGATTTTTTAAAAGCCTTCACTATCTTTTTGAGAGTGATTTTGGCTCTTACAGACAAAATACATTGTAATAAAAATATAAAAAGGATATAGGTAGAGATAGAGAGAGGAGAAATAATGATAAGAATAATTAACTGAAATTAAGGAAAATGTATTTTATTAATGAAATTATTTTACATACTGGGAGATGATATTCAATTTTAATCAAGATTATAATTTAACCACTTATCATCTTATTCACAACATTTTGGGGACGTCCAAATCCTCGTTCAAAATCTAGTTGTTTATATTATTATTAAGTTATTTTTTCATGTTAACATCTCAACATAGATGAAGAAGAGCATTTAATGTGTCCCTTACCGCTCCGCAGGCCGTCCCTAAATCCAGGGTTGTTGATGGTGGTCCCGTCTGGTCCCACAGCTGCCTGGACCATCGTGGGGTCGCCGCCCTCTCGCCGGGAGAAGAGCGTGTCGTATATGGACATCACGAACAGGACGCTGTTCAGTATTATGGCTAGAATCTGAAAAGCGAAAAAAATAATCTGAAAAAAGTGCCATAAAACTCAAAGTGAACGCAGCCACTTTCGTTCGACACAAATTTTCTTAAAGCCGTCTATATAGACCCCGAAGGGTCGATTGCGACGTAGAGGAGGTTTACGTTACATACTTCTTTATTTTTTATATTTTTTCTATATTTTTTGTTTCATCATATACAAAATACAAATGACAATAATGCGCCCTTAGAGAGAATAAAACGACGCACTACTCTGTCTTTGGGAAAAAGTAAAATAATAAAAATCGCCTCTTCCACATTCATACATATCTTCATACATACCCGCCAATTATTCCCATTCTTGATCCGACCGCTTTCAAGTGTTTGATATACCCGAGAGTGCCAAGTTTTCCTCGGTCATCCTCTACTCCTTTTTCCAACCATATTTGCCTGCTAAATTTGTTATACCGTTCTTTCCTCACTCATTCGTTCCATATGTCCAAACCATCTCAAAACACCTTTCTAAAAGCTGCGCACAAAATAATAACACATTTACCTATGTATAAAGAACATTGAAAGCTGTCCACCGCATTCCCAGATCTGATACAGAAGCATCTAGGCTTCCTGACAGATCTTGCAAAGCAAGTTCTTTGGTATATCAACTGAGTTGCAAAAATTATAGAAAATGAGAAACAAAATTGTACATAAGTATCACGATTTTACTGTGAATTTACATTTAAAAGCATTCAATGTCCCTGTCACTGCCAATCTAAAAAAATACAAGTTAAAAGTATAAAAGAACAACATACTTGTATGTAAAATGCTTCTCCTCTTTCTATGATAAACCCGTTCGTATCTCTGTCGTCTATCTGTATGGCAAATAGACCGGCTGCCACAATCGACAGCAAAGCTGAAATAAAAAAAGAAAATTGAATACAGGTGGCGCAAAATTAATCATTGTTTAATTAAGGCAGCAGCAGGCACCTCAATGGTTGGAGCGCTACGTGCAGCGCAGTCAAGGGATAACTGGAGAAGAGTCATTGCTTCTGCAAGGGTCACAACCCTCAGCAATGAGGAATAAGACGGAGAAGAAGAAGAAAAATAAATTTTTAGAACAGATTTTGAGCGATGACAATCTTTATTGGGACCTTTGCAATTTCAAGTGGAAAATACGATATCCGTCAAGCGGTTGCCGCCAGTAATGATACACATTTGTGACCGTTTTATAGCATTTTCCATGACTTTCCGCAAGATTTCCTGTGATGTTCGCATGATCGGATGAGACACAAAATTTTCCTCTAAAAACGAGGCATGTTAAAAGGTGAATGCTAATAGATCCATATTATTTATTGATTTGGCATTAACTTGGTGGAATAACAAGATAATTAAAATAAACTTATATTTTTTAAAATTAAAATGAGAAATATTTGTGTTTTTTTATTATTTACACAAATATTTCAATTTTTGTGAGCCTAAGCGGCTCATAATTAGAAATAGGTATCAAATTGTGGTAGAGCGGGTTCGAACCGAGAAACTCTGGCTTGAGTGTCCGCGAGACTAACCACGAGACCACAACCCGACACTAAGATTTAAGAATAAAACACTTGTATAACACCACTTTTGAGTTTATTCATGCAAACATGCCTAGTTTCGAGAACTACAGATGTTTTCACATGGTGAACAAAACAAATTTTGGAATATCGTAGTTCTCGAAACTAGTCATTATTTACATTAATAAATTCAATTAATATGTTATTCTACAAAGCTAATTCTGAAAACTGAGTTTTCAATACGTTTATATTTGTCCGCCTCCGTAGTGCACGCTCGATTTTACCGAGCTGGAGGTCCCGGGTTCGATTCCTAGGGAGGGTCAAATAAATATGAGTAATTTTTTCACTCTAATATGTATTCAATATTACCCTGGACTGGTATCTGAAGCGAAGGGCTGATCACCTTTCCTTCATGTTAATGATCAAGATAACACTGCGTTTATATGATGCAGTGCCCTATGCATCATTGGGGTGCGGATAAGGTTACTTATATTTTCACCTGCGGATGGGAACATCCGAAGTTCTTGAAACCAGTCGTGTTTACATTAATAAACTTAAAAGTGGTCTTATACAAGGGTTTAACCATGCTTGCTCAGTGCTTTTGAACAAGCAGTGTGTTGCGGGCGGCGTATGTATACATGTAGCGCGCCAACCCGAGCACTGCTCGCGTGTTTCCACTTTTTTGCATTATATAAGATAAACAACACAACTGAGCTTGCCAGTTGCCATTTGACGCTTTATATTGGAATTTATTGGAAATTCTTTGATAAATGTTTGAATTTTATCTTTTTATTTCTATTTTTCTTATTTTCATAGTAAGACTGTTTTTATTTTTTTATAAGATTATTTTTTTTACATCTTTTATTGCTTCTTTTCCGGTTTTTTCAATTCTGTTATGCCTTTACAAATATTTGAATCTAATAAATCTAGGTACAAACCTGCCAAGAGGGAGAAGGCCATATTCGTCATGACCAGAAGGGTGTAGACTGTGCGGGTATGCACACGATTGTGACTGTGTTGTCGTCACCAAAGTGTCATACCCACATTTCTTACAATATTTGAGTCTTATAGACCTAGGCACAAACCTGCCAAGAGGGAGAAGGACATGTTGTCGTCACCAATGTGCACCCATATCCCTTACAATATCTGGATCTAATTTCAATGAACAAGAAAGGATGGGACATTGCTGTACGAGAGAGCACCTTGCGAGGATTGGTATCTTTGACTCCCCCATTTGCGAGTGTCGTTTTGAAGAGGAAGACCTTAACCATATCGCTCACTCCTTTCAAGAACGTCATAAATCAAAAATCGTGAATTTTGAGTTGGGCATGTTTTCGGAATGCCCAGAAAATGTACTATATCCCAGCAAAAGAGGCATATTTTAAACTCAATATTTACCCGCTACAGGGCAGAAAATGTTGTTTTTGCATTTTGAAGAAAAGGTATTGTTTAATTATTTTTTAAAAATATAATAAATATTTTTCAAATGGAGAAAAAACCTTCAGGTTTTACCTAAAAAGATCTGTTGCATAGTAAAAAGTTCAGTAAGTGGCTTGATATTTATTTTTAAAAAATTGTATTATATTTTTCAACTTTAAAAACGTTCTCCTGAAAAATCAAGTTTTTTGATTTATGACGTTCTTGAAAGGAGTGAGTGATATATTCTTTGATTGCCCAATAAATGACCAAATGCCAACATTTTTCAAAACTCTGGTCCCGCTTATTCCCCTCCCTAAAGATATACATCTCATCCTGGCGAGCAGGAACCCAATTATCTACAGACTTTTAGTTGTTTTTTTTTTTTATTGAACGGAATTGATTCATAGTTTAATAATAAGTCTGTCATATTTTATAATTAAGTTACATTATTTAATTAACTTGATATTGGCAAAAGCAATAAATGCAACGTCATTATATATTTAAAAAAATCTAGGTACCAACCTGCCAAGAGGGAGAAGGCCATCTTGGTCATGACCAGAGGGGAGTACTTCATGACCACCTTGTCCTTGGAGACCACCATGGCCAGTTGGAGCACGGACAAGACGCAGAAGAGGCCCAGAGTCACCACGCCTATCACTCCCACGATCCCAGTTATGTAGACAGCCACTGCAATAGACATTAGACAAATATTGCAACAATGGGTTTTAAACGATCAATCTTTTTAGTATACGATCTCTAAAGGTGGAGACTGACCGGAGCATTTCGTGGTAACATAACGTTGTAACATCGCTCGCGGCGAGCATCACCGAGCATCCGAAACTATGGATGGAGCGCTCGGCTCGCTGTACTGACTGCCTGAATGCTCGCATCGTAACGTGTTACGTTCAATTTCAATTCAATTCAATTTATTTAATAAAAAAATAATATATACATTACAAACAATATTCAAGGCGTATATATTATAATAAAAGTAAGCAATAAGACTTAAAGGTGTAGAAGAATCCCGCTTCGGAAAACTCCTTCGGACACATGGAACAGATCAATATCCAATGTGATATTGTTCAACATAGCGATAGCTCTTCCTACAGGCATAACCATCGGCAGGTTGGTCCTGTGTATAGGAATGTGAAACAATCTATGCCGACGCTGTCTTAGGTAACTATCGGGAACATACAGACCAATGCTCCGGATAATTTCAGGATTATCGATCATACCGCGCAACAATCGATAAAAATGCGTAATCAAATACACATTCCTTCTAGTCTCTAAACTATTGTAGCCAAGCATACCCTGGAGAAACTGGGTCGGGTAGAGCCGAGGATAATAGCCGTACTCTCTCATGTAGAGATACCTCAAAAACTTCTTTTGGACTTTCTCTACCATAAGAGAGTACTTGTGGCTCGTGTGGCCCCCAAATCATCGAGCCGCTCTCGAGTCTACTTCGCACCAAGGAGTTATAAAGAGTTCTCAGCACGCGGGTATTTTCGAAAACCCTGGCAGTACGCAGAACAAATCCTAGCAGACGTTACGCTACGACGAAATGTTACGACGAAATGCTCCGGTCAGTCTTCACCCTAAGGTGATCAGATCAGTTTGATTACTGTGATGAAGGTTAGCGATTCCATTTTTATGGGGTCAGAATAATATAACAATTTCTTTACATAAATATTTTTTATATTTTTATAAGATTGCAAGACTTTTGAAAATGTAACATTGATCGGTTAATGAGATAATCATATATTTTTAACTAACTAAGTAACAAACCATCACGCCGCTTCACCGCAGGGGTAGGCAGAGAGAATAGAGCGCCACACCACTCTGTCCTTGCAAACATTCTTCGCCTCTTCCACGTTCATGCATCTCCTCATACATACCCGCCGATTGTTACGAATAATTCGGGATTTTTTTGCGAATATAGCAACAATTTACGAATGTTTAAACATTGACACGTATATTTTAATTTTGGGAGATTATTGCATAAAAGATTGCTGGTGATATTATTTTAAAGCCTAATACATGATAAATCGCAATTTAATTCTCTTTAAATCCCGGTAACATTTGACGTCATTTAATTTTTTGCTTAAAATACCGTTTCCCTGAGTTAAAATACCGTTTAGCTGAGATAAGCATTATCGATAAAATTAAGAAAGGTGTGTTGAGATGGTTTGGACATGTAGAACGAATGAGTGAGGAAAGAACGGTAAAACAAATTTATGAGGCGAATGTTAGCGGGAAAAGAAGCAGAGGAAGACCGAGAAAAACATGGTACGATCAGGTGTGCCAAATACTTGAAAGTGGTCAGGTTAGGAGTCGTAACAATCGGCGGGTATGTATGAGGAGATGCATGAACGTGGAAGAGGCGAAGAATGTTTGCAAGGACAGAGTGGTGTGGCGCTCTATTCTCTCTGCCTACCCCTACGGGGAAGCGGCGTGATGGTTAGTTAGTTAGTTAGTTAAAATACCGTTTTTATTTTGTTTGTTAGTTTTTTTTCGAAATAAATATATGGTTTCGAAAACAAAAGAGCCATTAAAAGAGTTTTGTAGAAAAGAGTTTAAAAAAAAATATTCTAAAAAAATGTCGCGCACTGAATTTGTATATCTGAGAGTACACCTTTAAACAGAGAAAAGAATACTTACGATTTGGGCGGAACCTCCCAACTTCTGTACCGCATTTCTCCCTGTTGTAGAGCAGCTTCTTGCAAATCCTCCATGGCCCGAAATATCCCTGGTCATGCCCCAAGTTGTCAGCTACAAAAAATTGAGAAAAAACATTTATTTTTAGTGATTTCACACGAACATCATGGTTAGGTAAGGTTAGGTTAGGTTAGGTTAGGTAAAATAAACTCAACAAAGTATATTTTGTATATTAAAAGCATTGTGAACATTGTGGTATGGTAATATAACACTCTCCTTATCATTCATCGTTCACTTTGTGGCATGGTAATATAACACTCTTCTTATCATTCAGCGTTCACATTGTGTTCACTCTTTTTTTTTGTATAAATGTCAGACTGTAACAATTTCATTATAATTATTTTGTTTTTTAAAAAGAGAAATATTTGCGTTTTTATTATTTAATAATAATAATAATAAAACCCTTATCCGCACCCGAATGGTGCATAGGGCACTGCGTCATATAACGCAGTGTTATCTTGATCGTTTTTACACATGAAGGAAAGGTGATCAACCCTCCGCTTCAGGTACCAGTCCAGGGTAATATTGAATAAATATTACAGTGGAAAATCACTTATATTTATTTGAACCCCCCTGGGAATCGAACCCGGGACCTACTGAACGGTAGCCGAGCGTGCTGACCATTACACTATGGAGGCAGACAAATATTTTATTATTTACACAAATATTTAAATTTCATACTATTTCTGTGAGTCTAAGCGGCTCATTATTAGAAATAGGTATCAAATTGTGGTAGAGTGGGTTCGAACCGAGAAACTCTGACTTAAGAGTCCGCGACACTAACCACGGGACCACAACCCGACACTTCACTACATTTGACCTGGTGATGGAATGATTTTTCTGAAACCGGTAGTCACGAAGTAGTGTTTTTTAAAGTGGTATTGCACAATGTGAACGATGAATGATAAGCAGAGTGTTCTAAACAAAGTTCCTATATTTATCGTTCAACAAATTCGGTTAACGATATTCATCGATATTCATCCCATATTCACGGGGATGTTCAGGTCATTTAACATTGTAAGTCGACATTATATATAGTGCAGTGGCGTGCCTAGGGTTTACCAGTAAGGCAAGCCCATTATTTTTCACATTCGTGAATACATGATGTACCTATAATTTCTTCACCTCATATCATTCCCAGTATAGTAAGCACCCAGAAAGTATTATAAATATAAACAATGTATTGTAATCATTGTAAAAATATGCATACATGTAGCTTTTGTAAGGTATAGCCATCACCTTCAAATAAAGAAAATGTTCACTTTAATAAAATATCTTCCTCAGATATTAACCATTACCAATAAGTACCATCACCATATAATGGCATGCATAGTGTTTAATAATCATACAAGCGCGAGATAATTTAAAAACAGTCACACATTAATTATGTATTTTTAATCATTTGGTCTAGATTTAATAAAATAAAAATAATAAAACCCTTGTCCGCACACCAACGGTGCATAGGGCACTGCTTCATATGAACACAGTGTTATCTTGATCGTTTACACACGAAGGAAAGGTGATCAGCCCTCCGCTTCAGGTACCAGTCCAGGGTAATATTGAATAAATATTACAGTGAAAAAATCACTTATATTTATTTGACCCCCCTGGGAATCGAACCCGGGACCTCCAGAACGGTAGCCGAGCGTGCTGACCATTACACTACAGAGGCGGACTAGATTTAGTCATTTTTATTTGTAGTTTTTAGGCAAGCCGGGCTTTTGGGCTTCTAGGGAAGTACCGCCACTGATATAGTGTGTCCCTCTTTCGTACTATTTGTCTTCGATCTTATGATTCGGTTCAACTGGAATATCGCGGAGTTAAAAATGTCCCCCCAAATTTATTACCCAGACTATCGTTTGGCATACCACCAAAGTAACCAAATGTATTCTTGTAGTCTACAATACAAAGATCGTGAGCATTTTAAAACAATTATATTTTAATCAAATAACGAGAAATATATTTTATTTGATACAATCTAGAAATCTAGCCAAAGGACAAACAAATAATAACTTCAATATAAAAAATAAAACACTTAAAAAAATACCATTAGTAAAATACCATTTTAGAGTTTATTAATGTAATTTATTTATTGTTTCGGCATTAACTTTGTGGTAAGACATGTTACAATGATTAAAGAAAACACTTGTTTTTTACCTCTTGAGTTTTATTATAGACTACATGTTTCAGAAGTTAAACTTCCATCATTCAGGTCTGTATAATAACTAGTCTGTATTCTCCAACTAGTCTGAAACGTGTAGTCTATAATAAAACTCAAGTGGTAAAAAACAAGTGTTTTCTTTAATCATTTTATTAATGTAAATACGACTAGTGCAAGATTTATAGATATTCTCATCAACATCCTTTTTAAATTTGTTAATGTGCCCCTGCATAAAGTACCTTATCTGCAAATCTGTTACTTTACAGGAGAGAGCTTAGAAGATTTTTTCAACGTATTTTTTTAAAATTAATTAACGGTTTTATCTGAAATTCTGAATAAGTATTAAACATTCAAAAACACGATAAAATAATGTATTAAATCGTTTTAAAGCTTTATACGTTGTCAAAATTACATAGTTAGCGTTTTAGGAGTTCAGTTCAGTTAATTTCGAAAATTCGATGTAGATAGCGTTTTATACGCCTGAAAACTAGGCGTAATTTATATATATATATATATATATATATATATATATATATATATATATATATATATATATATATATATATATATATATATATATATATGTTTATTTATATTTGTAGATAACGGTCAGTTGATAACGTACATCAAATATCTCAAAATTGACAAAAATGTAGTTAGAGCACTTTACGTAGGGCACGTCGAGATGTTCTCTAAACTATTCGTGTTTACATAATAAACTCATAAGTGGTATTATACAAGTGTTTTATTTGTATATGTAAATCATCATGTCATTGCACAAAGTTAATGCCAAATCAATAAATAAAACATCGAATAAATAGCAAATAGCATATTTGGTTTATCAGGTGAAAAAACCAACTGAAACAAGTTTTTCAAAAATAAATCCGGCCATTTTCTCGAAAAGGTTGGTGACCGCTGGTATATATTATAAAGAGTGATCAGTCCTAATAAAGTAGATTTGATGGAGGAGGAAAAGTATGAATTTTCAATTTAGCAGAGAAAGGGGGGAATAGCAGCACTCGGGGTTGCATACCCGTACTTGTGAAAACTTGTGTGAGTTGGATAAAAAAGGCACCGGGACTTCGTACGAATTCCTCAAGGTTTTCTTTTAGGTATATGAAAAATTATTTAACTTTAATTTTTCTCGTGCATTTCGTATTGGCAGTGTGTCAATTATCTGTCAGACGAAACATACAATGCTAAGAAGATAGCTAATATAAAAGAATGTATTAGTATAAACCCTTTCGTTTTTCGTTCGTTAGTTGTACGTTTTCCTTTGATAGTATCTTTCTCAACTATTATATCTGTGATTCAACCATTGATGTGAAAATGAGAAAAATACACGACGTAGAAATGCGTAATATCGAAATTCTTATTAAAAACTGGCTAGAATTTCAATTTTAATTGATTTAATAATAATTAATATATACATTACAAATAACATTTAAAGCGTAGGGATACATTATAATTTTTAATTTAAAAGTAAGCAAGAAGACTCTTGTTAAAAATGTAGGATTCCGCTTGGGAATACCCCCTCAGGCACATGGAACAGATCATATCCGGCGTGATATTGTTCAGCATAGTGGTAGGTCTTCCTACAGGCATAACCGTCGGCAGGTTGGTCCTGTATATAGGAATGTTAAACAATCTATGCCGACGCTGTCTTAGGTAACTATCGGGAACATACAGACCAATGCTCCGGATAATTTCAGCATTATCGATCATACCGCGCAACAATCGATTTTGAGGGACGAGAAGTCTCGATTCGATAAGATTCAAAACGAGTGAAAGCTCTTGGATTTTATAAATCAAACTATGTAAATCAAGTGAGCGACATTGTACTCAATTTCAAATGACGCATGGCAATTTTTCTTAAATAAGGAAAAAAAACTAGATAACCAACACGCCGCTCTTCCACGCTAACGTATCTCATTTTATAAACCTGCCGATAATTCCAACTCCTGACACGACAACTTTTTAGTATATGAAATACTTGATAATGCTTAGTGTTCCTCGGTCTTCCTCTACTCGTATTTCCAACTACATTCGCCTTATAGATTTGTTTTACCGATCTTTCTTTACATAATATTACCTTCATTAAATTAAATAAATTCGAATTTCCCCGAGAAATTCACTCCCACACTGGACACACGTCAAATGTGAACAACTTGCTCCTGCAAAACGTGGTTAATCGAAATTAATGCGTGGGCGAAACGAAAACGTGCGATTAACGAACGAGTGACGATGACGATAACATGCTAGGCCCACAGAATGTCAGAGCTGGACTAGTGAAATAATATAATGTATTTTAGTATTGAAATTAAACGTCCAAAGGTAATTAATGGGTGCGACCTTGAGTTCGTGGGTGTTACATATATATCCTGACATATTTTGGCGAGGCGTGTCAAATTTTGTATTTTGAAATTATACGCATATGTCTAAATTCCATTATATCATTGCTAGAAGCAATTTATTTAGGTAAATGTATACCTACTGGTATATATATATATATATATATATATATATATATATATATATATATATATATATATATATATATATATATATATATATATATATATATATATATATATATATATATATATTTGTACTTCACAGTAAAATATATAAATATAAAGTAGACTGAATGCAGTCGAAATCCGATCTCTCAGAAGAATGTGCGACAAAACGATGTATAATAGATGTTCGAATAGTGAAATAAGGAAGGAATGCAAAGCCGAGACAAGCATTATCGATAAAATTAAGAAAGGTGTGTTGAGATGGTTTGGACATGTAGAACGAATGAGTGAGGAAAGAACGGTAAAACAAATTTATGAGGCGAATGTAATTGGAAAAAGGAGCAGAGGGAGACCGAGGAAAACTTGGCACGATCAAGTATGCCAAATACTTGAAAGTGGTCGGGTTAGGAGTCGAAACAATCACAAAAGACACACAAGGTGGCTTGGTGGGTCTCTGCAAAAAATGTTCTAAATATGTATAAATTGTGATTTAAATAAATGTATTAAAAAAAAATTATAGACCAACCTGAATATGTTTGACATGGACACAAAACACGAAAGGTTCGTGAGCTGTGAAAATCAGTGTTGCCAAAAACAAAATACTTTTTAAAAAAATCACCCTTTATATTCTGACTAAGCTCTCTGTTTTCACATGCTTGTTGGTCCAGACGTTATTTCTAAGGCAAAAATTAGAAACAAAACTATATTTTTTTATCATCCCTTATTAAAAAAGTCACCGCACGCATGTCTCCGATCCCTACCTATCTATAATTACACCTCTTCCGGCATATACGAGGGCATTAAAACGTAACTACTCATTAGATTGGCAATTTTCCCTTCGTCTATCAGATCCAAGGCGAACACATCTTAATCTCGTTATAAATCTCTACATTGTCCCCGAACACGTGACTGGATGATTAAATCAATTACACAAGGTTGAGACATATCCGACATTAATTTCTCGTATAACCACGGTTCGCTATATGTATTTGTAAAGGTCTGGATACACATGCTTAAGGTACAGATACACATGCTTCAAAGTTAGCATGCTTAAAACAAATATGCTGTCTAGCTGTATACATTTTCTTGAAATAAGCATGCTAGCAACACAACGAAAACACATACCGCTCACTCCTTTCAAGAACGTTAAAAATCAAAAAACTTGATTTTTCAGAAGGACGTTTTTAAAGTTTAAAAATATAATACTTTGTATTAAAAATAAATATCAAGCCACTTATTGAACTTTTTACTGTGCAACAGATCTTTTTAGGTAAAACCTGGAGGTTTTTTCTCCATTTGAAAAATATTTAGTATATTTGAAAAGATAATTAAACAACACCTTTTCTTCAAAATGTAAAAACAACACTTTCTGCCCTGTAGCGGGTAAATACTAAGTTAAAAATATGGCTCTTTTGCTGGGATATAGTACATTATCTGGGCATTCCGAAAACATGCACAACCGAAAATTGACGATTTTTGATTTATGACGTTCTTGAAAGGAGTGAGCGATACGTCTTTTGGTCAAAAGAACTTAGATTTTTATGCAATAAAGTTGTGCAACCTGTTTCCGTTATCGAAAGAGTCATTTAAAATATTTCATTTTATTTTTTATATAAAAAAAGATAAATATTTGCGTTTTTATTATTAACACAAAAAATTCCATTTCATACTATTTCTGTGAGCCTAAGCGGCTCATTATTATAAATAGGTAACAAATTGTGGTAGAGTGGTCTCGAACCGAGAAACTCTGACTTAAGAGTCCGCGACACTAACCACGGGACTACAATCCGACACAATTATGGTATGTTGAATCCGATATTACTCCAGTGCAGTGGCGTGCACAGAGAATTAATTAGGATAGGTAATACGGCTGTCCAAACTCAAAACACAGCAAGGGACATTTTTTTTGAAGTGCGTTTTTTTTGCATTTTTGGACTAAGTAGATTCTACTTAGCCCAAAAATCGAAAAAAAACGTACTACAAAAAAATGTCCCTTACTGTGTTTTATGTTTGGACAGCCGAATAGAGGTAGGTAGTAAGGTAAGCTGGTACATACTACCTAATAAGGTAGGCAGTAGAGGTAGGTAGTTTGGTAAGCTCGATGCTACTTAGTAAGGTAGAGTAGGTATTGGTTGCGTTTTTATATGTCACGCGGGTAAGTTAGGGTAGGCACTGTTTTTCTGCCTATATGGAATGCACGCCCCTGCACTAGAGTGCAAATGTCCTTGGAGTGTGTTGAATGAATATCTTAAGATTTTTATGCAATTCTGAGCACTCAATCATTGGAGTTTGCCTTGATTACTTAACGCAGTATGCACAACGGTGTTAGCCGAGATATGCATTATAACCGCAAGCAAATAATATTCTGCCCGGGATTATTAAAACGATTTTATATATATTTTTTCTTTCTTTAATTAGCTTATATTATATATAAAACCCTTACCGCACCCCAATGGTGCATAGGGCACTGCTTCATATAAACGCAGTGTTATCTCGATCGTTTACACATGAAGGAAAGGTGATCAGCCCTCCACTTCAGGTACCAGTCCAGTGTAATATTGAATAAATATTAGAGTGAATTTATTTATTAAACCCCCCTGGGAATCGAACCCGGGACCTCCAGAACGGTAGCCGAGCATGCTGACCATTACACTACGGAGGCGGAGAAAGCTTATATTACACTTATATAAACTATTATTTACACTAAATTTACATAATATATATAAATATATATATATATATATATATATATATATATATATATATATATATATATATATATATATATATATATATATATATATTTATATATTATATATATATATATATATATATATATATATATATATATATATATATATATATAAATATATATATATATATATATATATATATATATATATATTTTAATGCAAATCTGGTTGGTAAAAGAAGCAGAGAAAGACCGAAGAAACCTTGGGATAACAAGTGTTTAAAATATTTGCAAGTGATCAGTTGGAATAATCGGCGGGTGTGTATGAGAAGATGCATGGATGTGGAAAAGGCAAAAATTGTCTGCAAAACCAAATTGATGTGGCATTCTGTTCTCTCTGCCTACCCCTGCGGAGATGCGGCGTGATGATTGGTTAGTTGGTTTACTATTATTAAATCATTATATTTGCTACTTTGAACCCATTTACAATAAAAGTACATAGGTAATTATACTATTATTATTTGTAAGTAATTGAATGCGAATGGAAAGTATACAGGATGTTGATAATTTCACAGGAATTTACTATCGAGAGAAAACCACTTCTAAACATATGTAATGAGAAAAAATATTGTAGCTTTTTGATAAGTACAGTGTATGCTTATATTTTTATATTATTTTTGACATCTCATCAAAGATGAAGAAAAATATGGAAGTCTGGGCATTTACGGGGCTGACGACCGTCATAGGCTGGTTTAAGTTATCACTTTACACACGTGTAACATTCACCAATTCTACCCATTATTGACAACCACATCACTCAAATTCTTGTAAGTTCTATATATATGAACCAATTTGGAAATCTTGTTCTTGAATCACTAGAACTTCACTAGAGACATCTATTGGTGAGATGTAAAGAAGCTTTTTATTAAGCAGAAACTCTTATATTAGTATGTGAGATCCGAATCCCGGATTATAATCACACACATGAGAAACGCCAGAAAATACCATTTTCATTTTTATTATTAAGCTTATAATTTGACCAGATAATTTATATTTTTAATTTGAGTTTTACTTGGTACCTACCTAAACATAACTGTTTCTTAAAATCTATTGTGACACGAATAGATTTTAAGAAAAAGTAGTATTTACTAAGTAAAGCTTAAATTAAAAATGGATAGATTTTACAACAAAGTGTCTGCCGCATCAAATAATGAAATTATATTTATATTATTTGTAATTCTAAAGTTGATACGATCAATACTAAACTGGCGGTACACAACGGAGTCTTAGTATCAACCCTAATGTATGGAAGTGTAGCATAACATTGGCAAAATAAGGATGAAAGTAGACTGAATGCAGTCGAAATGCGATCTCTCAGTGCGGCAAAACCATGTATGATAAGATGTTTAAAGGGTGATATAAGGAAAGAATGAGATAAGCATTATCGATGAAATTGAGAAAGGTCTGTTGAGATGGTTTGGGCATGTGGAAACAATGAGGAGAGAGGAAAAAACGTAGAAAGAAATTTAGAAGGCGAATGTAGTTGGAAATGGGAGCAGAGAAAGACCGAGGAAAGCATGGCATGATCAAGTACTTCAAATATTTGGGTAACACGTGTATAGGGTGATCACTCGAACCAGCCTATGACAGGTCGTAAGCCTTGCTATACTCGGACATCCATATTCTTCATTAACACATGTTGAGATGGCAATATAAATATAATGCTTAAATATTTTAGAAATGAAGAAGATTCAAATAATAAAAAAAATCATAAACATGTAACTAGAAATAAGAAAGGAATACGTATAAGATTGCCATTTAAAAAAAAGGTTTAAAAATATTATGGTGTGATTGTGTATGAGGAGATGCATGAACGTGGAAGAGGCGAAGAATGTTTGCAAGGACAGAGTGGTGTGGCGCTCTATTCTCTCTGCCTACCCCTGCGGGGAAGCGGCGTGATGGTTAGTTAGTTAGTTAGTTTTATGGTGTGATTCCTGAATGTATGAAGATCGATGAGTTTCAATGAATTTTAAAAAAAATGTTGTGTTTATTGTAAAAATATGTAAATACATATGATGTTAAATGAATTGTAAAAATTTGTTTATATTTAATAATAATAAAAATAAATCCCTTACCGCACCCCAATGGTGCATAGGGCACTGCTTCATATAAACGCAGTGTTATCTCGATCGATTACACATGAAGGAAAGGTGATCAGCCCTCCACTTCAGGTACCAGTCCAGTATAATATTGAATAAATATTAGAGTGAAAAAATACGTCCGCCTCCGTAGTGTAATGGTCAGCATGCTCGCCTACCGTTCTGGAAGTCCCGGGTTCGATTCCCAGGGGGGTTGTTTATATTTAATGTACGTTTATTTTATTTCTTAAGTCACCTTAAAAATACAAAAAAACTCAAAATGT
Source organism: Brachycentrus maculatus (assembly GCF_059751285.1). Taxonomy (NCBI): domain Eukaryota; kingdom Metazoa; phylum Arthropoda; class Insecta; order Trichoptera; family Brachycentridae; genus Brachycentrus; species Brachycentrus maculatus. The sequence goes on from NW_028280789.1 coordinate 247,172, forward strand.
TGTTAAAAATATGAAAGGTTTCAGGTATTTTAACGTAAATTATAACGCGGAATATGTTTACCATTATTTCCACCCCTTACAACTGTTTTCATAAAATCTTAATTCAATTCCCCACCCGTATTTGAGAATGACGCAATATGGGATCGAAAACTTAGAAATGCCCGTAAAAAGTTACGCAAAGAAGCGAGTAACAACATCTGAAGAAAAGAAAAACACATTAAATATTTTCGGTGTAATGTTCAAAGGAAATTTAGCGTGGAAACAAAGTTTTTTCAGCTTTAACAAACGTCCCTAAGTATTGACTTAATAAAGCAAAACTAAGGGTATAAGGGCGTTCTCTCAAATACACAATTCAGTAAGTCACCGGCTGCGTGAGGGGCCACACGTGTCTTTGGGCACATTTTCTAAAGAATAAATATTGGAATTTGATACATTTTGAAAAATATAATAAAATAACAACTACTTCTGCAATGTTTTCCTTGCGATTTTTTTTTGACCAGCCACCGGGTTTCGTCGTAACCGACATCGTCAGACTGGTCATCAGACATCACCAGTCTGGTGATGTCGGTTACGACGAAACCCGGCTGCTGGTCAAATAAAATTAATGTGGAAAAAATTACATAGTTGTTATTTTATTATATAAAATGCAGTTCCACCAAGAAATGTCAGTACAAAGCCTAAAATATTTTGAAAAATATATATTTAATTTCTGTTGTTGCACTCTTTACCATTCAAAAACTCGTTTATTTTCAAAACCATATATTCATTTCGAAGAAAAACTTATTTTTTCAATACAAAAACCACGTTTTATTTATTACTGGGCCTTAATATGGTAACAAAGCAATTTTGTACTGTCCCTTTCACTACGCATCAAGGGATACAATTTTTTTTATTGTTATGGCATATTGAAATTTTAAACTTTTTCATATCTGTTTTCGTAGAATTACCCCATGACTTTATTCCATGTCTTAAAATGTAAGTGTGAAATAGACAAACAAAATTATGAGAGTGAGTTAAGTAGTCCTTAAGTTTTATTAAATTTAAGTTTCATCGGAGAAAACCAACGTTTTACAATAGTTTTGAAACTCGCTTGCTTTGAGCGCGGAAATTGGTAGAAGGAAGGAGGGGAAATCAAATTGAAAACGAGAATCAGATTGGTCCAAATTGGGTGAATATTTGGAGACGTTACATGAAATGGAAATTATAACGGGAAAACATGAAAACAAGGGGGTTTTGAAGGATTAATATTAAAATTTCAATATAGATGAAGAAAAATATGGAAGTAAAGGTATATACAAAGCTTACGAAGGCTGGTTTAAGTGATCATTTTATACATGTGTAACATTTACCATTCTACCCATGATTGACAACCATATTACTCAAATTTCGGAAGCTGCATTTATGCTTCAATTGACACCTGCTTTCACATGCTCACACCCGATTTGTGAACATCAGATTCTTCACACTAGATTTGTGAACAAAGATTTGGACACATTAAAATATTGCCAATAAAATAACTGATCAAACCATTAAGTTAATAAAAATTCAGAATCATGTCTTTAGTATGTAAAATGATTGGGAAAGAATCTCACAAACATTTTACAAAGGCGTCTGCTAAACCAGCCTATAATAAGTCATGAGCCATGTGAATACCGTAGAACGGGTACTTGAGTACTTGAACTTTGATGTGTTACTTGAGCCCAGTACAAAAAAGAGATTTAAATCTGTATTAGGTCTAAAATATGGAACGTATCGTAACAATATGTGTCACCTGTCAGGGAAACAATGAATCATATCGATACTTATTTATTTTTTTACAAAAATGTTAATAAAATTAGTATATAACCACTCACCGAGATTTTTACGTCTACCGGTTTCGAGACGTACCCGTCTCTTCGTCAGGACAATCACTAACACAGCATGCAAACAATACTACCCTTCACCACCATAGCACCATTTACACACTCAAAACTACGCAAAATGTCTAACACATGCGATTTTTGGTCGACCCGAAGACCAACATGCACTATAGTTTTCAATACAGACATGCGTTACGAGCCGAGGTTAAACGTGCATAAAATTAGACCTGTAATCGAATCAACTTATATACTCGTAGGATGAAAGGAGTGGGCGTGGTTCGAATTGGATATTGACGAATCGTGTTTAACCGATGTCGAACCAAACAATGGACTATATGTAAAATTTATTTGGTTGTTAATTAGAGGGTGTTAATTTGGTTGTTAATTAGAGGATGTTAATCGATACGTTCATTATTGTAGACCAAAAACAGATCTAAATATTTTTGTACTAGGCTCAAGTAACACATCAAAGTTCAAGTAGCCCCGTTCTACGGTACCCAGATTTCCATATTCGTTATCATCTTTTTTGAGATATAAATAAGAATACCTCCTAAAAGGACAAACTCCGATATTTGAACAAAGATTTCGACACACAAAATATTCTGAAAAAGGATTAATTAGGCCACCTTCATTCATCATCCTACCATCACAGAAATGGGTGAATATTGCGTAGGTAATCAGTGACTCTATCACCCACCAAATATGTCTCATTCTAGGAGATGTCATTGTTATGATAACATAAAAGCCGCAAAATGGATATCGGAAAAGAAAACGAGGAAAGAAAATATGTTCGTCTCGCTGAAAATACATGAAATGATAGCTGGAATAGATGTTATATGGAGTAGAGATGACTTCATAAATATTGAAAGGGTAAAAGTATAAAGGGTATTTATTTTACCTAGTGAGGTAAGAGAGTATCTAATAAGTAAGCTTATTTTATTTTGTATATTGAAAGCATTAATTACTTTGTGGTATGGTAATAAAACACTCTCCTTACCGTCCATTGTTTACTTTGTGTAATACCACCTTTTAAAACACTCATTTGTGACTACCGGTTTCGGTAAATTATTCCATCATCAGGTCATTAAAATAAAATTATTACGATTTGACATTTGTATAAAAAAAAGAAAAAAAGGTTTTTATTTATACAAATGTCAAATCTAAATAATTTGATTTTAATGACCTGATGGAATAATTTACCGAAACCGGTAGTCACAAATAAGTGTTTAAAAAGTGGTATTACACAAAGTAAACAATGGATGGTAAGGAGAGTGTTTTATTACGCTTATTATTATTTTTGGATTTTATTTGAAATGCTATCTATCAAACGAATGTGCGACAAAATGATGATTTAAATATGTTCGAATGGTCATAAAGGAGAAGGATATAAGTCAGAAGAGCGAGATCAGGTGAGTAGAGTGGGTGAGGAAGAACACTGATCAAGTTTTTGGCTAAAAACTCAAGAGTTGGCTTCTCCTGAATGGGCTGAAGCTGATATAAGTCAGAAGAGCGAGATCAGATGAGTAGAGTGGGTGAGAAAGAACACTGATCAAGTTTTTGGCTAAAAACTCAAGAGTTGGCTTCTCCTGAATGGGCTGAAGCTGATATAAGTCAGAAGAGCGAGATCAGATGAGTAGAGTGGGTGAGAAAGAACACTGATCAAGTTTTTGGCTAAAAACTCAAGAGTTGGCTTCTCCTGAATGGGCTGAAGCTGATATAAGTCAGAAGAGCGAGATCAGATGAGTAGAGTGGGTGAGAAAGAACACTGATCAAGTTTTTGGCTAAAAACTCAAGAGTTGGCTTCTCCTGAATGGGCTGAAGCTGATATAAGTCAGAAGAGCGAGATCAGGTGAGTAGAGTGGGTGAAGAAGAACACTGATCAAGTTTTTGGCTAAAAACTCAAGAGTTGGCTTCTCCTGAATGGGCTGAAGCTGATATAAGTCAGAAGAGCGAGATCAGATGAGTAGAGTGGGTGAGAAAGAACACTGATCAAGTTTTTGGCTAAAAACTCAAGAGTTGGCTTCTCCTGAATGGGCTGAAGCTGATATAAGTCAGAAGAGCGAGATCAGGTGAGTAGAGTGGGTGAAGAAGAACACTGATCAAGTTTTTGGCTAAAAACTCAAGAGTTGGCTTCTCCTGAATGGGCTGAAGCTGATATAAGTCAGAAGAGCGAGATCAGATGAGTAGAGTGGGTGAGAAAGAACACTGATCAAGTTTTTGGCTAAAAACTCAAGAGTTGGCTTCTCCTGAATGGGCTGAAGCTGATATAAGTCAGAAGAGCGAGATCAGATGAGTAGAGTGGGTGAGAAAGAACACTGATCAAGTTTTTGGCTAAAAACTCAAGAGTTGGCTTCTCCTGAATGGGCTGAAGCTGATATAAGTCAGAAGAGCGAGATCAGGTGAGTAGAGTGGGTGAAGAAGAACACTGATCAAGTTTTTGGCTAAAAACTCAAGAGTTGGCTTCTCCTGAATGGGCTGAAGCTGATATAAGTCAGAAGAGCGAGATCAGATGAGTAGAGTGGGTGAGAAAGAACACTGATCAAGTTTTTGGCTAAAAACTCAAGAGTTGGCTTCTCCTGAATGGGCTGAAGCTGATATAAGTCAGAAGAGCGAGATCAGGTGAGTAGAGTGGGTGAAGAAGAACACTGATCAAGTTTTTGGCTAAAAACTCAAGAGTTGGCTTCTCCTGAATGGGCTGAAGCTGATATAAGTCAGAAGAGCGAGATCAGATGAGTAGAGTGGGTGAGAAAGAACACTGATCAAGTTTTTGGCTAAAAACTCAAGAGTTGGCTTCTCCTGAATGGGCTGAAGCTGATATAAGTCAGAAGAGCGAGATCAGATGAGTAGAGTGGGTGAGGAAGAACACTGATCAAGTTTTTGGCTAAAAACTCAAGAGTTGGCTTCTCCTGAATGGGCTGAAGCTGATATAAGTCAGAAGAGCGAGATCAGATGAGTAGAGTGGGTGAGGAAGAACACTGATCAAGTTTTTGGCTAAAAACTCAAGAGTTGGCTTCTCCTGAATGGGCTGAAGCTGATGAAACGACAATGCTCCAGCCCATTCAGGTTTTAGAACTCGTGAGTTTTTGGCCAAACTATCGATCACTGTTCTTCCCCACCCACCCTACTCACCTGATCTCGCCCCTTCTGACTTCTTCTTGTTTCCAAAACTCAAAAGACCTTTGAAAGGAAAAAGATTTGAGACGATTTGACGACTAAAAAAAAAGATGAAGAAGAAGAATATTACGCACCTTCTAGTATGCAAACGCATCAATCGTGCATGGTATTAATGTCACAAGCAACTCACTGTTGTCAACAGACCTTCCGTTTACAAGTTCGTAAGATAAATCCCAAAGTATTGTTGGCTTTAGAAACTATGAAGTTTATACGCTAATAAGGCATAAAGTGAATATCTTAGTGTGGGCAAATCAAGAACTTCTCAGCATTTGCTCATTGCTGGAAGAAAACCACGTTAAACTCCTCAGGAGCCAGACTGTTGACTGTGGTCAACAGGCCTTCCATTTATAAGTTCGTAAGATCAAACCCAAAGTATTGTTGTCTTCAGAGACTATGAAGTTGAGTTAATGTTGACTATGAAGTTGACTTATGTTGACTATAAAGTTGACTTATGTTGACTATGAAGTTGACTTATGTTGACTATGAAGTTGACTTATGTTGACTATGAAGTTGACTTATGTTGACTATGAAGTTGACTTAATGTTGACTATAAAGTTAACTTACGTTTACTATAAAGTTGACTTATGTCGACTATAAAGTTGACTTATGTTGACTATGAAGTTGACTATGTTGACTATGAAGTTGACTATGAAGTTGACTATGTTGACTATGAAGTTGACTTATGTTGACTGTAAAGTTGACTTATGTTGACTATGAAGTTGACTTATGTTGACTATGAAGTTGACTTAATGTTGACTATAAAGTTAACTTACGTTTACTATAAAGTTGACTTATGTCGACTATAAAGTTGACTTATGTTGACTATGAAGTTGACTATGTTGACTATGAAGTTGACTATGAAGTTGACTATGTTGACTATGAAGTTGACTTATGTTGACTGTAAAGTTGACTTATGTTGACTATGAAGTTGACTTATGTTGACTATGAAGTTGACTTATGTTGACTATGACTTGTGACCGTAATGAGGCAGAGAGCAGGCAGTAGAGTGCCTCGGTTAGTTAGGGCCGGCACTCACGGTTGTAGAAGTATCCCCACATGGGCAGGCCGATGGCCGTGGCGCCGATGGCGAAGCAGGCGAAGCCTAGGCAGGCCACGCAGAGCGAGTACACCGCCTTCCCGTGAGCCATGGCCGCATGTCGTCAGCCGGCGGCCATCACGGGAGCTGCCCGACAGTCCCGAACTGCGACAACCTGGAAAAGAAGGAAGCGAGATTAATATCAATCAGCTACGTGTGAATACAAAGAAGAAAAAAAGCACTGGTAGTAATGAGAGAGTGTCAGAAATGAAGACTTCAAAGAGCATATCGCTCAATCCTTTCAAGAACGTCATAAATCAAAAATCGTCAATTTTCAGTTGTGTTTTCGGAATGCCCAGAAAATGTACAATATCCCAGCAAAACAGGCATATTTTCAACTTAATATTTACCCGCTAAAGGGCAGAAAGTGCTGTTTTTGCATTTTGAAGAAAAGGTATTGTTTAATCATTTATTAAATATACTAAATAATTTTCAAATAGGGAAAAATCTGTGGAAAATGTAGTTAGACATATGAGCAAATTAAGACGAAGGAAAACTTGGCATGACCAAGTATTTCAAATACTTGAATCCTTATCAAATACTTCTTCCTTATCAAACAGTGGTCAGGTCAGGAGTCGGAACAATCGGCTGGTATGTACGAGGAGATTTTTGTATTTAAAAAAAATCAAAATGTCATTCTAAGTTAACGCCAAATCAATATATAATATAATATAAATGTTATTTTTCAATATTTTTGTGGCTGACAATTTGGGCATGACCAAAAATATTTTGAGCCATGGAGAATTAGGAAAAATCTGCTTCAGTCATATATATAATCAAAGGGACAATCCAATCTTGATATATAAACATTTTAAATTACTGCCGGTACGTGGAATATTGTGGATGAGTATCATCGTTGAATAACAAACTAGACAAAAATATCGAAATCTTCTAGTACACTACCATGATACACGATTTACACACAACGAAGGTTTGATAGTCCCAAGAATTAACAATAAATATGGGAGTCGAACACTGCAATATATCGTTCCGAACATTTTTAATTTGTTGCCGACGGATGTTAGAGGTCAAAATAAAATATGGAACAAAGGCAAAATAAAGGAATGGGTAAATGATCAAGAGTTAATTTTATGAAAATTTTAAATGTTTATATTCTTAATTTTTTTCACTTTTTTGTGTCTATATTAGGTTAAAATCGTTAAAAACAATAAAAATGTATTAAAAAAGAACTCCACCGACAAGACACACAAGGTGGCTTGGTGGGTCTCTGCAAAAAGTTGTTCTAAATATGTATAAATTGTGATTTAAATAAATGTATACAAATTTAAAAAAAAAAAACAACAGAGAGAAAATTTACATATTCTTCCTACATCCATGTCTAGATGTCAAAAAACTCACAATACTTTTCATGCGACCATCCAAGCACATACTAGGTCCTAAATCGACGTGACCTACGTAAAGTGCTCTAACTACATTTTTGTCAATTTTAAGATATTTGGTGTACGTTATCAACAGACCATTATCTACAAATATAAATAAACAAAAAAATATGTATGATAAATTACGCCTTGTTTTCAGGCGTATAAGACGCTATCTACATCGAATTTTCGATATGAACTGAACTCCTAAAACGCTAACTACTTAAGTTTGACAAAGCATAAAGTTTTAATAGATTATTTTATCGTGTTTTTGAATGTATAATACTATCACATAATAGATACTTATCACTCATTTCACTCTCATAAATTAAAATTATTACACCTTGTTCCATATAAAGGCCAAATTATGAATTATCTTGAAAATTTAGAAATCCAAAAAAACCTAAATTCTAATAATAATTTATTAGATAATATATTGTTTCAAAATTCTTCACCTTTGCTTTCCATTTTTCCTTTGTTTTCAAACTCCACCCCTTGACTTAGCCCCCTCCCCCTTACTTTCCCCTCTCCTTATTTATAGAACAATTTTATATTTTATATTTAAGTTACTATACAGACCTGAATGATGGAAGTTTAACTTCTGAAACATGTAGTCAATAATAAAGCTCAAGTGGTAAAAAACAAGTGTTTTCTTTAATCATTGTAACACGTCTTAACACAAAGTTAATGCCGAAACAATAAATAAAGTATAATACTAGTTTAGAATTTCAAAATAAAATACGTTGAAAAAATCTTCTAAGCTCTCTCCCGTAAAGAAACAGATTTGCAGATAGAGTACTTTACGCAGGGACCGTCGAAATGTACCCTGATAATCACAGGCAAATTGGCATGCAATCAAACCCTCGCTCAAAGCCCTAATTGTTTAATTTTTGTTCAAAATTTGTTCTGATTTTCACGTCTCACCGAGTTTGACATCCGTAGGGAGAAAAAATCTCCGTTTAAAATTCCTATTCATTGTAATACGGTAGTATTCACCACGTTCGTGATTCCAAACAGGAAGGGGACCGATCATGCGGAACTAGGTTTTTAAACCTGATTACAGACCCAATCAGAAATGATAATATCGGGTCGAGTTACCGGGAGAAGAGAGCATCAGAAGAGATGAAAAGAAATTGATTTGTAGAAATTGATTTTACATTTTGAACGAGTCAACAAAGTTGAAAAAGAATATCGAAGTATGGGTATTTAAAGTGCTTATAAACTTGTAAATAATACTTGTTCACAAATCTGCATTATCTCCAATTATACGAGTTATTTTTTATATTCTTTTTTGACATCTCAACAAAGATGGAAAAGAATGTGGAAGTCTGAGCATTTACGGGGCTTTTGACCGTCATAGGCTGGTTTAAGTAATTCTATCCATGATTGACAATAACACTACCTTTGGCGAATCCACATTCAAAACAGGACACAAGGCCTACACGAAGAATAAAAAGATGAAGAACCTATTACGACTCGGCATAATAGTATTTTTTAACCGATGTTTTTTTTTGTATTTTAAAATTGGATACACAATATTTTAATTTCATACTATTACTGGTGCACTGAAACCCACCAAGCCACATCAGTAGGGTTGGTTGGTTTAATTTTATCGATTTATGTCAACTCGTAATGTCGTGTCAATTGGAGTTAGGTAAAGTATTATCGAGATTCATCTCTAATTGGAGCTTTCAATACTTTGACAGAAACGCTCTATATAAAAATAAAAATTTCTGTATTAAAAATAATCGTGTACTTTACTGCCGAGTCGATTAATGAAATTATTGTACTACCATTAAATAGTTTAGTGAGTAGGCATTGAAGAATGCCCTTACTATCGGGAACACCATTAGAATACCATAAACAGTTTGATGTGAAACACTTCCGTATAACGCGAGATTACCTTATCTCGCACCTGCATTCCTGCATTAGAATCGGGACTGTGAGGGAAGAAGAGGGACACAATGTTCCCGGCTTACTCTAAACTATCGGCGAAACCTAAACTGGCAGTACAGTAACTAGAGTCTTGTTTCCAACCCTAATGTATTATGGATGTGAAGCCTGGAGTTGGCAAAGGACGGATGAAAGAAGACTGAATGCAGTCGTAATGCGTTCTCTCAGACGGATGTGCGGCAAAACGTTGTATAATAGATGTTGGAATGGTGACATCAGGAAAGAATGCAAGGTTGCTGAGTAAAGCATTATCAATAAAATTGACAAAGGTGTATTGAGATGGTTTGGATATAGGATAATCGATTAAGATCCAGCATTCGTTAAGTCTCATTCATTCCATCGGAGACCACCGGAGAGGTCATACGTCTGATCACGCACGATTTTTTTCAATGTGTACTTATTGGTAATTTTTTGTTTTTGAGAATATACATAGTAAAAAAAAATTTTTTTTTTTTTACTCCTTACCTTTCAATTACTCCTTTCTTTTGAAAACCATAATTACTTCACAGAAAAACTTATTTTCTCAATGCAAAACGGTGTTTAAAGAAAAAAATCAATCATTTAAAATTTTACCTGGATTTAGAGAAAATTAAGTTGCGACTTAACGAATGCTGGGCCGTAAGTCGTACGAATGCCAAGTAGAACGAATAACGAAGCGAGCGAATGGCGAAATTTTACCGTACTTTGTACACACATATTTTCTGCTACTTCACTTCTATTGCCTTCTTCCCAAGCAAGCTCAAAGCTTTGAAGCTGTGACCTTTATTACAGATGTAAAAAAAACTTGAATAACGGTTATTTCGAGCTTTATTTACCGACGGTTACGTAGCCCAATTCGAATTATTTATTTAACTTACCAGTTAACGTTAACAGTTCGGTTAACACGCTACCAAATACCGACACACACACACACATGCACACACAAACACACATACAAAGCTCCTAAAACTTCCTAACCTCCTAAAGAAAAATAAATAAATACACTTCAAGAAATACGAGATACACAGGTTTTACACTTAAAATTGGACGTTTTACAAATCACATTGGACGCCATACAATCCAATTGGACGTTTAATAAATCAAACTCGACATTTTACTAAACAAATTAGACCTTATATTGTACTTTATAAAAAAGTTTGAATTTGAAAAAAATATATTCATATCACAACTACATATAACCAAGTCTTTTATTCTTCAGACTAGTGGGCAAGCCTGCGCGGCGCGCTGTCATAGTCTATGCGCGCGATGTGAACTGAAATTTTCAGACAAGATTTTCAATACTTCTTTGAATCATAGTACTACTTTAAATATATTTTTAAAAATTCGAAACCAAAATGTTGTGAATTTTTTTTTTTACCGCATACGAGTAAAGTTAATATTACCTTTAATTTTAAAATGTTAACTTCTATTTGTAATCGATGACCAAGTAAGAAAATCTTTATGACGAGGTCGGCTTCGTTAGCATCAATTAACAAGGAGCTGCCAATAGTTTCTGCATATGCTGGCAATAGCGGTTTTGAATATAATCTGTTTATTTATTGTAACTGCAGACAGTTGGTAGAATTCCATATTGAATTATTGTGTAAATACTAAACACGGTTATTGGATTTATTTCTACTTTTATTTACATATATCGCTCACTCCTTCAAAACCGTCAATTTTCAGTTGTTCATGTTTTCGGAATGCCCAGAAAATGTACTATATCCCAGCAAAAGCGGCATATTTTTAACTTAATATTTACCCGCTACAGGGCAGAAAGTGTTGTTTTTGTATTTCGAAGAAAAGGTATTGTTTAATTTTTTTTTAAATAACCTAAATATTTTTCAAATGGAGAAAAAAAACCTTCAGGTTTTACCTAAAAATATCTGTTGCACAGAAAAAAAGTTCAACAAGTGGCTTGATATTTATTTTTAATACATTTTATTGTATTTTTAATACATTTTATTGTATTGTTTAATTATTTTTAAATATTACTTTTTTTACAAAAATGTTAATAATATTAGTATGAGTGGTTATATACTAAAATTATTAATATTTTTGTAAAAAAAAATTAATTAAAAATGACTAATTACAAAGTAAATGGTTTATATTAATAATATTGAGAATACAAAATACGAAGGAGAAAAACATTCAGGTTTTACCTAAAACGATCTGTTGCACAGTAAAAAGTTCAATAAGTGGCTTGATATTGATTTTTAATACATTGTATTATATTTTTAAACTCTAAAAACGATCTCCTGAAAAAACAAGTTTTTTTGATATATGACGTTGTTGAAAGGAGTGAGCGATATATGACAATATGTGACGGGTTTTGTCTTATTAAGGCATTATCAAACACTGACTACAAAATAAATTGATCGATAAAGAGAGAATACCCTACAATCGATATAATGTTCCTGGTATAGGGACAATTTTGTTTTTACTTGATTTATGTAATTTAATTTTTACTTCGAACCATGTGAGTTTGGAGTCTACTACTAAACTCAAATATTTCATCGCATTTTTAACTATTTTATTTATCTAGTACAGGAATTCAGAAGTTTTAGGAGCTCCGTACTAAGAGTGCATCGACCCATCCTTTCGATATTCCATCCATGCACATGCACTTGTCAAATTGAGACTTGTATAATGTGCTGTACGAAGACACCTGTGCGCCCTATTTGGCGCACTAACCGCGAGTGTGCGCCCTATGCGAGTACAATACAGCCGGGCGCGTGACACAATCATATGGGTACCATACCTAATTATCCGTTAATCTATATTCTGATAGTGTAAAACTAGTGACCCTTCATTCTACAGCTTTATATTTTAAAAGATAAAATAATAATAAGTAAAATAAAAAATTTAGAAAGATATGTTGGAAACTATATTATGGAATAATTATTCTTGTTTTTATATATGTATATATAAAACCCTCATCCGCACCCCAATGGTGCATAGGGCACTGCGTCATATAAACGCAGTGTTATCTTGATCGTTTACACATGAAGGAAAGGTGATCAGTCCTCCGCTTCAGGTAACAGTCCAGGGTAATATTGAATAAATATGACAGTGAAAAAATCACTTATATTTATTTTACCCCCCTTGGGAATCGAACCCGGGACCTCCAGAACGGTAGCCGAGCGTGCTGACCATAACACTACGGAGGCGTACGAATATATGTATGTATATAAATAAGAATGCATATTAGTTAATTCAAATCTCAATTCTCCTATAGCTATGCATTCACCGAAATTGCCATTAATTTTTTTTCTTTGAAATTTATACACGCGGGAAGACCGAGAAAAACATAGCACGATCAGGTATGCCAAATACTTGAAAGTGGTCAGGTTAGGAGTCGTAACAATCGGCGGGTATGTATGAGGAGATGCATGAACGTGGAAGAGGCGAAGAATGTTTGCAAGGACAGAGTGGTGTGGCGCTCTATTCTCTCTGCCTACCCTTGCGGGGAAGCGGCGTGATGGTTAGTTAGTTAGTTTCCGTGGCGTAGTTGGGTAGACGCTCGACTGCGAAACTGGCGTCGCGGGTTCGTTCCCGCTAAATGTAAAGTACATTCAAGAGAGAATTATTTTCAATTGGTCTGGATGGTGTCCTACCCTCACTATCCTACCTGCAGACGAGCCTCTAAAATAGAGGCTTTGCGGGATATTAAAATATATATTGCTTTGAAATATTGACACACTGATGCATTCGAATACGCGCACGTTTTTATCCTTCTATAAAAATAATAATCTGTCCGCCTCCGTAGTGTAATGGTCAGCACGCTCGGCTACCGTTCTGGAGGTCCCGGGTTCGATTCCCAAGGGGGGTAATATAAATATAAGTGATTTTTTCACTGTAATATTTATTCAATATTACCATGGACTGGTACCTGAAGCGGAGGGCTGATCACCTTTCCTTCATGTGTAAACGATCAAGATAACACTGCGTTTATATGCCACAGTGCCCTATGCACCATTGGGGTGCGGATAAGGGTTTTATAATAATATAAAAATAATAATGTATAGGATATATCAGTTTGTTCAAATCTCGAATCTCCTGAAGCCATTCACCGATTACTTTAAAAACTTGACTGAACTTATATATAATTACTTAGATAATCTTTTTGTAAATCTTTAAATTAAAACTATGTAAAAGATTAAGTAAATAAACGATCAAGATACGTATGTATTTGTATGAGATAAATGTAAAAAAATCCTCTCTGTTAATTATATTTGTTAAGTATTTCTTTGTATGGATATTTTTTATTACATTTAATTTTTTTTAAATATCTGAACCACTATCGTCAGGCATATCATACCAAAAGATGCCATTAACGAGCACTGTTATGTAAATACTAAATACTTAATACAGCAGTGATTCATGTCTGAATACATTAAGACACTATAATAAGAAATATCTCATTGATATTCAAGTGAGGTGCAAAAATGTACATATGACTATGTTTATGTATCAAAACATGTCGTCTGTGTATAGACAACTAATACAGGTTGACTAGAAATTAAAAAACAAAATGGAAAGTTGGCAAATTATTTTTTTAAAGAAATACCCCAAAAAGCCCCTACTTTTTAGAGGCGTGTCTACAGGTAGGATAGTAAAGATAGGGCAGGTAAATGTAAAAAAACATATCACAAATATTATTTACTGTATTTATTTTACATTTGGCAGGAATCGAATCCGCGACGCCAGTGTCGCAGTCGAGCGTCTACTTAACTACGCCACGGCGCCTGTCTGCTAATGCCTGCCTAATGAGAGTAGACTGAACGCAGTCAAAATGCGATCACTCAGACGAATGTGCATGATCTATCATACGATGTATGATAGATGTTCGCAGTCTTATGCAATTATTAGTGAATGTCAGAACCCGGTCTTTAGTACATGTTAGTCTAGAGTTCTCAGTGTATGTTGGTCCTTGGGTTGATCAAAAACGCATGTGATTAATATTTTTTGTAGTTAGAAGTGTACCACTACTATACCACATAAGTGGTTTGCGGTATAGTAGTAACGTGTAGTGTTGTTTTCATGATGGTATAGTGATCGCCCTGACGAAGAGACTAGTACGTCTCGAAACCGGCAGACTAAAATTTCGGTGTATAGTTATATACTAACATTTCGTAAAAATAACTGACCACAAAGTAAATGCTACAAATATTAAAAATATTAATAATACTTAACGATGATTAAAGAAAACACTTATTTTTTACCACTTGAGTTTTATTAAAGACTACATGTTTCAGAAGTTAAACTTCCATCATTCAGGTGTGTATAATAGTTATTATAATACTTATTATACAGACCTGAATGATGGAAGTTTAACTTCTGAAACATGTAGTCTTTAATAAAACTCAAGTGGTAAAAAACAAGTGTTTTCTTTAATCATTGTAACATGTCTTACCACAAAGTTAATGCCGAAACAATAAATAAAATACTTAACGATATTGATGAAGCGCCAGACTTGAATTTAATTTGGTAGGACTTCGCTAAATGACGTAGATATATATTAAAATAAAAGTTTTATGGCAGTTTAGGGTCATCCTGTAGTATGAAAGTTCATCACGAAGTGTAATCCCGAGGTCCTTGGACTGAAAAGGACACGGGAATGTTAAAAGGTGAACAGATTTGAGTCTCTCAGAGTGGAAACAGAACAATGGGAGATTGTCCTAATAAAGGTACACAAGACTTAATGGGAAATGGATGCCTCAAGCCTGCATATTCCCATATACATACATAAAAAATATAATAACTTTGTCATTTTTCATATAATTAAAAAAAAAACAGTTTCAAAAACGTACTTTAATTAAATCAGCTAGAAAAAAACATTATTTATATATATATATATATATATATATATATATATATATATATATATATATATATATATATATATATATATATATATATATATATATATATATATATATATATATATATATATATATATATATATATATATATATATATATATATATTTTTTATATATATATATATATATATATATATATATATATATATATATATATATATATATATATATAATTAAACACTTGTACTATACCACCTAATCAGTTTTATTTTTATATACGATTAGTTTCGAAAACTAACCCACAGATGTTTTCATCTACAGGTAAAAATTAAAACTATTAATTTCATATTTCAAATGTAAAAAAAAACACACATAAAAAATTGTGACAATTTTTTCGGCGTGTTATGGCATTTTTAATCAATATAATACAATTTAAAAGTCTCAAAAAATCAGTGTTTGATTTTTACATTTGATATGTAAATTAAAACGGAGTTCTACAAATTAAACGCCAAATCTAAAGATACATTTATTTTGCTTATATTTAAAATCATACACCTCAGTAACTTCATCGCTAACTAAGAATCATTTGATTGTTTAAAATCATGCCTTTAGGGAGATAACGAGTATTTCTGCCTAGAATTTTCACTGATGAATTACATGAAATTATAGTAACTTTAAACGTAAAGTATAAATTCTAAAAAAACACTTGTTTTTTACCACTTTATATTATAATATTGTTGTTACTGCTAACGGTACTGGAACACTTTTGATGAGGAAGACGGAAACGCGCAAATGAAGACAATCTTTTATTTATTACAAAATTACAAAGTCATAAGTGTGAAAATAACAAAATTATACCAATATATCGAAAATTAAATAAACAAAATAAAAGTCTAAAGAAGTTCATATAGTGAAGTTCTAGTGATTCAAGAACAAAGTTTCTAAATTGGTTCATATATATAGAACTTCCAAGAATTTGAGTAGTGTGGTTGTCAATAATGGGTAGAATTGGTGAATGTTACACGTGTGTAAAGTGATCACTTAAACCAGCCTATGACGGTCGTAAGCCCCGTAAATGCCCAGACTTCCATATTCTTCTTCATCTTTGATGAGATGTCAAAAAATAATATGAAAATAAAAGTCGATGAACTGCGTCTCTTTGTTCTTCTCGCGTACATTTATGAATACTATTTTAATACATAACTTATTCTGAAAAATACACAGATTTTGGCCGAAACAATTGTTACGACTACTTTCGGAAGCTACAAATGCTTCCATCTACGGGTTTGAATATAAACTGTTGATAACGTATAAATCTATGTTCAGATATGAATACAAAATACATTTAGTTTACAAACGCAAATTTCCGAACAAAGATTTGGACACACTCGAAATATTGTCAATTTTATTGTCATATTGAACAGATATACTATATTTTTTACATTTTTTTGTTAATACGTTTCTCTTAGTAATTAAAACCAGAATTCCAAATTCTTCTCAATCTGTATTGAGATAACAATATTAAATTATTTCCTTTATAAAAATAAACAACTTTGTTTTAACCACATTTTTTTTATTTTATTATTAGTACACTTTATCCAACCGGTTTCGACAAGAACCTTGTCATCATCAGTGTTTATAACATTCTAAAACATTAATATACTAAAAAAAACATTAAAATACTCATAGTTAATTACATTCCCTTACCAAAAAATTCCACACACTCCGTAGACCTAATTTACTATTTTAATATTTTTTAGTATTTTAATGTTTTAGAATTTAATGAACCATGATGATGACAAGGTTCTTGTCGAAACCGGTTGGTTAAAGTGTAGTTATAATAAAAAAGTGGTTAAAACGAAGTTGTTTCATTTTATAAAGTTTATAAAATGTGCCACAAAGTATTTATTTTATTTATTTATTTTATTTTCATAATACATAGATACATTCAATATACATATTCATTTCATATACACATTTATTATACGTATTACGGCTCTTTAGGCATGGCCTGTGTTGAACCGAATACCAACATGGTAATACAAAATTTATATACTTATATTTATATTTTTTTTTTATGTTTTTTTTTTAATTATTTGATTATAAACATAACATACAGGAGATACAAAAATAATTCATAGTTTAAAGGTTTTTCAATATGATAATTAAACCTGGACTTTAATTAATTCACTTTCTACCTTGTCCCTTCCAATGTTAAGCAACCATCGACGGACACTGTTCTTAAAGACTTGATCACTCCTGGAAATGCGAAAAACATTCAAGAAATTTATAAATATGTCTCTCTTAGTAATATAACAACATTTTCATATTCATTTTATATAAGTATGTTGAGATATCAATATAAAATAACTATTGTTAATTGTTCAAATCCAGATTTGCGAACAATGATTCGGACACAATCATAACATTGTGAAAGCTTTCTTTAATAACACCTCTGTCCGTCATTCCAAGAAACGCGAGTGAAGCGAAGACCGTAGACCTTCAGTACCTTGCTGTTTGAACTTAAGACGAGTTTCACGGCCAACGAAATAGCGTATACGAGCATTCGAGAGAAAGTATGATCTCTAACTGCGCTAGTAGACTTCCCAGTCAACTCCCGGTTAAAAAGACAACGATTTGTTAGTCAATGCTAGTTATAATAAAAATAATTCTGTGGTGTGTGATTTTTTCAATTAAAAAAAAATTATGTATTTTTTACAGTTAATTTTTTTTATACATAATTTCTATCCATTTCTTCTTAATACAATCTTATTATTTTAGTTGCGCTGAGCCTCTCCAAAAAAGAAACTGAGCTCTTGTGCTTGGAGAGGGACTTTTTGCTGTCGTTGATATTATCATGTTATACATTAAAAATATATATTACTGGAGAACATATCGCTCACTCCTTTCAAGAACGTCATAAATCAAAAATCCTCAATTTTCAGTTGTGCATGTTTTTGGAATGCCCAGAAAATGTACTATATCCCAGCAAAAGAGGCATATTTTTAACTTAATATTTACCCGCTATAGAGCAGAAAGTGTTGTTTTTGCATTTTGAAGAAAATGTATTGTTTAATATATTTTTTTTGTACTAAATATTTTTCAAATGTAGAATAAACCTTCAGGTTTTACCTAAAAAGATCTGTTACACAGTAAAAAGTTCAATAAGGGGCTTCATATATTTTTTTAATGCATTGTATAATATTTTTAAACTTTAAAAGCGTTCTCCTGAAAAATCAAGTTTTTTGATTTATGACGTTCTTGAAAGGAGTGAGCGATATATATCTATGCGGTATGAGGGAGTTCTTTGTGTCAGTTTTCTATTGTATGGTCTGTATATGTTTGTAGTGTTCGTTAAGTTTGTTTTAGTGTTTTTTGTGTCTTTTATATTTGAGATTTTTTTGTGTAATTCTAAGCCTTGTATTTTTTCGTAATTTCACCATTTGAACATCTATCATACATCGCTTTGCCTAACATTCGTCTGAGGGACCGCATGTATATACATATATATATATATATATATATATATATATATATATATATATATATATATATATATATATATATATATGTACACATTGATTTTTACTGATTTCGGTTATAAAAACACACGCACATTTGTGAGATCATATTTTATATTAGAAACACATTAACATATTCATGTAAAATATTTTGTGTGATAATGCGCTTTAATTAAGGCAACTTTCTTTTTTTTACCAGTCAGAAATGTAATAGGTATTTAGGTACCATTGTGGTACTTTTGAATTCATTAAATTGCATTCATATGCATACTTATATTAGTAGCTCTCTTCCCACGATAGAGCCTAACTCGTCGGTCCACGAATTTCAAGGTGAGATTTCGTGTAATACGCAAGCAGACGCACTCCCGGCTTGAACCCGTGGGTTGTTAAAATCAAGCTTCGGGTAAAAATCGATGAAGACATCAAGGTTATTTATTTATTTATTTATTTAAACTTCATGTACAGAAAATAAAAAGTACATTGGCGGGCTTATTGCTAAAAAGCAATATCTTCCAACCGACCAAAGACGGACTAGTGATATTGATCAAAACGTTTGATACCATATATTATCAAGAAAAATCTCATAAAATTATGATGTTTATCGATTTAAAAGACAACATTTTGAGTGTGTCCAAATACTTGTTCACAAAATCTGGATTATCTCCAATTACAGGAGTTATTTTCATATTATTTTTGACATCTCATCAAAGATGTAGAAAAATATGGTTAAAAATAAGAAGTCTGGGCATTTACGGGGCTGACGACCGTCATAGGCTGGTTTAAGTTATCACTTTACACACGTGTAACATTCACCAATTCTACCCATTATTGACAACCACATCACTCAAATTCTTGTAAGTTCTATATATATGAACCAATTTGGAAATCTTGTTATTGAATCACTAGAACTTCACTAGAGACATCTATTGGTGAGATGTAAAGAAGCTTTTTTACTAAGCAGAAACTCTTATATTAGTATGTGAGGTCCAAACCTTGCATTATAATCACACACATGAGAAACGCCAGAAAATACCATTTTCATTTTTATAAGCTTAATAATAAAAATGAAAATGGTATTTTCTGGCGTTTCTCATGTGTGTGATTATAATCCAAGGTTTGGACCTCACATACTAATATAATAGTTCCTGCTTAATAAAAAAGCTTCTTTACATCTCACCAATAGATGTCTCTAGTGAAGTTCTAGTGATTCAAGAACAAGGTTTCCCAATTGGTTCATATATATAGAGCTTCCAAGAATTTGAGTGATGTGATTGTCAATAATGGGTAGAATTGGTGAATGTTACACGTGTGTGTATCCATATTTTTCTTCATCTTTGATGAGATGTCAAAAATAAGATTAAAAAGACGATTGATTTTTACTTTTTACTCTAAAAAAAGGAGAGAAATGAAGGTGAAGAAGAGAAATGAAAGATGTAAAATTTTCATTCTTAGTTTACCTGGTTAATTCCACTATTTCCTAAAATCTATTATGATACGTCTATCAAAAACAATATAATCACTAAAAATCTCAACAAAATTATGCTGTTTGTCGATAAAAAATACGATTGATTCTTACTTTTTATTCATAAAAAAACAAGACAAAAAATAATAAAAATATGAAGAAAAAAATCTGTTTTTAATTCAAGTTTATATTGTAAATTTCAATATTTCTTAAAATCTACTGTGACACGTATTTCGATGCATTCCGCATTATTTTTTAAACACGTATATAGTGTTTCAATGATACGGAACGCATCGGAATACGTGTCAAAATAGATTTCAAGAAATAGTGGTATTTACAAAGTAAAACATAAATTTAAAATACGTGCCGAATCATTTGAAATGAAAAATATCGGTTACATCATTAATTTGTATCACTACTTTTAAAAACAACGGATGTTCTCATCAACAGGTAAAAATACAGTTTTTATACACTTAAAAAAGTGCTGCATTTCTATGAATGTTTTTATGAAATATATTTTTCAACATTTTGAGTGTGTCTAAATTATTGTTTACAAATGGTGTAAACAATAATTTATGTGGAGAGGATTTGGACACAAAAAAATGTTAAAAATCATTAATATTTATTTTGACCCCAGCCTATTACAGATAGACAGTCTTGAAACCAGCCTATGACAATTCGTAAAACCCAGACTTTGGTATTCTTCTTCATCTATATTGAGATGTCAAAAAAATGTTAAATAACTGAAGAAACCCAGATTTCTGAACGAGTTGTATGTTGTATATATTTCATATAATTTTCTGCTATAATCGACGATATACATATTTAAAAACACATGATATAAAAACGTATAAGTATAAAAAAAAAATGTATATACGTTATGTTTACGTATGTAGCTCACAGATATATTTATAAAGACACCTGTCGGGCATTCTAGAAAAAATGTGTATTATTTTCAATGTAAATATGAGATCTTTGGTAATAAGACGTAATGAGAAGTCGTTACCTAGGGCAACCGTCACAAGGTCACAGGTCTCGTGAGATCAATAAAATTACTTCGCAACAAATCAAAGAAGGGATACACTCAAATGCGTTAATTTAATAACGGTTGAAACTGTTTATGTCAAGGAAAAATTAACAAAAATTCAATTAAATTAACATGAAATTATTCATTGAAAAAACAGAATTAAGTTCCTCTTTCTTCAAGACGTATCACTCATCGCTCACTCCTTTCAAGAACGTCATAAATCAAAAAACTTGATTTTTCAGGAGAACGTTTTTAAAGTTTAAAAATATAACACAATGTATTCAAAATAAATATCTAGCCACTTACTGAACTATTTACTGTGCAACAGATCTTTTTAGGTAAAACCTGAAGGTTTTTTCTCCATTTTACAAATATTAAGTATATTTAAAAAAAATAATTAAACAATACCTTTTCTTCAAAATGCAAAAACAACACTTTCTGCCCTGTAGCGGGTAAATATTAAGTTAAAAATATGTCTTTTTTGCTGGGATATAGTACATTTTCTGGGCATTCCGAAAACATGCAAAACTGAAAATTGACGATTTTTGATTTATGACGTTCTTGAAAGGAGTGAGCGTCATGTAGTACATGTTTGTTAACTTTTTTATTTTTCATGTTCTTTTTTAAAATATTTTTTTATTTCTCATATTATTTTTTGACATCTCATCAAAGATGAAGAAGAATATGGAAGTCTGGGCATTTACGGGGCTGACGACCGTCATAGGCTGGTTTAAGTGATCACTTTACACACGTGTAACATTCACCAATTCTACTCATTATTGACAACCATTTAGAAACCTTGTTCTTGAATCACTAGAACTTCACTAGTGACATCTATTGGTGAGATGAAAATAAGCTTTATTATTGAGCAGAAACTCTTTTATTAGTATGTGAGATCTGAATCCTGGATTATAATCACATACATGAGATACGCCAGAAAATATTTTAGTGTTTTTTTTTTCATTTTTGTTAAAGACAAGTATTTGTAGTTTATAATAACACTTTTAATTTAATTTTGCTTATTTTAATATCAATTGTATTCTTGCCAGTGCCCTTTACTATTACCTAAAATATAATGTTTACCCACACACAGGCCATGCCTTTGTGGGATCTTGTTTTTTGTATTTACATTTTTTTGTGCTTGTATTTATATTATGTTGTGAAATGTAAAAGATTTAAAATAAAGAAAAAAAAATGAAAAAAAGGAATTAGTACCTATTTACAATATTTCGAGTAAGACCGAATTTTTTCACTATTTATCCAGGTTTTTCACTCCAAATTGGGTGTTTTACAAACTAAATTGGATGGTTCAAAAAGTAAACTGGACGTTATATTGTATTTCTTTTTAAGTTATATTTTTTTAAAATATATTCATACAAGTATTTAAATAAATCCTTTACCGCACCACAATGGTGCATAGGGCACTGCTTCATATAAACGCAGTGTTATCTCGATCGATTACACATGAAGGAAAGGTGATCAGCCCTCCACTGCAGGTACCAGTCCAGTGTAATATTGAATAAATATTAGAGTGAAAAAATCACTTATATTTATTAAACCCCCCTGGGAATCGAACCCGGGAGAGCCAGAACGGTAGCCGAGCATGCTGACCATTACACTACGGAGGCGGACAAGTATTCCCATACAAGTATTTACTACATAAAAATGTAAATACCTGTCTAAATCTTTTATTCTTAAGACTAGCAAGTGCGTTAGTCGTCAAGTTCGCAATCCTGCGCGGCGCGCTGTCCATAGTCTATGCGCGCGATGCGTAAAGATTTCAGTTCAAGTTTTCAGATAAGATTTTTTTTAAATCATGAGTACTACTTTAAATATATTTTAAAAACAAACTGACACATCAAGTTGAACATTAAAATCTCTATATTCATCGTTTTTGTTGAACGATTGTTGACAACCAATTTTGATGAACGATAAACATAGGAAGCTTGTTTAGAGTCTGTTCTACTCGTGGGTAGCGCTAAGGTGTCAGCCACCCTGGTGGTTCCAATAGGAACTCTAAAGCGCACACGTTTCAGCAATTTCGGCGAGTGCGTAATAATAATTAATTAGTAAAAGAGCTCTCCAGTTTGCAGATAATTTGTCAGATTAAGTACTCGAAGCTTCAGAATCCATTACGAAATAATTAATCAAACTGAGTGATAATTACACTCCCCATCTTCTCCTCGATTCTCCCTCCGACACCTCTTCACCCCCCTGCGATACTGCCTAATCAATAGCATTACCTATGTACATACAATTTACCTGACAAAAAATATCAAGAAGCTTCTTCGAGATGAAGAATTCTACGCGATTGATTCAGAGATTCAAGAGATGAGATGCTGAATGGTCTGACAGGGGTCATGCGACCAGCGTGGAATGTGGATCTGATGGCCAACAGTACGAATTTTGCAATCTTCTGTCGGTTGCTGATCAAATATAATTCATGTGGAAAAACTGCATAGTTGTTATTTTATTCCGCTTAAAAAACGTATTCCTCTTCAAATTTTCTCCCCATCACTCACTCCTTTCAAGAACGTCATAAATCAAAAAACTTGATTTTTCAGGAAAACGTATTTAAAGTTTAAAAATATAATACAATGTATTAAAAATACATATGAAGCCACATTGAACGTTTTACTGTGCAACAGATCTTTTTAGGTAAACCTTAAGGTTTTTTTCTCCATTTGAAAAATATTAAGTATATTTCAAAAAATAATTAAACAATACATTTTCTTCAAAATGCAAAAACAACACTTTCTGCCCTGTAGCGGGTAAATATTAAGTTAAAAATATGCCTCTTTTGCTGGGATATAGTACATTTTCTGGGCATTCCGAAAACATGCACAACTGAAAATTGACGATTTTTGATTTATGACGTTCTTGAAAGGAGTGAGCGATATAACTTGAGGACGAGGAGAGCTGACCCCAGCATTCTACACGGACAATAAGCTGGGATGTAGCCAGGAAGAAGAGTTGAATCTGGAAACGTTTGTCTATTTTTTATGGTTCAAATCGGTCACCGATTAAGATTATCATCTTTTACAAGCACGTGTACTACTTGCGTCGCCGTGTGAACTTGCCCTAGGTAGGTAGGTAGCTACAATAGTTCCGTAGTACGTACAGAGCGTAGGTACTCGGCATCAGGCAGTTCGTGAAGCCAAAAGAGCCTCGCCTTGGTGCACTACACGGTCCGTTGGGCCATCTAACTAAACTAGACTCCGCATCTCTCGCGGCGCGGGGTCGGCGAAATCCGCCGCCAGGGTCATCCCGAACGTACCGTCAGCCATATCTCACGATAATTTTTTTCTCATTTAAATTATTTCTCGATAAAGTTTTTCTCATTTATTTCTTTTAAATATGCTTCTTGTGCCTATTTATTATACCTGTTTATATTTTGCCATGTATTAGTTATTAGTTTTGGTTATTAAAAAAAAAAGTTACTTTATTATTTGTGTTCCAGTCTTGTTAACCTTAATCCCATGTCCCAAAATGATAAATATAAATTACTCATCGGGAATATTATATGTATATATGACTTATGTATGTAATATGTTTTGAAATAAATAAATATAATTCTGAAAAAAAAATTAACCAAAATTTGCAAAAATACGCATTTTTCTGAAATTGCGAAATTGAGTCGAATATCGACGAAAACGATCAAAACGTAGGTTTTCTCTTTAAATCAAAGAAAATAGATAAGTATTCGAGTGCTTTGTTAAATTCGGAAAAAAAATCAATGAATAATTTTTATATGTTACCAATAATATTTTAATAAGAGAGATATTATATTAAATCTTGAACTAACGGAATTTACATTTTAATTTGAATACATAGATTATAACGAGGACTTTTACTCACAAGTGATGGTCGATGTCAGGTCTGACGTGACACGTACAGAAGAAGAAGAAGATTATAAAGATTTTGAAAGTGAAATGATAAAAAAACGTAAATTTTTATCACAGCTTTTTTTGTCAAATTTCTTATGAGAGTGTGAATCAACAAGGTGTTCTTTTGATTTTTTCTAATTTATAATTTTTGTAAAAAGACTAATATACTATTTTTACGAGTTGTTCCTACAAACTATCGTGAAATTGATACGAAACATTTTTCTAACAAAAATATTTATTTTTTCGAAACAGTTTTGTTCAAAATTTAAGTTTGATATATTTCTTATATCATAAAAGAAATAGTACATATATAGACGAAGAAATGAAAATTGATAGTGAGTCAGCTTGGAAAAATACTACAATTCAGCTGAAAGTACAGTTAAGTTTTGAGTTACAAATATTACTATTTTTAAGTTTTGATTATCTTTACACGATTTCGACATAGATGAACTCCGAGTCGCTTGTGACATTAATAACATTCACGATCGATGCATTTGCATACTATACAAAGAAAACAAGGTGAGAAAATACTCGGTCAATATTTTTCACACTTGAAATTTTAATAAGTAGGCGTTTGTCACGCTGTGACGATCGTTAGCGTCAAAGTCAATCGTGTCACATGAGTTATTTGTCCAAATAATGATGCATTTTAAGTATGCAGTAAATAAGTCAACATGACGTGGCGAACTGCAATTTTTTATGGTACTTATTTTCAGTGTTTTCGAGCCGACTGTTTGCCCGCGAGCCTACCTACTGTGACGGTCCTAATAATGACATTTTTTTGTTATTTCTTCGTAGAAATCTTAACGTGTAACATGTGTATTTAATATTATGTACGAAGTCAGTATATCACAGCAAAAATATCATTATACAAAGAACTCCTAATATACGAGTATGTGTGTGAGAAAACATATGAATCATGTACACTTTTTGTATTTTTAGATAAGAGTTGCATCTATGATTAATCTTGCTTATTATTTTCTTTTCATACATATATAAAAATAAAATAAAACCCTTATCTGCACCCCAATGGTGCATAGGGCACTGCTTCATATAAACGCAGTGTTATCTTGATCGTTTACATATGAAGGAAAGGTGATCAGCCCTCCGCTTCAGGTACCAGTCCAGGGTATTATTAAATAAATATTAGAGTGAAAAAATCACTTTTATTTATTTGACCCCCCCTGGGAATCGAATCCGGGACCTCCAGAACGGTAGCCGAGCGTGCTGACCATTACACTACGGAGGCGGACATACATTTTTTTCATAAATACATTTTTTTTTTTAACTGCAGACAGTTGGTAGAATTCCATATTGAATTGTTGGGTAATATATCCAAAATTAAACAAGGTTTATTAGATTAAATTTTACATTTATTTATGCATATGTTAATACGTGACGCGTTTCGTCTTATTAAGACATTGTCAAACACAGTATTGTATTGTATAAGGAGTGTTTAATAATGACTTGATAAGACGAAACGCGTCACGTATTAACTTATACAAAAATAAATGTAGAATTCAATCCAATAAACCTTGTTTAATTTTGGATATATTACCAAACAATACATTTTTTTAGTTATATGTATTACGGCTCTTTAGGCATAGCTAAACTGACCATTTATTTTTGCCACCAAAACGGGACATATACCAATTTTTATGTAATAGTGTGTTTATTTAAAAAGAATCATATTTTTTCATAGTTTTTATGTATTGATAAAAAGAAAAGGAATGTTGATATAGAAAAAAAAGAGGAATAATTCATAAAAATATGAATGTTTTTTTGTTGTTTTATTGTTTATATAAAGAGTCGGCGGTCTTTATTAGTGCGAGTGTTTTTGCCTAGAATTTTCACTCATGAATTACATGAAATTATAGTAACTTTAAACATAAAGAGTAAATCCACTCACAAGTAGGCATAGGCTATGAAACTTATAAAGTTGAAGCCTGAGTAGGGACATGATAAACGGTGTTGCATAAGCCGTAGCTAGAGTCACTTGGACGTTAGGTAGGACGGTATGCCGCATAGCCTGTGTTGAGCCGAAATACTTACATGTTTATACAATATTATATTATAATTACTAGATTACATACATTACATACAATATATACAATAACAATTTACATTAGAAAGGTTTTACAATAAAATAATAAATGTTTACAATAATTAATTTGAAAGGAGTGAGCGATATCTACAAAACAATACAACGAGCTAACCACTAAAACTATTTAAAAGAAAGCCATTTCATAATCGATTTATTGAAAATGATATAAGCTAACTAACTAACTAACTAACCATCACGCCGCTTCCCCGCAGGGGTAGGCAGAGAGAATAGAGCGCCACACCACTCTGTCCTTGCAAACATTCTTCGCCTCTTCCACGTTCATGCATCTCCTCATACATACCCGCCGATTGTTACGACTCGTAACCTGACCACTTTCAAGTATTTGGCACACCTGATCGTGCCATGTTTTTCTCGGTCTTCCTCTGCTTCTTTTCCCACTAACATTCGCCTCATAAATTTGTTTTACCGTTCTTTCCTCACTCATTCGTTGCACATGTCCAAACCATCTCAACACACCTTTCTTAATTTTTTCGATAATGCTTATCTCAGCTTTGCATTCCTTCCTTATTTCACTATTCGCAAATCTATCATACATCGTTTTGTCGCACATTCTTCTGAGAGATCGCATTTCGACTGCACTCAGTCTACTTTCATCCTTCTTTTGCCAACTCCATGTTTAATGATATAAACATACTTAAATATAATGTCCACGAACGCACATTACTTTTTTTCAAATTGTGTTGTTCCATTTGTGCAGTAAGTGTCCATTTAATATGCAGTTATTTTCATCTAACACCTCTTCCTATAATTGCACAATGAGCTGGTAATACATGCGTTTGTGCGTTTTAATGGCTCGTTTGTCTTCGGAAGAAAACAATGCGTTTAAATGCACATGTTCTTTGAAACTGCAGTAAAACCTCCGACAAGGCGATGCATCGCGTTCGTGGACATTAATTTAAGTGTGTTAAAACCATTCTCAATAAATTGATAATGAAATTGCGGTTTCTAAATAGTTTTAGTGGTTGGCTCATTGTTTCGGTCTGTAGATATGAGGTTCCGGGTTAGATTCCCCGTATGGATACTAATAATTAAAAACTAACTAAAAACTAACTAACTAACCATCACGCCGCTTCCCCGCAGGGGTAGGCAGAGAGAATAGAGCGCCACACCACTCTGTCCTCGCAAACATTCTTCGCCTCTTCCACGTTCATGCATCTCCTCATACATACCCGCCGATTGTTACGACTCCTAACCTGACCACTTTCAAGCTGCTTCCACTGCTTCTTTTCCCGCTAACATTCGCCTCATAAATTTGTTTTACCGTTCTTTCCTCACTCATTCGTTCTACATGTCCAAACCATCTCAACACACCTTTCTTAATTTTATCGATAATGCTTATCTCAGCTTTGCATTCCTTCCTTATTTCACTATTCGCACATCTATCATACATCGTTTTGTTACACATTCTTCTGAGAGATCGCATTTCGACTGCATTCAGTCTACTTTCATCCTTCTTTTGCCAACTCCATGTTTCACTTCCATACATTAGAGTTGGAACCAGGACTCCGTTGTGCACTGCCAGTTTAGCTTCCGCTGATAGGTTTTTATTTGCTATAACTGATTTCAGTGCACCGTTCACTTTGTTCCCAGCATTCACTCTCCTTTCTATGTCTTTATCAATCTTTCCATCCCTAGAAAACATACTACCCAAATACACGAAATCATCTACCTGTTCCAAAATCTCTCCGTTTACCAATATTTCACATTCAGATCTGCATTCTTCTCTTTCAAAAACCATAATCTTGGATTTGCTAACATTCATCAATAGATCACTTTCCTTGCACACATTAAACATTATACTAATAATTAGAGATGGGAATTAAACTTTTACTCGGTTATTACAACTATTTAGTAAAATTATAATGTGACATGTGTTTCGATGCATTCAACATCAATATAAAAAAAAACAGGTGTGAAACGTAGCCTAAATTTGAGACTTGGGCCCTTGGGACGTTAAAGGATGAAGGAACTTTTTCTTGAATGTTTTCCGCAGATACTTTGTGGCATATTTTATAAACTTTATAAAATTAATTAACTTTGTTTTCACCACTTGGGAAAAATAACATTGAGGATTTTTACGGAGTTTGTGGAAGTTTTTGGTGAGAGTATTTAAATGTTTTTATTGTTTTTTAATTAAAATAAACCCTGATGATGACAAGGTTCTTGTTGAAACCGGTAGGTTATATTGTATTAATAAAAAAGTGGTGAAAACAAAGTTAATTAATTTAATAAAGATGAAGGAAATGTTTTAATTTTTTGACATCTCATCAAAGATGAAGAAGACTATGGAAGTCTTGGCAGTTACGGGGCTGACGAGCCTTTTTATATACATAAATAGGAACATGGACAGTAGCAGGAAGACTTAAATAATTTTCATATTGATAATAATAAAATAACTTTTCTAATTTTCCCCCATTATTTTTCCTGAGAACCCTTTTCTCCTATTACTCTGTGAATCAGTGAATGTGTAATTCAATAAACCATTGAACGGGTCACGCAATCAATGTAATTGGATCAGTCATTACGTGTTAATTTGTAGCTCTCTCTTCTACATCCTAGGGCCTTTAAGACCCCCTTAAATATCTCCCCAGCGCCAACTGGGGGGCGGTACCACCCCCGTTAGGAATCTATAGCGTAGGGTAATCAGGTACTAACGTAATAGTGTAATAATTTAACTAAGAGGTAATTATGTGCATTTTGTACGTCATTGTTCCTATATGTATATTCCTTTGTGGAAAGTAGGCACACTGAGCGCCGTTCAAAACTGCCACGCTTAACCCTTTCATGCATACACATTTGTAAGACTTGACAAAAAAATAATTAATTTTTCATTCTCAAGGTGATCACAATTATCAGGAGTGTTCAACTCACGCAAGCTATTACGAGTACGGGTGTCCAACCCCGAGAGCCCCAGCCATTTGAAATTCCATACATTTCACTGTTTAACACATTGAGGACGGGAAAGGTATTTCTACCCGTTCGGTCGATTGATGATAAAGGACGCGACGGGTATTTTTACCTTCTGCGCCGGCCTCATTTCAAAGGCAGAACATAAGGAATTATTTAATGTTTTTACATGAATATTATATACCAATCTCTTTGTTGATAGATTGATCTAAACTATATGTAAACAATTATCTATTTTCCGACGCCAGCGGTCCGCAGGCGTAAAAAACACCCATCCGAAATGTGTTAAAATTTGAAAGTGGTCAGGTCAGGAGTCGGAATAATCGGGGTGTATGTATGAGAAGATGTATGAATGTAGAAGAGGCAAAGGTCGTGTGCAAAGACAAAATGTTGTGGCGTTCTTTTCTCTCTGCCTACCTCTGCGGGAAGCGACGTGATGTGTAGTTAGTCAAAACGGACAAAACATTATAACACTCGGTTTTTGATAATGTCTTAATAAGACGATCGCGTCACGTATTAACATATACATACATAAATAAATGTAGAATTCAATCCAATAAACCTTGATTAATTTTGGATATATTACCCAACAGTTCAATATGGAATTCTACCAACTGTCTGCAGTTGCAAAAAATATCTTCTTTCCTCGGAACATGGGAGTGTAAGGGGTTAGAAAATACGCCATACACAGTTAATATGGTGGGAGTCGTAAAATATTGAATGCATGTGTTTTGTATTACGCCGCGCTCGACCCATATTGGATGGAGCATGGAGTATTCATACGGTGCAATTGGCGAATAATGAATGGGCCGATTACATCTTTTATTCTAGCACAAAAAATGTACAAACCATGACGCCGCTTCTCCGCTAAGGTATGCAGAGAGAATAGAACGCCATACCACTCTGTTTTTGCACAAAAATTCTACGCTTCCTCCACATTCGTGCAACTCCTCATACATCTTTTTTAATTTTTTTTAATTAAAAAAAAAATCGGTTAACAACAGCAACATATCGCTCACTCCTTTCAAGAACGTCATAAATAAAAAACTTTTTTAAAATTTAAAAATATAATACAATTTATTAAAAATAAATATCAAGCCACTTATTGAACTTTTTACTGTGCAACATATCTTTTTAGGTTAAACCTGAAGGTTTTTGCTCCATTTGAAAAATACAAAGTATATTTAAAAAATATTAAAACAATAGCTTTTCTTAAAAATGCAAAAACAACACTTTCTGCCCTGTAGCGGGCAAATATCAAGTTAAAAATATGCCTCATTTGCTGGGATATAGTACATTTTCTGGGCATTCCGAAAACATGCACAACTGAAAATTATCAATTTTGATTTATGACGTTCTTGAAAGGAGTGAGCGATATGAACACTACAATAACAACACTCTTCCAGAATGTCCAGAAAATGTACTATATCAAAAGTGGCATATTTTTAACTAAATATTTACCCGCTACAGGGCAGAAAGTGTTGTTTTTGCATTTTGAAGAAAAGGTGTTGTTTAATTATTTATTTTAACATACATAATATTTTTCAAATGAAGAAAAAACATTCAGGTTTTACCTAAAGAGATCTGTTGCACAGTAAAATGTTCAATAAAAGTGGCTTGACATTTTTTAAATACATTCATTATATTTTTAAACTTAAAAAACGTTCTCCTGAGAAATCAAGTTTTTTTGATTTATGACGTTGTTGAAAGGAGTGAGTGATATGTTGAGATGGTAAAAAAATAATAGGTTTAAGACGATTGAGGGTAGCTATGTGTATTTACCAGGTCCATAGGAGAGTTTTGTTATTGTAGTGTACATATGTGTGAGTAGGTATTAGCTAGGCGCTAACCTTTTGGGCGAGGTGAGAGCGAAATTACTCGGGACCATTATGCTGACAAGTTGACATACTTTAAATGAGTACCTGGGGGGGGGTCTATTCTTATATTATTTATGGGTATCACCGTTAGCGTCATGTCGCATCGAATGACTTGAATGAATGAATGAAAAAATTGTTTACCGAAATTATCTGGTAAAATTATAAGCTTAAATAATAAAAAAGAAAATCACATTTTCTGGCGTTTCTCATGTGTGTGATTATAATCCAGCATTCGGAACTCACATACTAATAAAAGAGTTTCTGCTCAATAAAAAGCTTCTTTCCATCTCACCAATAGATGTCTCTAGTGAAGTTCTAGTGATTCAAGAACAATGTTTAAAAGTTTGATTCATATATTTGGAACTTCTAAGAATTTGAGTAGTGTGGTTGTCAATAATGGGTAGAATTGGTGAATGTTACAGTGTTTAAAGTGATCACTTAAACCAGCCTCTGACGGTCGTCAGCCCCGTAAATGGCCAGAATGCCCAGACTTCCATATTCTTCTTCATCTTTGATGACATGTCAAAAAATAATATGAAAAAATTGTGTTTAACTATCACGTCGCTTGCCCGCAGGGATAGATCGAGAGAAAAGTACACCACACCAATCTGTATTTGCAAACAATTTTCGGCTCTTCCACATTCACGCATCTCCTCATGTATTCTTCTAACTCTTATCCGCATCCTATGGTGCAAAGGGCACTGCATCATGTAAACGCGTTGTTATCTAGATCGTAAAGGAAAAGTGATCAGCACTCCGCTTCAGGGACCAGTCCAGGGTAATATTGAATAAATATTAGAGTGTGAATTTACTTATACTTATTTACAAACCCCCCTGGGAATCGAACCTAGGACCTCCAGCAAGATAGCTTAGCACGCTAACCATTACACCACGGAGGGGGACAAAATACAAAAATACCCGTCAATTATTCCGACCTGACAAAATATATCGACCTGACTAAAAATAATCTAGGATCTTGCATACATCTTTTCTTAATCCAACGTAGATAGCTGTTGGGAACTCATATGTACTGTGTCATGAAATTGATCATTTAATATATAGGAGTTCCAAAAAATAGGTAACGTGATCACTAAACCATCTTATGACCTGTCATAAGCTGGTTAAGTGATCACTTTACATTCACATGCAACATTCACCATTGTACCATGATTGACAATCATACTACTCAAAAATTTGGAACACCTAGATATATGATCAATCTCATGATGCAGTGCATATGAGTTCACAATACCATGTTGGATTGAGAAAGCTTTTATTTGGCTGAAACCCTTTTATCACTGAGAACCCTCGGATCATTTTTACATCCTGGGAAACGCCTGAAACACGATTTAATTTTTTTTATGCAGATTATAATTCGGCCACTTATTTTTATTAATATTTTTATACTCATAAGTATTAGTGAGTGAATAAGAAATTCCAGACGTGCTTACTTTTTATTCCAAACCGGACATTTTCAATGTTCGCGAATCGCTTGAATTTTCCCGATCAATTCGAGAAAGGCACGATAAGAATTTTAATGGCTTTCCATAAATCGAGCGAGACGTTCGAGAAAGCACTCCGTCCAATTTTGTTCGAGCGATACCGAGAATAGGGCCCATAGATTGTATTTATCCTATACCTGTTTGTGAGTGCTGGAGAGTAATATAACGCCCATCTTGCCATCACACGTGTGTACCAACGTGGATATTTTGTTTGTTATTTGTGCCATAGATGCAGCGAGAGCTCTCTATAGCTCCGCATTCACAAATCAAGTTAATGTTTATTTATTTATTTAAACTTCATGTACAGAAAATAAATAAGTACATTGGCGGGCTTATTGCTAAAAAGCAGTATCTTCCAACCAACCAAAAACAGACTAGTGATATTAGTCAATACGTTTGATACCGTATATAGCTGTTTGTAAAATCGGGATACAATGCTGTTTCCCGTTTTCTATAATTTTCGCAACCAAGTATTTTTTAAAAACGCTTCGCAAGAGAGAGTCTGGCAGGAAGCCTAGAGGCTTCTGTATCAGATCTGGATACGCTGTTGGAACAGCTTTCAATGTATACGATAGCAGTACCAAGACAGAGCACCGACTTGCCTTGTGTTTCAAGTCAGTTACTGTCTCAAAGCAAACTGGCCTAGTAACAAAAAACTAGCTAGGTAAAATAAACTAGCAATAAGCTGTACCCAAAAACCATGCGGTGAAAAGTGAAATAGGATCCTCCATTCAGTCTTCCATCTCGCGGGTGTGTCTGACGCGGAACCAAGTTGGGATATTCGAGTGACAGGCCGCATCCCCTTCGTATCGAGTATCAAGGGGTAAGAACTAATTTTGTACTTGTAAGGTTTGTCCAAAACACTGGCAAGTATTCCAATGACCGTGCCCTTTACACTCTAGGGCAGGGGTTCCCAAAGTGTGAGCCGCGGCGCACTGGTGCGCCGTAGAAAGTAAAGAGGATATTCCAAATAGCTTACTAATGAAGGGGGCCATGACAAAATACTAAGCTTGTAAGTGCGCCTCGGGCTGAAAAAGATTGGGAGCCCCTGCTCTAGGGTGTCTAGCCCTAATATTTTGGAAGTTTTGACAGAGTAATCATTATAGAAAAAAATAAGAAAGGTGTGTTGCGATACTTTAAGCATGTAAATCTTGGAAGTTCTATATATTTGTATTCATATGATCCAATTTTGAAACATTGTACAAGAATCACTAGAATTTTCATTAGTCACATCTATTGGTGAGACGAAGAAGCTTTTTTTATCGAGCAGAAACTCTTATATTTGCATGTGTCGTAAGCCCAGACTTTCATATTCTTCTTCATCTATGTTGAGATGTAAAAAAAATAATATGATGAATAACTCCTATAATTGGAGATAATCCAGATTTGTGAACAAGTATTTAGACACACTCAAAATGTTGTGAATCTTATACCTACACCACCTCAATAATAAGATATGCAATAAGGTAACTTACTGTGATGGGACAAAAAATGGAGAAAATATTAGAAATTGATTGAAATTGATTGAAATATACGACGTTTTTTTTCAAGTAGGTACTTAAACATGGTAAATACCACTTTTCCTTAAAATCTATTGTGACACTTGTTTCAAACACCGTACGAAATGCAGTGTTTGAACGTTTATATTATTTGTATTAACAAATAACTAACACAAATATTTATATTATTTTTTTAAACAAACAATGAAAGATGATAGTAGACTGGATGCACACGATATGCGATCTCTCAGACGCATATGCGGCAAAATGATTTATGATAGATGTTAATATTAAGAAATGTAATAACGTAACTTACTGTGATGGGACAAAAAATGGAGAAAATATTAGAAATTGATTGAAATTTACGACGTTTTTTTTACGAGTATGTGGACACACTCAAGAGGTTGTTACTTTCAAACTTCTCTATTTAGGGCTTTTTCGACCATTTATTACCCCCGATGGGGACAATGTCATCGGCCAATCTTTTCCCACTCTTGGGGCCGGCCTATTCCACTCTTCATATCCCATGATCTCCACTGCAGAACTTCCATCCTCCATACACAATTTAAATTACGTATATCCTAAAGTCACCGGGAAAAATAGTTCAATTAATATCGAGGAGAAAACCTTGGTCGGGATGAGTAATGAGTCCTGCTAATAGAGACAAATAGTTGACGAATTAAGAGCGTTCACCTTACGAGACCTAACCTACATACGTAAAGAAAATGTGGTAGGCATCCAATTTACGTACATACCTTCCTACACGCGTGTGGCACATCACACATCGCACCTTTGTATTGGCGCCTGGCCGGATTCGCCCACAAAATAAGGATAATTACAATATTTGGGTCAGCAAGAAGAACGCAGCACGTGTGTTATCCACGATGATATCTCATTCAATTTAAGAGTGGCGAGAATCGATATATCGACTCTGATATACATGATACAATGATTAAAGAAAACACTTGTTTTTTACCACTTGAGTTTTATTATAGACTACATGTTTCAGAAGTTAAACTTCCATCATTCAGGTCTGTTATTATACAGACCTGAATGATGGAAGTTTAACTTCTGAAACATGTAGTCTATAATAAAACTCAAGTGGTAAAACACAAGTGTTTTCTTTAATCATTGTAACATGTCTTAGCACAAAGTTAATGCCGAAACAATAAATAAGATATACATGATTGTGAGTGGATTTACTAATTATGTTTAAAGTTACCATAACTTCACGTTTATGTATTAAATGTTAAATCAAACACTGATTTTTGAGTCTACTAAGTTGTATTTTATTGTTAAAAAACACATAAAAATCAATTTTGTGTCAATTGTTTCGCCTAAATATGGCATTTTTAAACGAATGCGAAGATTAAATGGACTGACGGTCCTTAAATAGCTATACAATTCTAGGTACTTAGGTAATAGTTTTAACATGTGCATTTTAAATTTATTTTTAATTTAATACATAAACAGTTTTTACCACATATATTTTATTTGACATGTGATCGAGCTTTGTCGTTACTGACATCATCAGACTGGCTAGACGAAATTTCTTTATTATTTACACAACAATTACATAAAATCACAGTTTCAAACCACTGCCGGGTATAAAATATATGAAGTCACCCTTCAGCAAATTTAGATATTGTAAAAAAGCCAGTTTTAAGCAAATTTAGATATTATAAAAAAGTCAGTTCTCAGCCAATTTAGATATTATAAAAAAGTCAGTTCTCAGCAAATTTAGATATTACAAAAAAGTCCGTTTTCAGCAATTTTAGAAAGAAAAATACCAAGTCCACACACAATATATAAATCATAAATACTAGAAAAAAACCTCATAAATTATTTAGGTAATTTCAAAAAATTTCTAATATTCTCTCCAATTTTTTGTCTCTTTACCGCTATCTTATTATCTGAAGAGTAAGGTTGTTTAGGTATAAGATGATATATAGGTATGTCCATAATTTGTACATGTATACAAATCTGTTGTACCAAGGTCCATAAGAATGTACCGTATGTTTTTAGTATAATAAATAATAAAAAAAGAAAATTACTTTCATTTTAAGTATTATGTTCACAACATTTTGAGTGTGTCCAAATACTATTTAAATTAACTGGTCAAATTATAGGCTAAAATAATACAATTTAAAGGATAGTTTCTGGCGTTTCTCATGTATGTGTATAAAATCCAGGATTCGGACCTCACATTCTTTAATCTCACCATAGGTGTCTCTAGTGAAATAAAAGTGATTCAAGCACTATGTTTCAAATTTCAAACATATACCTCTTTGATTTTGAGTAGTGTGATTTTCAATCATGGGTATAATTGGTGAATGTTACACGTGTGTAAAGTGATAATTTAAACCAGCCTATGACGGTCGTTAGCCCCGTTCATTCCCAGATTTTTATATTGCTCTTCATCTTTGTTGAAATGTCAACAAAAAAATATGAAAATAACTTTCATTATAATATGTTCAAATAAATAAATCGCGTGCTTTAAAAAACTCTTAGATGAAAATGTATTCACGAATTTTTCATATGATTTCAAGAGTTGTAATATTAGGTTTCATAGGGAAAATCCTCGGATATCACATCACAAAGGCCTTTTGATAAATTTCACATATAAAAGATCAAATGTAGGGACAGATAATAAATATTTTGATGATATTGCCAGCCTCAATTTCGCTAAATGTGAAGGACCTTTTTCGGGTCGAGATTGTTATCAGGTCATTAGGTATCACAATGATAAACCTTTTAAGGTTCAAAAGATAAATTGGGGTCGTATTATAATATAGTAAAACCACGATATAACGGATTAATTGGGGGGAGGTGGTGTCCGTTAAAGGCGAAAGTCTGGTGTGTAAAAATAGTGTAATTTTTTTTAAAAATATGAACACTGTATTTAGATAAACATCACAAAGTCCATCTACATATCGCTCACTCCTTTCAACAACGTCATATATCAAAAAACTTGATTTTTCATGAGATTGTTTTTAAAGTTTAAGAATAAAATGAAATGTGTTAAAAATAAATATCAAGCCACTTATTGAACTTTTTACTGTGCAACAGATCGGCTGTCCAAATATAATACACAATAAGGGACATTTTTTTTGTAGTAGTTTTTTTTTGCATTTTTGGACTAAGTAGAGTCTACTTAGTCCATAAATGCAAAAAAACCTACTACAAAAAAATGTCCCTTGCTGTGTTTTAAATTTGGACAGCCGAGATCTTTTAAGGTAAAACCTGAATGTTTTTTTCTCAATTTGAAAAATATTAAGTATATTTAAAAAATAATTAAACAATACTTTATCTTCAAAATGCAAAAACCACACTCTCTGCCCTGTAGCGGGTAAATATTAAGTTATAAATATGCCGCTTTTGCTGGGATTTAGTACATATTCTGGGCATTCCGAAAACACGCACAACTGAAAATTGACGATTTTTGATATACGACGTTGTTGTAAGGAGTGAGCGATATATGATGAAATAAATAAATAAAAATTACATTCTCTCTGCCTACCGCTGCGGGAAAGCGGCGTGATAGTTAATTGGGGTTTTTATATAATAAGTAAATAATATTTTATTTATAACACGTTTTATTTATTTATTTTAAATTATTTTACTGTGCTTAAAACACACTTTAATGAAATATTCAATTATTCTGACTGCTTAATTTAAAATAAATAATAATTAAATAATAACATAATAATGTATTTGTATAAGTACAATTATCTCAGTTCAGTACTTTATGGACTTACACCGATTGACCGATGAAGCTTTCATATTATACCACATACATTAACACTTGCTTTTCACTCATAAAAGCCTTTTAAATTTCAGTTTTAGCGAAACAAAACCTTCCGTGCTCTGAAACCATTATCGTATAATACGTATTCGAAATTCTCATACTGTTTTTTTACCAGACGTATTTATGTTGAATTGTCGCGAAAGGTCAGTATTACTCACATGGTATCTATATTCTAAACTTTCCTCTTTTATATAGTTCGGACTTCTTCAAAATTATGTTACCCTGGTAGAAAATATAAGTAAAACTAGTGTTATACCCTGCTTAAATGCCATGTTTAGGTGTGAATATAAAAAAAATGTAGTTCAGGAAACTAGTTGTGTTTACATAAATACACTCAAAAATAGTATTGTATCATATTTGTATTACACAAATTTTATATCCAAATCATCATGAAATTCCGCAAAGTAAATGCCAACTTAATAAATAATACAACAAACGTTATTACTCCTTTAATGTATGTGATTTATTATCTTGTCAAAAAAAAAAGAATATATATATATAGGGTCCGCCATCTAAAGTTTTTTTTTTCAACTAGTGCTTATTTCGTGAATGGTAACACTTAGCTCATGTCTGATTTGACAGATAATTAGTTTTATCCTTCCGCTGAGCGAATATGGTTGTGTATACGCTTGAACAACGCTGGGAAATATTGCGACATTACTTTGAAAATCATGGTAATGTTGCAGAATGTGTGCGAAAATTGCGTACGGTTTTTGGAAGAAGAGAAGCACCGTCAGCTCCGTATGTTCGTTATCTTGTGAAAAAAGTGAAAGAAACTGGCATCCTCATCGATAAACCAAAGCGTGAAAAGCCAAAAACAGTGCGTACACCCGAGAATATCGATGTTGTGGCAGAAAGTGTGCGTGAAGCGCCATCAACATCAATTCACCGTCGTTCTCAACAATTGAACATTTCGGAGACATCATTGAGACGAATTTTGCATAAAGACCTTGGTATGACGCCATACAAAGTCCAATTGGTTCAGGAGTTGAAGCCAACTGACCATCCAATGCGTTTTCGCTTCGCTGAGTGGGCCTGCGATCGACTTACAGAAGATGCCGATTTTGCCAAAAAAATCATCTTTTCGGATGAAGCTCATTTTGATCTTGGCGGGTATGTAAACAAGCAAAATTGTCGTATTTGGGGCACAGAAAACCCGCACGCATACATTGAAAAGCCGGTACACCCAAAACGAGTCACTGTTTGGTGCGGATTTTGGTCCAGAGGCATAATTGGGCCATTTTTCTTTGAAAATGAGCAAGGAGTGGCCGTTACAGTCAATGGCGATCGTTATCGGGCCATGTTGAACGGATTTTTGTTCACAAAAATTGAAGAGGAGGATATTGGCAACATTTGGTTTCAACAGGACGGCGCTACGTGCCACACAGCCGAAGCTACACTCGATGTTTTTTATAGCATTTTCAAAAAAAAAAAGTTATTTGGCGGACCCTTTACATGTCGTCCGCCTCCGTAGTGTAATGGTCAGCACGCTCGGCTACCGTTCTGGAGGTCCCGGGTTCGATTCCCAAGGGGGGGTCAAATAAATATAAGTGATTTTTTCATTATAATATTTATTCAGTACTACCCTGGACTGGTACCTGAAGCGGAGGGCTGATCGCCTTTACAGATCTAGATCCCACTGTGTTTATATAATGCAGTGCCCTATGCACCATTGGGGTGCGGATAACGGTTTGAATTGAATTGATTATATACATATATATAAATATATATATATATATATATATATATATATATATATATATATATATATATATATATATATATATATATATATATATATATATATATATATATATATATATATATATATATATATATATATATATATATATATATA
Source organism: Brachycentrus maculatus (assembly GCF_059751285.1). Classification (NCBI taxonomy): domain Eukaryota; kingdom Metazoa; phylum Arthropoda; class Insecta; order Trichoptera; family Brachycentridae; genus Brachycentrus; species Brachycentrus maculatus. The sequence goes on from NW_028280789.1 coordinate 287,909, forward strand.
TATATATATATATATATATATATATATATATATATATATATATATATATATATATATATATATATATATATATATATATATATATATATATATATATATATATATATATATATATATATATATATATATATATATATATATATATATATATATATATATATATATATATATATATATATATATATATATATATATATATATATATATATATATATATATATATATATATATATATATATATATATATATATATATATATATATATATATATATATATATATATATATATATATATATATATATATATATATATATATATATATATATATTTGTGCGTATATATATTTATAAAGCATCTACTTTTAGAGGTTTGTCTGCAGGTAGGATAAAAAGGATGGGTAAGGTAAATGAGAATAATACACACTCCCAGACTAATAAAAAACAAATCTTTCTTGGATTTAGTTTGCAAATAGGTGGGGATCGAACCCGCTACGCAGTAGAACATCTATACAACTACACCACGGCGCCTGTCCACATACATTCCATTTTTTCACTGCTGTATAATTGTATATCCTTGGGAATTCTGCAATATAAAATAAAGAAGAAAAAATACAAAGGTCAATGCCCCAAACGTTGATCGCGCCCACTACTCTTAACAAATAAAATACACGCATGCATAATATACACACATTCTTATATTTATTTTTTAAATATTGAGTTTTATTGATATCTCAGTAAAGATGAAGCAGTTAGTAAGCATTGGAACAATTAATAATTAAAAGGGCTCACTATCTGTCATTGACTGGCTTAACTGATAATTTTGTGCTTTAAGTAACATTCACCATTCTACCCATGATTGACAACTGCGTTACTCAAATTTTCAAGTGACAGAAACAGTTTATTTTCCAATACAAACTATAAGCTACAGACGTGCCCAATGGATATGCGTTGGCTTTTCTCGCTTTATAAATATTTTTATATTTATAAAGCTCCTTTCAAGAACGTCATAAATAAAAAATCGTCAATTTTCAGTTGTGCATGTTTTCGGAATGCCTAGAAAATGTACTATATCCCAGCAAAAGCGGCATATTTTTAAATTAACGTTTACCCGCTACAGGGCAGAAAGTGTTGTTTTTGCATTTTGAAGAAAATGTCAATTGTTTTGTTATTTTTTTAAGTATACTAAATATTTTTCAAATGGAGAAAAAACCCTTAGGTTTTACCCAAAAAGATCCCTTGCACAGTAAAAAGTTCAATAAGTGGCTTGATATTTATTTTTAATACATTGTATTATATTTTTAAACTTAAAAAACGTTCTCCTGAAAAATGAAGTTTTTTGATTTACGACGTTCTTGAAAGAAGTGAGCGAACTGTGTTAGGTACTCAAATTTTTGAGTACCTAACACAGTTCAGTAACAGTTTATTTTCCAATACAAATTATAAGCTAAAGACGTGCCTAATGGTTATGCGATGCCATTTTTCGCTTTATATATATTTTTAGATAATTTTGTTTTTAATTATGAAATTATCAAATATATACGGAGTTCGAAACATCCCACAAGCGACCAAATTTTTGCGATGATCAGCGTTTAGTGATCGAATGAAAATACCGAAATAAGTACAGAGTTTTTACGAAGAATGATACTAAAATCGATTTCGGGAATCGATTGCAAACCAATAAAAATTATAATTTATATTTGAAGCACTTTGTGATTTTTCACATTATAATTTATTTAATTAGTTGATTCGGCAGTCAATTGATGGTTTACTTGGTAAATACAAGATTTTCTTAAAATCTGTTGTGACACGTGTTTCAATGCACTCCACACCGTGTACGGTTTTTTAAAAGTGATGTGGAATGCATCAAGACAAGTGTCAACAGATTTTAAGAAATAGTGGTTTTTGCCAAACAAACAACTAGTGAAATCCAGCAATTACAAAGGACAATTTGGACAGACCAAATATGATTACAAAAAGTATCCCTAGAATTGAAACAAGCTTTAAATTTAAATAAATATGTTTTAAATATGCAAATAAAGTTATTTATAATATAATAATCAATTTAAAAAAGGGTTCAATCTGCATAACAATATATATTAAAACGAACCTAATTGCTTTGCACTTTTTTACGACATCAAGCCCATTAGATAAGCTTTTTCATATCCAGTCTGTTCAAATATCAAGTTTTGGCGGGGAAAACAAAAAAAAATATTGCTGGAGACTTTATGTAAAAAAAGTCAAGACTGCACCAGTTTCAAATAGTTTCAGGGAAGCTAGTTTCTGAACCTTTTTGTAACAAGTTTAATATTGTTTGCTATTTACTTGGGCGGTTGAGTCTCAGTGCAAAGTGTCTGGTATGTGAGAAAGCAAAAAAATCAGGTTTATCCAGTCTTGTTCCTTCGTAAACAGGGCTGTCCAATAAAAACGAAAAAGTTATCTTAAATTTGTATTTTTACAGAGACCGTTAAAATAGAAGCAAATCACGAAGGAAAAAAATATCAGACACAACGAAAAATCACACGCGTTAGGGATCAATGAATCCAAAATCACTCGAAAACGAGTGAAGGAATGAATATACGAATATATTCTTGTAAGATCAATCTACAATGAATCGAACATTAAAATGATTGACTGTTTTTTTTATTATAAATTTGGAATTTTCCATCTCAACATAGATGAAGAAGAATATGGAAGTCTGGGCATTTACATGGCTAACGACCGTCATGGCTTTACACACGTGTAACATTCACCAATCCTACCCATTGACAATCACACTACTCAATTTTTGAAAGTTATATATATATATATATATATATATATATATATATATATATATATATATATATATATATATATATATATATATATATATATATATATATATATATATATATATATATATATATATATATATATGTATATATATAATCCAATTTCTAAACATGTTAAGAGATATGTTGATCAAACTTGTGACACAATACATGTGAGTTCACAACTGCCATCTATGTTGGAATAGGGAAAGCTTTTATTACATGGTTTTGAAAAGAAAGTCATTGAAAGGTAAGGAGTAAAAAAAAAACATAAAAACGCTTTTTCTATATAATTCTAAAAAACAAACAAAAATCCAATACACATTATTTTTAAAAAAATCGGCGTGAAGAGACTTGTGACCTCTCCGGTGGTCGGCAGGTGATTTATTTATGTATTTGCGAGTAAGGTCTTAATCAGCCATTGACAGGTCATAAGCCCTGTAAATACCCAGAGTTCGATATTTTTCTTTTTATGTTGAGATGTCAAAATGTATTTGAGATTTATTACCACTGTTCACATGGGAGTTACGCTAGTACTGAGTGTGTCACGTGACGCGAATGTTAATAACGTACGTCTACGAGAACAGCAGACATATTATTAGTAGAAAAGTACCCACAAACCTCTGTTACCGGCTTCAGTGAAGAATACAACCGCTTCAAGCAGTATCGAAAGTGGATATGCGGTTAGCCATAGAGAAAAAAGAACTGAATGGACTTTACTGACTGTCATAAAACTTTAACCTTATGGCAAAAGTGGTAACAGAACGTTCTGCCAAGTAGGTACTTCTCATTATTTGATAAGAATAATAAAATACGTTTTTATACAACAGGATAAAACCGAGAAAATTAAACAGAATGACTAAAATTTTAGTAACAGATTTGGCAGTCACTTTTCAGTAAAAATTATAATTATTTATTTTTAGAATTTATATTGGAAAAATTTTTTAATTTATTTTTTAAACTCCTTACCCTTCAATAACTCTTTTCCTTTCAAGACTATACATTTATTTCGAAGAAAAACAATTTTTTCAATACAATAACGGAGTTATAAGCAAAAAATTCAATCAAGTTAAATGTCACCGGGGTTTAAAGAAAATTGAATTGCAATTCATTGTTTATTTTTAAAAAAATTCAACACTTAAAATACCACTTAATGAGTTTTATTTCATTACACACGACTAGTTTCGAAAACTACAGATGTTTTAATATACAGGTGAAAAGTAAAACTGAAGATGAAAACATCTGTAGTTTTCGGTCGTGTGTAATTAAATAAAACTCATTAAGTGGTATTATATAATTGTTATATATAATTTAAAAAATCAACATGTCATAACACAAGATAATGCCAAATCAATAAATAATATATTAACTGTATACATATATTGTAATCAACAGCCCCAAGAAAACGTTATTTTAAAATATTAAGTTTATGTTATGTTAGAAATAACTCATCGGGAATATTATATGTATATATGATTTATGTATGTAATATGTTTTGAAATAAATAGATAAATAAATTAATAAAGTTATCTATAAAATTAAACAAAAAAAACAAGAAGTCCGAGAAAAACTTGGCACGATCAGGTACTTTTTTTAGGTTTTTAAATGGCTTTCAGGTTAGGAGTCAAAATAGAACGTGGAAGAATGTTTGCAAAGACAGAGTGGTGTGGCGTTCTATTCTCTCTGCCTACCCCTGCGGGGAATGGGCGTGATGATTAGTTTGTTTGTTAGTTATCTAGGGCCTTTCGATTATCCCGTCTGAATCCATCAATTGACATTTTAAATTTTAATAAAATCAGTGAGTAATTAAATATTTCATGGTAAAGTGTGTTTGGCATTTTGTTTGGCTTTAAGCGGGACCCGACGCACAGTTGATGGGGAACATTTCACATTCGCCCATTGTCTTCCCAGCGGCTAGATGCCTCTCCAAGCAGCTCGAGTAACGGCACCCGACAGCCCGTGACGAACGGAGCACGCTTCTAGCCCTTCCGCGGCCGCCGTCCTCGACGGAACGGCTATAGATGCAGATAATTGGTATAACCGAATATAACCGTTGTTCCCAAAGCTATACTCAATTAACTAACTAAGCGCCGCTTCACAGCAGAGATGATCAGGCAGAGAGAATCGAACGCCACACCACTCTTTGTTAAGTGTCACACCAGCCTTTGCAAACATTCGTCGCCACTGCCACATTAAAGCATCTCCTACCTTTAACCAAACTAATCATATTTTTTGGAACTCCTAAATACATATGCATATCATTAATCTCATTACGCTGTACATATCGCTCACTCCTTTCGACAATTTTCAGTTGTGCATGTTTTCGGAATGCCCAGAAAATGTACTATATCCCATCAAAAGCGGCATATTTTTATCTTAATATTTGCCTGCTACAGGGCAGAAAGTGTTGTTTTTGAATTTTGAAGAAAATGTATCGTTTAATTATTTTTTTAAACGTACAAAATATTTTTTAAATGGAGAAAAAACATTCAGGTTTTATCTAAAAAAAAATCTGTTTCACATTGAAAAGTTCAATAAGTGGCTTAACATTTATTTTTAGTACATTTTATTTTATTTTTAAACTTTAAAAACGATCTTCTGAAAAATCAAGTTTTTTGGATATATGACGTTGTTGAAAGGAGTGAGCGATATGAGTTCACATTTTCCATTTATGTTGGATTGAGAAAACTTTTATTTAGCAAAGATTTTTTAATGTATGCAAGATCAGAACTCTGGATTATTTTTACATTCTGGTAAACGCCTAAGCCTATGCATTTAAAACTTGTATGCGATCCGTCATGACATATGGGATTGAATGCAGAGCGGACACCGCAGTAACAAAAAATGCTCTAAGAGTCTCAGAAATGAAGACTCTCAAGAGCATATCTGGCAAGAGTCTGCGAGATAGAATAAGAAACAGCAGGATGAGAGAAATATGCGAGATCAATGATGTCGTTAGGTGGGGAAGGCAATGAAGAAGACAATGGTATGTGGAAGTGAGGAGAATGGTACCTTGCAGACTCTCCCACATTGCACTGCACGACCAACCCCAAGGGAGACAACCAAAAAGATGTATTTACAGCTGGGAATCGATACCGCAGGAGGCTTATCCCTCCTAAAAACAGGCCACAAGCCCTACACCAAGAAGAAGTGTATGATGAAAAATATACAGATAAAATACTTAAGTTTATCTTATTCTGCAATCTTTAAAACACACAAAACATAATTTCCTTAACTAACTAACTAACTAACTAAATATCACGCCGCTTCCCGCAGGGGTAGGCAGAGAGAATAGAACGCCACACCACTCTGTCCTTGCAAACATCCTTCGCCTCTTCCACGTTCATGCATCTCCTCGTACATACCCGCCGATTGTTTCGACTCCTAACCTGACCACTTTCAAGTATAATTTGCATAGTTTTAGATTTTCCTGTTTTACACGTCAACAATGACACGGTAGAGATTTGAACCCGGGACCACCATTAAATGACAGAAAAAAAACACTTAAAACAATAAAAAAAATACACTGGTTGAAAAAACTAGTTTTTATCTTGTTTTAAAAATCTTAAAATTAACGTTTGCTATAAAATTGTTCCCCTTATAAAAGATAAGTATCTACCTGCACATCCTTTTGCGAGAATTCTCCACTTCATGAAAATACAATTCACAATGTCTTACATTCTTTCTCACACAAATCAGTTAGAGAGTACTTGCACATAGTAGTTTGGTCACACATGGATGATATATGTAATGATATAATAATAAAAAGCTTGGTTTGAAATTAAAATTAGATAATTTATTCTGCCAAGCAACCAATTAACGTATTCAAAAATAATTATGTTAATTCATTGTTTAATTTATTTTTAATTTTTGTTTTAATATGCGTACCTAGTAAGGTGCTTAAGTTATCGGCATGAACGATATAAATAAATGCGTAAACGTTCGTTGGTTCAAAGTCTTAAATCTCCTAAAGCTTTTCACCGTTGCTTTGAAATTTAGATTTTTAACATCAAATTGGACATTAAATTGTATTTTATAGGATACATCATTCGTAGGGTGAATAATCCAGTACCTGAATATATCATACATAATAAATTGTTAAATCATTAATTGATTTACACTTTTTTCTGCGTATTTATTACCCCCTTTGTCATGGCTTTTGTGTGTGGGTGGGAGGTGAGTTTTTATGAAGGTATTGGTCAGTACAATACAAACATATTTAATAATAATAATGAAACCCTTATCCGCACCCAATGGTGCATAGGGCACTGCGTCATATAAACGCAGTGTTATCTTGATCGTTTACACATGAAGGAAAGGTGATCAGTCCTCCGCTTCAGGTACCAGTCCAGGGTAATATTGAATAAATATGATTGTGAAAAAATCACTTATATTTATTTTACCCCCCTTGGGAATCGAACCCGGGACCTCCAGAACGGTAGCCGAGCGTGCTGACCATTACACTACGGAGGCGGACATATTTATGTATGTATTTTATCATCATGCCTCCTGTATATGTATTGTACGTAAGTCATATAGTAACCGCGAAGCGTTCCTGTGGTTTTAGTATGTAAAATAAGCATAAAATTCAGTGTAAAATTGTCTCTATTTCCTGTTAATCATACCGAGCAATTCATCTAGGAAAATAAATAAAAAAAGTTATGATTCAAGTACAAAAAAAATGCATGTTTGGCCGGCAAAAAACTTTAGGAATTTTAAGGTTATGAACAAAGAATTTTTTTTTTCTTTCAACAGTGCGAATGTGTCCAAATCTTTGTTTACTGATCAGGGTCTGTCAAAAACACGCATGAACCGAAAAGCAAATTAATTATAACTTAAAATTATTATACTCGTATAAAACCTAATTAAGTATATACTTAAAAATAATTGAAAACTTACTAAAGTACACGGTACTGTACCTGTATTGCTATTAAAGTACTATAATATAATATAAGATTGAAATGTAAAAAGTGAAATATAAAAGCCGCTTACAACGCAACTACTACTACTACCACTACTACCATCACGCCGTTTCCACGCAGGGGTAGGCAGAGAAGAAGATACACACCTTGCTTCCTTCACATCCATATATATATATATATATATATATATATATATATATATATATATATATAAATATATATATATATATATATATATATATATATATATATATATATATATATATATATGATATATATATATATATATATATATATATATATATATATATATATATATATATATATATATATATATATATATATATATATATATATTTATATCATACATCAAAAAACTTGTTTTTTCAGGAGATCGTTTTTAAAGTTTAAGAATGTAATAAAATGTATTAAAAATAAATATCAAGCCACTTATTGATTTTTTACTGTGCAACAGACATTTTAGGTAAAACCTAAATGTTTTTTCTCCATTCGAAAAATAATTAGTTTATTCAAAAAAATAATTAAACAATACCTTTTCTTCAAAATGCAAAAACAACACTTTCTGCCCTGTAGCGGGTAAATATTAAGTTAAAATGTGCCGCTTTTGATGGGATTTATTATGTACATTTTCTGGGCATTCCGAAAACATGCACAGCTGAAAATTGACGATTTTTGATGTATGACGTTAAGATAAATTTCTCGGCCAATCCGAACCTCTCCCAATCCGAACAGGCCACAGTCCAATTAGTTCGGACTTCCGGGCTTCCAGTGTACATGCCATTACTTAATAAATGAAATTAAAACGGACGACTTAATAATTGCATTCACGGACAACATAACTGTCGTCTTTAATGTCATCAATTTTATTACGTGTGACTCATTCGTTGCAATAAAGTGCTCACTTTGCATGTAATAATATATTTATATTACAAGACCACGTAATGCTGACGTATGAAATGTCAGTATTATAAGAGAATGCAAAAACGCACGAAAACAGCAGATTTTTATTGCATTCTGACTTCCGCCTGGTAATGCGCAAAAAATTGTCTAAAAATGCATTTTTAAAATTGTTGTAAAATTTATTTTTGTTAGATTTAAGTTTTGTATTGGCATTTCTTGATAGAACTGCATTATATAGAATAAAATGCACTTATATAGTTTTTTTCCACATAAATTTTATTTGACCAGCGACCGGGTTTTTTTCGTAACCAGTCTGATTATGTCGGTTACGACGACAAACCCGGTAGCTGGTCAAATACGACCAGGACCAACCTGCCGATGGTTATGCCTGTAGGAAGAGCTACCGCTATGTTAAACAATAACTCTTTGGATATTGATCTGTTCCATGTGTCTGAAGGAGTTTTCCGAAGCGGGATTCTTCTACACCTTCAGCAATAGTTCTTGCATATTTCCGATTTTAATTTATTTTAATATAAGTATACGTTTTAAATTTTTTAGTTTGCAATGTATATATTAATTGAAAATGAATAAATTGAATTGAATTGAAATAAAATTTGTGAGGAAAATAAATAAAGAGTTGTAATTTAATTTATTATTAGATTAAAACCAATATTTTTAGCTTTTCCACTTTTTTATTTGACCAGCGACCGGGTTTCGTCGTTACCGACATCATCAGACTGGTGAGAGGCTATACAAATTTTTATGTTATATATAAAAGAAGGCAGGAGTTGATAACCATGATTTGATATAATTTTATTGAGATAATTAAAAAATATATAAAAGAAGGCAGGAGTTGATAACCATGATTTGATATAATTTTATTGAGAAATTAATTTAATTATCTCAATAAAATTATATCAAATCATGGTTATCAACTCCTGCCTTCTTTTATGTATAACATAACAATTTGTATAGCCTCTCACCAGTCTGATGATGTCGGTAACGACGAAACCCGGTCGCTGGTCAAATAAAAAAGTGGAAAAGCTAAAAATATTGGTTTTAATCTAATAATAAATTAAAAATGCAATTCCATCACGAAGTGTCAGTGGATAATATAAATCTATTAAAGAGTTGTTATGTTATTTATGTATTCTTTGCTTGTTTCATAAATAACATCTAACAATAATCTAACGTATTTTAATTTTTTTTTTCACTTCACATTTGAACTTTTTCGTACAATTTCTCTTTGAATTAAGCTTTGATCTTTCGCTTTCCTCATTTCCTCCCTCCCTTCCCCCTTACCCTACCTACCCTACCTACCCTTACCAATTCCCCTTAGTATTTTCACAAATTAACAATTCGCTCACTCCTTTCAACAACGTAAATATATTTAAAAAAAAGATTTTTCAGGTTAGATCGTTTTTAATGTTTAAAAATATAATAAAATGCATTCAGGTTCAGTGCTGCAGAACAGCGTTTATTATTTAATATAATTTTGTAAGTTATACATATTTATATATAAACATATATTTTTTATTATTTTTTTTTTATTGGACACTGTCTATCCTCACTAGGTATTTGGAGATACCTGTTCTGAGGTAGGCAGGGTATGCTTATTCTTTTTATAATACAGCTTTATATGTATTTTAATGATAATATAAAAGTGGTAAGACTGAAATAATATGAAATAATAATTATAAAAAGAAAGCAAATAAAAAATTAAAGCAAGCAACAAGCAAGCATTAAAGCAAGCAACAAGCATTAAAAATAAATATCAAGCCACTTAATGAACTTTTTACTGTGCAACAGATCTTTTTAGGTAAGACCTGAATGTTTTTTTCTCCATTTAAATAATATTTAGGATATTTAAAAAAATCTTTAAACAATACTTTTTTTTCAAAATGCAAAAACAATACTTTGTGCCCTGTAGCGGGTAAATATTGAGTTAAAAATATGCCGCTTTTGCTGGGATAAAGTACATTTTCTGGGCATTCCGAAAAATGCACAACTGAAAATTGACGATTTTTTATATATGACGTTGTTGAAAGGAGTAAGCGAATTTCGGAATTTTGTAACTGGAATAGTACAAGTATTTTGTGTAACTCATTTATGCGAATGACTTGATTAATGTAACTTTTCCATAAAATTCCCAAACAAAATAAAAGAATAAAATAAAATAAAAATATTGTGAATATATCAAACACATTTTTTAAAAATATTTTACTAATGAGCATTTTGATTTTAAATCCGCAATAGAATGAAACATTTGTTACGAGTTTAGTTGGAGAGATTTTTATTATCGATTAAACTTTTTTATTACACCGTTTACTTTTACATGGCATATGAATGTAGGTTTGCATATGTTTATATGTGTATATATGTATTCATAAATATTGACACACACCCACGAATATAAAATAAAAATCCCAAAATTTCACAAATCAGCTAACATAAATAAATTTAAAAAATATCATTAAAAAATAAACATCGTACTCCACAGATGCAATTTAGGAACAGATATACTTGCTACTAATTAAACATACTTATAACGAGCATGCTTTTCGCTGTATACACTAGCTTGAACTAAAAGTACGTACGCACATGCTACTATGTTGCAATTGCTCAATAATAGCATGCTTATGTGTGCTAGTAATGAGCATGCATACCTATGCTACGTAAAGGTCTACTTTACGTTCGCAAAAGTCAGCCTAAATAAAATATGAAGAAAAAAAATGTTGAAGCCTTATTCGTGCACATAACATATTCCAGTTTCCAGACAATCCCGTCCGACCGAAGGACGACAGGATAATTCTATTTTCGTGAGGTAAAAACCGATTGGGAGGATTCGCAGGAGATAATATAGGGTGCGACTATTTTGGGAACCGATACCGCTGAAATTCCTGGACAATATTGGATTTATCAGAGGGTCGTAGGTAACACGCTAACTATGCAATGTACGGCGGCTGAAACTCATCAACGTGTTTGGCTAGCATGGTGTTTAAATACTAAAAACCTTATAAATATATTTTTTAAATATATCTCAACATAGATGAAGAAGAATATGGTAAATCTGGGGATTTACAGTACTCGCGACCGTTATGGGCTTGGTTAAATGATCATTTTACACACGTGAGACATTCACCAATTCTACCCATGATGCCGATGAGAACATCTGTAATTCTCAAAACTAGTCTTGTTTATATTAATAAACTCAAAAGTAATCAAGGGTATATTATTATAATATGTAATACATACGTGTATAAAGGGATCACTTATACCAGCCTGTCAGATCGTTAACTCTGTAATTAAATTTTACCTTATAGATACCACTTTTTCCATTGTGACACAACTCTAAAATTTAGACTTAGCCACACATATCGCTCACTTCTTTCAAGAACGTCATAAATCAAAATTCGTAAATTTTCAGTTGTGCATGTTTTCGGAATGCCCAGAAAATGTACTTTATCCCAGCAAAAGAGGCATATTTTTAACATAATATTTACCCGCTACAGGGCAGAACATGTTGCTTTTGCATTTTTAAGAAAAGGTGTTGTATAATTATTTTTTTGAATAAACTAAATATTTTTCAAATGGAGAAAAAATCTTCAGGTTTTACTTAAAAAGATCTGTTGCACAGTAAAAAGTTCAAAAAGTGACTTGATATTTATTTTTAATACACTGTGCTATATTTTTAAACTTTAAAAACGTTCTCCTGAAAAATCAAGTTTTTTGATTTATGACGTTCTTGAAACGAGTGAGCGATATGGTGCTTGACAAAAAATACGGAATGCATTGAAACAATAGATTTAAAGAAAAATTAGTATTTAACAAGTTTAATATAAATTAAAAATGGATAGATATTACTACAAAGTTACTGCCAAATCAATCAATTCATATTCTTCCTTATCTGTATGTTTTTTTTATATTGCGAGATTTTGTGACTGTGCACAGTGTGTAATATGACCGATCTGGCTTTACTTTCATACTATTTAAGATTATTCTTGGCATATAAAAAAAATTAATGGACAGTTGAAAATATATTTGGTGATTAGTTAGCTTGAGTTTCGTGTAGTGAAAATTAGGAAAATGTACCGTAGAAAACTCAGGAAATAATATGAAAATCACCTTTGAATTTGTTGCAATAAAATAAATAAAACACATTTGTATAGAATAAAAAAATGTAAATTAGTCTGATAGATAGATAGATAGATAGATATAAAAATTATTATAAAGATAAATTAAGAATAAACTTTAATTATAAACTTTAATTACAAAGCAACACATTGTTTATTTTATTATTATACACCCACTTTACATATTATTTACAACCAATTTATAAAGAAAAGTATTACCACGTTATAAAACGACAATTTTGTTAATTGGAAATGGATTATGAAACATTAGATGTATTAAAACAATTACTACAATATGTTCGGAGTGAGAGAGAAAAATTAGAAGATGATCAAAGAAAACGATTAGAAGATAATCAAAGAAGACGTGGAAATTTAAGAACTAGTGATAAAATTAAAGATAAAAGTCCATGTAAGATTTGTGAAAATTTAAATAAGGGAACTCGATATCACTCTGAAGCAACGTGCTGGTTTAAAACAAAAGAGGATGATAAGATTAATAATAAAAATGAAGATTTACAAATTACACAGAAACAGTGCTTGAAGAATGAAAATAAAAATAATGTGGAAAAAATTTCTACAAAATATAAAATAAAATATACTCCAGAAAAGAAAAATTTCGAAGCAGATTGTATGAGCAGGAATCCAGTATTAGAATCGAAGGAAAATGCAGATGAACAATTAAAAGTTGTAAATTTGGTTAAATTACAAGATAATTTAAAAGATCAGAATAAAAATAAAGACATAAAAATAACACAGAAACAGTGCTTGAAAAATGAAAATAAAAATAAAGTAGAAAAAACTTCTACGACAGATAAAATAAAATATTCTCCAGGAAAGAAGAATTTAGAAGTAGATTGTCCAAGCAGGAATTCAGTATTAAACTCGAATGAAAATGCAGATGAACAATTAAAAGTTGTAAATTTAGTTAAATTAGAAGATAATTTAAGAGATCAGAATAAAAATGAAGGAATTCAAAAGAAAAAAACAAATGGATTGAAAAAAAACTGTGTCTACTTTAAAAGGGTCAAGAAGAAAAAAAAAAGAAAGAAAAAAAAAGAACGAAAAAAAAAAAACTTTATTATATCACTAAACTTATACAAGAAGATGATCCGGAGGACGAGTGAAAATTTTACTATGAATTTTCATCCCCAAGGGGGGAGATGTAATAAAATAACTAGGTACCTACCTATACATTTTATTAAGTACTTACAAAAAGTACCTACATAAAACAGTTCTACCACCAGATGCCGCATGCGTCGCACAGAATTAAACAAAAGACTTCCGATAATATTATTAACTGTCAGAATCAGATAGATAGATAGATAGATAGATATAAAATTATTATAAAGATAAATTAAGAATAAACTTTAATTACAAAGCAACACATTGTTTATTTTATTATTATACACCCACTTTACATATTATTTACAACCAATTTACAGAAGAAAAATATTACCACGTTATAAAACGACAATTCTCAATATTTTGTTACCAATATTCATTAGCATTTACATTAAAAACTTACTAATTTTAATATAAGATCGATAAATACTGGGGCGTTCAGTCTCTCGATGGACCACACCTTCTTTACTTTTTCGCTAAAACATTTTGTAAACAAATCCGTTGACCGGACAGCGCGCAGTGTGAAGCGCGTGGGTTCCACAGCATCATACACCCGATACAACACGGGGCAGAGATATTATCACCCGTGTATGAGAGCTTGTGCACTACACAGAATTTACTGCCCGGCAGTCCGGTTAGCATGAAAAGACGGATGCTTGGCTTGTGCACTAATGTGAAAGGCAACTAGCCGTAACCCAAGTTGCGGCTGTTTGGCGTAACACGGCCCAAAGCATTCTTATAACTAGCCTCTATCACACGGATTTACAAACTTGTATTTATTTAGATTGGCAGTGACAGGTATATTGAAAGCTTTCAAATGTAAATTCACAATAAAATCGGGATACAATTTTATATTGTTTCACATTTTCAATCAATTTAGCAACTTGGTTTTAAAAAAAATGCTTTGCAAGAGCAGATCTGTCAGGAAGCCTAGATGCTTTTGTATCAGATCTGGGCATGCGGTGGGACAGCTTTTAATAGCCTCGATCACAGTGTTCCGCAAACTTTTTCTGTTCAAGGTACACCTGCCAAACTAAGATATTTCAGAGGTATACCAAAGAGAAAAAATAGTTTTTTTAATACTGATGTATTATCAAAATATATTGCGAAAACATATAATATCATAACAAAGATTATTTAATATCTTCACAAATTAGACTTTTTTTCGCGGCACACCAATTAATCACCACGGTACACCAGTTGTGCCGCGGCTCACACTTTGCGGAACAATGCTCAATCATATACAATTACAGATTTTTCTCTATCTCTTTCCTTTACCGAGATATTCATTATCCAAATAGCCGCAAAATTGTATTAATTTGATACATGTTTTGGCAAAAAAGCACCATTTCAAGTTAACTTTAAACTAGTTTAGTTTTGAACATGTGGTTATTTGCTTTTGCACATTAGTTAGGGTTTGAAAATGTATGATGAGATGCCTGAATGTATGAAGAATGAAAAGAGTCTGAAAGAATTTAAAAATAAATGTTTTGTTTACTATAAGGAAATGTAAATATATATATATATATATATATATATATATATATATATATATATATATATATATATATATATATATATATATATATATATATATATATATATATATGTAGATGTAGTAAATTAAGTGTATAAAATAGTTTATATTATGTAATATAAGCCAACTTAAGAAATAATAAATAAAAAAATAAATAAATTAGTGGGTGTAAAATTTGCACATTAGTGCACTTGTCCCTCTTTCTCCGGATCGGTGCGCTAGAGCGGCGCACGACCACGGTGCGCGTGAACTCGATCAGGCTAAACTGTCGTAGACGCCTTTAAGTAAAATTCCGTGTAGTGCACAAGCGCCCTATGTTGTACACACGGACGCCGGTATATCTACCTAGCCGGCCATCTTCTTGTCAGTGTTGCGGGAAACAGGTTTCGCAACAACCGCCATAAAGCGGAGACAGTCGAAAATCAACGAACCCGGAGCGATCGATGGTTTGGCGGGAAAACTTTTGAATAAAAAAATGATACTTACTATTGAGAGCGTCACTTGTTTACAGGTTTTATTATTTTTAAATTCTAACATCTAACATTTTGACATTTCAACGTAGACGAAGAAGAATATGTAAGTCAGGGTATTAACAGGACTTGTCATAGGCCGCTTTAGTGATATTTTGTTTATCAAAAGCATTGTTAACTTTGCGGTATGGTAATATCTTATCTACCTGTCCATACGCAGGCATGTATGTGTGTTTGTATGTGTATGTGTGTGTCTGTGTATGTAATAACTTGAAATATATATGTTTTATGTAATGATGTAAATTTTTTATGTACAAACTCAGTACATAACGCTTTCCTTATCATCGTTAACTTTGTGTAATACCACTTTACCGATTTCGGAATAATCATTCCATCATCAGGTCAAATATATATATATATATATATATATATATATATATATATATATATATATATATATATATATATATATATATATATATATATATATATATATATATATATATATATATATATATATATATATATATATATATATATATATATATATAAAACGTGGTAATATTTTTCTTTGTAAATTGGTTGTAAATAATATGTAAAGTGGGTGTATAATAATAAAATAAACAATGTGTTGCTTTGTAATCAAAGTTTATAATTAAAGTTTATTCTTAATTTATCTTTATAATATTTTCTATCTATCTGATTCTGACATTTCAGAATATTATATTTTTTCTATCGGATATCTTTTGTTTTATTCTGTGCGACGCATGCGACATCTGGTGGTAGATCTGTTTTATGTAGGTACTATATGTAAGTACTTAATAAAATGTATAGGTAGGTACCTAGTTATTTTATTACATATATATATATATATATATATATATATATATATATATATATATATATATATATAACGTGGTAATATTTTCCTTTTGAAAATTAAGTGTAAATAATATGTAAAGTGGGTGTATAATAATAAAATAAACAATGTGTTGCTTTGTAATTAAAGTTTATTCTTAATTTATCTTTATAATAATTTTTATATCTATCTATCTATCTATCTATCTGATTCTGACAGTTAATAATATTATCGGAAGTCTTTTGTTTTATTCTGAGCGACGCATGCGGCATCTGGTGGTAGAACTGTTTTATGTAGGTACTTTTTGTAAGTACTTAATAAAATGTATAGGTAGGTACCTAGGTATTTTATTACATCTCCCCCCTTGGGGATGAAAATTCATAGTAAAATTTTCACTCGTCCTCCGTAACATCTTCTTGTAGTGAAGGGACTGGTATAAGCTTAGTGATATGATAAGTTTTTTTTTTTTTTTCTTTCTTTCTTTTTTCCTTCTTTTTTTTTTCTTTTTTTTTCTTTCTTGTTTTTTTTAAAAAAAAAAGAAAGAAAACTTTTTTTTTTTTTTTTTTTCGTTCTTTTTTTTCCTTTCTTTTTTTTTGTATTTTTTTTTCTTCTTGACCCTTTTAAAGTAGACACAGTTTTTTTTCAATCCATTTGTTTTTATCTTTTGAATTCTTTCATTTTTATTCTGACCTCTTAAAGTATCTTCTAATCTAACCAAATTTACAACTTTTAATTGTTCATCTGCATTTTCATTCGAGTTTAATACTGGATTCCTACTTAGACAATCTACTTCTAAATTCTTCTTTCCTGGAGTATATTTTATTTTATCTTTCGTAGAAGTTTTTTCTACTTTATTTTTATTTTTCAAGCACTGTTTCTGTGTTATTTGTATGTCTTCATTTTTATTCTGATCTTTTAAAATATCTTCTAATTTAACCAAATTTACAACTTTTAATTGTTCATTTGCATTTTCCTTCGATTCTAATACTGGATTCCTGCTCACACAATCTGCTTCGAAATTCTTCTTTTCTGGAGTATATTTTATTTTATATTTTGTAGAAATTTTTTTCACATGATTTTTATTTTTAATTTTATCACTAGTTCTTAAATTTCCACGTTTTCTTTGATTATCTTCTAATCGTTTTCTTTGATCATCTTCTAATTTTTCTCTCTCACTCCGAACATATTGTAGTAATTGTTTTAATACATCTAATGTTTCATAATCCATTTCCAATTAACAAAATTGTCGTTTTATAACGTGGTAATATTTTCCTTTTGAAAATTAAGTGTAAATAATATGTAAAGTGGGTGTATAATAATAAAATAAACAATGTGTTGCTTTGTAATTAAAGTTTATTCTTAATTTATCTTTATAATAATTTTTATATCTATCTATCTATCTATCTATCTGATTCTGACAGTTAATAATATTATCGGAAGTCTTTTGTTTTATTCTGAGCGACGCATGCGGCATCTGGTGGTAGAACTGTTTTATGTAGGTACTTTTTGTAAGTACTTAATAAAATGTTTAGGTAGGTACCTAGGTATTTTATTACATATATATATATATATATATATATATATATATATATATATATATATATATATATATATATATATATATATATATATATATATATATATATACTTATATATATTATTTATTTATTTTTTTACAACGTTCTAATTCAGGACACCCTAAACCCTAGGCTAGGTCTTGCTTTTGTAACTTTTTTTTCATAATCAAATCATTAAATATGTGAGCTTTTTATTTACTGAATATAACAGCTAAATTGCTCAATTTAAACGTCGACCCTGATAAAGAAAATAATCGATAATTCGATAAGGGTTGAAGAAAGACTTGTAAGAACAAAATATAGTAAATAGTATTATGTAAACACTCTCGATATGCATCCAAGATAAGCGATCACTTCCTCGATAAACATTTAATGTATACCTAGCTCATAATAATAGTGATGATCTAATCGATACTCGATTTGTAAAACTAGTTATGTGGGTAGGTATCGAAAGTTGGTGAATATTTACCGTAATTTTCATATTATGAAGTCAATGTCGTCTCATCTTTAAGGTAGCCCAGTGGTCATCGGTGAACACAGTTTCTTCACTCCTTTCAACAACGTCATATTTAAAAAAACTTGATTTTTCAGGAGATCATTTTTAAAGTTTAAGAATATTATAAATGTATTAAAAATAAATATCAAGCCAGTAATTGAAATTTTTACTGTGCAACAGATCGTTTTAGGTAAAACCTGAATGTTTTTTCTCCATTTGAAAAATATTAAGTATATTTAAAAAAATAATTAAACAATACCTTTTCTTCAAAATGCAAAAACAACACTTTCTGTCCTGTAGCGGGTAAATATTAAGTTAAAAATATGCCGCTTTTGCTGGGATAAAGTACATTTTCTGGGCATTCCGAAAACATACACAACTGAAAATGGACGATTTTTGATTTATAACGTTGTTCAAAGGAGTGAGCGAATTGTAAAAAAAAAATAAGTGAAACTTCTTGGGCGGCGATTCGATAATCGATTATCGGACAAAAGATAATTCAAGGACGCGTCACGTTTACTCGTCACATTTCGTTACACGAGAGAGAGGAAAGATATTTGTGCATTTCTTCATACATACGCTGTCCTGACCACGCCGAAGTATTTGAAATACTTGATCATGCCAAGTTTTTCTCGGTCTTTCTCTGCTTGTACAGTTATGAACCACATTTGGGTCATAAATTTGTTTAACTGTTTTTTTTTTAAATAATATACAGCATATTTAGTCTAAGTAAGATCTGAAGATGATTTAAATACGGAAATCTTATAAGATAGTATTTAAGAACGTGAAAATTTTACAAAAATTACAGAATTAAAAAAATCGGGAAAAATGTATGTAATAAAACTGAAAAATATGTTAAGAAAAAAACTCCAATAGGTGTAATAAAATAGTAAATTTAATATATGGTAGTAACATTTTAAATACGTCACACTAATAAAGTTTTTGTGCGCTTCAAGTACCAACCCAAGGATATTTATTTATAAGAAATAAAATTTAAGTTTATTGAAATATCCATTATTTTTATTTTCAGCCTTCCAACTTGGTCACCAAACGCACTAACCATTGCATTGAAGACGCAATTTTTAAAAAATAATAATAAATATAAAAACTCATTGAATTTTTTAAACCCATCGGGAACTGAATCTGAGACCTAATGCACGGTAGACAAATGAGGTACACACTACACTACTAAGGCGGAAACATCTTCACAAAATGTACCAACAAATGTACTAAAAATAATGTTCCAAAACGTTGATTAGTGCAAAAGTAGGTACCACTTTCACAGAAGAAAACAATGGCTGGCTATGCAAATTTATAAAGGAAGAAAGAATATTTGAAAAAAAAACAAGATGGCAGCGAAAAGCGTTGCCAGGCAACGAGATTATTGGCGCGTGAATACGTAAGGTTTGTATAATTATTATTATTCGGAGCTAATATTCAAATGAATAGAGATAGTAATCGCTTGCCAACAAGTGCACGACTGCGGAGGGGAAAGGGAATAATTTGAGTATAAAAATGTAAGCGATTTAATGAGATGTAAAGAAAATATCAATAAATTGCAAGTAATTTAATGTACAGTGAAACCTCTATCTATCGTTCCTCGAATAATCGTAATTCCGGATGTGTCGTTTATTAATTCTATCCCGACTTAATTTCATACTAAACTAAAACGCATCGATCGTTTCTCTATCACCATTTACGCATTTATCGTTCGAATTAATTAAGCTGCATATTTGATACATTTTGTCTGTTTTTGCATGGTTATGCAGATTGGGAGGACGGTATCTTTACTCGGTCGTATCTATTTGCGTATTGACCTCTTAATCCCGCATTCATTGTTTTCCCGCATTCATAGTTTATTTTAATAGGTCCCTTTAAAAACGATAGATAGAGGTTTCACTGTATTGTCAAATAATAAAAACAATTGAATCCAGGCGATTTTACGTTTTGACAAAAAAAAGTTCGAGGTATAAAATTAAATTATCGGATTTTTCACATATCCAACGCAACATTTTTTGCTACTTCATTCCGAGAACCGGTTCAATTTAAATACATACCTAAGATCAACAGTGCATAATAAATATAATTTACAGTTATCATCATTCATTGTTGACTGAACTCTATGGGAACAACGTAAAAACCGCGTAAAAATAAAATTAAAACGGAATTAAACATACCGTTTGATCACCGTATTCCAGCTAGAATCCCGCCAGAAATGCTCCGATGTCACAAAAATTTGAAATCGTACACAAAATTAACAAAGAATAAAAATATATACGGCAGAATCTAGATATCTCTTTCACTGCACTGAAGAAACCACTTAATCAGACAAGGACACACCTGTTTTCACGTTTAGATGCACAGCAGAATGGCACACCTATCGAAAATGGATAAACATTGCTTTCAAAAAGTGATAATAGATGACATTTTAATATTCTGTGGTTCGCGGTTCGATCGTCGGGCGCCGGTTTTGCCTGAGGAAAATGGTGTCACTATATATTAATGTTTTATATCGTTACAATATTTAAAATTTTCCGCGGGACAAAATAAACTAGACGCCTTGATTCGACCGCGATGCACAACTGCTCGACTCGCGATCGTTCGCGAACTAAATTACGAAATAAACGTGTCTCTTTCAAAGGTGAGGCGACATCCGCTAGTGTTCGCGACTGGCGCTAGAGGGCAATACAATGTTGCCATAACAGATAAAAACTCGCTACTTATAGACAATTTATTGATGATGTTTTTTCATTGTACTATACTCATTTGAGTATTTATATTTTATTTATTGTTTCGGCATTAACTTTGTGGTAAGACATGTTACAATAATTAAAGAAAACACTTCGTTTTTTACCACTTGAGTTTAATTATAGACTGCATGTTTCAGAAGCTAAACTTCCATCATTCAGGTCTGTATAATAACATTATTATACAGACCTGAATGATGGAAGTTTAGCTTCTGAAACATGCAGTCTATAATTAAACTCAAGTGGTAAAAAACGAAGTGTTTTCTTTAATTATTGAGTATTTATACTTTATACCCATATTTATGGGTATAAAGTATCCATATGTTAGTATTCGGCTCAACACAGGCCATGCCTAAAGAGCCGTAATACATATAATAAATGTATATATGAAATGAATATGTATATTTGAATGTATCTATGTATTATGAAAAATAAATGAATTAATTAAAAAAAATAATAAATAAATATAAGCGATTCATTTGTGTAAATATTCAAGCCAACTCAGGTCGCAATAAATACATATACACAAAATTCCAATATTATCACAAAATTGTATGTTTCAATGGATTTCTTAAAAATATTTTTATTTATTAGTTATGAATGTAAAAAAAAAGAAATAATTTGTTTGGAATTTCACAATTTTTCGTAAGTATAATTTAATAGGTAAAAACTTTTACAATAGCCTAATAATTAAGTTTTACATGTTATAATCTTTATCAACGTTTATCCCCTCAAATGGTACAAAGGACACTGCGTTGTAAAAAAAGTGATGTTAAGACAAAGTAAAGGTGACTTTATCCGACCAAGGGTGTGAAATAAAATTAAATATAAAATAAACTAGACAAAAAGTAATTCATGTTAATCACCCGCTTAAATTATAAAATATTAGCACATACTGCTGCTATTATACGTACAATAAGATACGGTCAGGGGAAAATTTAATAATTACTTTTAACATTTATATTTTATATATAC
The DNA here is from genome assembly GCF_059751285.1 of Brachycentrus maculatus. Lineage (NCBI taxonomy): Eukaryota > Metazoa > Arthropoda > Insecta > Trichoptera > Brachycentridae > Brachycentrus > Brachycentrus maculatus. Next base: position 310,478 of record NW_028280789.1, read on the forward strand.
GCATATATTTAATATTTTTAATATATTTGATAAATTTATCGTTTTTTCCTGTATTATTTCTTGCAGCATTGGAACGTGAACAATATGGCGAAATGATCTCCACACCTGGCAACATTCTACAACATTCTTTGTTTTGAAAAATACAGTTACATATTCCCGCGATTACTCAATACTGAATGTAACCAATAATGACCCTTATGGGACCTGATTGCGGAGAATAATAATACTTTATCGAATGCCATCAACTGTAAAGATGCTTTTATTGAATAACAATGGGAGACAGGCTGTAGGCTAACGGGTTATTACATTATTGGTCGTAAACTGAAATAAATAGGTAAGAACGACTAAGATTTTTTCAGGAAATTACATAATAATAATTAATTTGGATAATTTATATAGCGCCATTTTCGTAAAATGTGATCAGTAATAGACGAAAATATAATATAAAAAGCCTAAAACTCATAGGTGTGTTTATATTGGTCAGTCACAAATGGTCAGTAGGTTTATATTCGTAAAACAGTCGTGAGATTTCTTCACATCAGTATTGTCCATGTTACACTAGCCAGTACCTAAGGCGAAGGATATGCAACCTCAAGTGGCCTAGACATAACTGCTATTCTCCACATCCTGCCTTGTATATTTCCTCTCCGCTTCCTTTACCATATAGCGATAATATCCTTCGTCATCTGTATCCCATAATATACATTTCATTCCCAAATCCAAGCATTGGAGAGCACGACTGATTTTATATAATTAAGTATCAAGTTCGTCCGATTCGAAGAAGTGCCCTATGCACCATTTGGTTGCGGATAGGTGTCGAAGAACGGAAAAACTTCTCAAATTATATACTAATATAATTTGTTACGTATTTTACTTTAAATTTGCTTTTTTTAATGATTGATCAAATTATATACTCATATTTTTATCATTTATTTGTTATTATTCTATTAGCATTACCAGACAATGCTTTTCCTGAGGCTCAGTCTGTTTAAGTGGAAAAGAAAGAAATAACAAAACGCATTTTTATAAATGTTTAGTATCAAAATGCTTATACTATACACAATACAATAAAAACAGTTGTAAAGAAGCACGCTGTCTGCGATGAGCAATGTTCATCAGTACGTGTGTTGCTGATATAAGTCAACAGTTGGCGCTGCCATTACAGTAAAAAGGTGGTTAAAAATAATGTTATTATTTTTCACAGGTATTACAGGAATAGAAATACCACATTGTGTCAAAATGTCAAAGCAATTGGAGGCTTACTCTGAAAAACTTAAAATTTGTGCAAACAAACGTTTACATTTGTATTTATAAAGAATTTTGTGCTAATTTGTAACTGTTTCTTAATTTTTTTCAGGAGAAATGTTTACTTGTGTCTGTTGCTGTTAATTTGTTTAATTTAAACAAAGTAAAAAGTAAACAAAGACTGAATCGCTAATATTTACTTGACATGGCAATATCGATTTCCTGATTTCGAATGCACCACTCGCATACTTTGCATGGATACGTAAAACGAGTGAATTACACAAACGCATCGTCGCATAAATTTGGTGGTAGTTTAAATTTTGAATTTTGATCAAATGAACATATCGATCACTCAATCGTCAATTTTCAGTTGTGCATGTTTTCGGAATGCCCAGAAAATTTACTATATCCCAGCAAAAGCGGCATATTTTTAACTCAATATTTACCCGCTACATGGCAGAAAGTGTTGTTTTTGCATTTTGAAGAAAATGTATTGTTTAATTTTTTTTTTAAATATACCAAATATTTTTCAAATGGGGAAAAAATATTCAGGTTACCTAAAAAAAATCTGTTGCATATTAAAAGTTCAATAAGTGGTTTGATATTTATTTTTAATACATTTTATTATACTTTTAAACATTAAAAACGATCTCCTGAAAAATCAAGTTTTTTGATAAATGACGTTGTTGAAAGGAGGAGCGATTTACATTTTTATTTTTACTATTTGATATTTGATGTTATTATAAAAAATGTGGCTCAAATATATTGATGTTATTATAAAAAATGTGGCTAAAATATATTGATGTTATTATAAAAAATGTGGCTCAAATATATTGATGTTATTATAAAAAATGTGGCTCAAATATATTGATGTTATTATAAAAAATGTGGCTCAAATATATTGATGTTATTATAAAAAATGTGGCTCAAATATATTGATGTTATTATAAAAAATGTGGCTCAAATATATTGATGTTATTATAAAAAATGTGGCAGAAATATATTAAATATTTAATGATATTTGAGCCACGCTACGAACGCATGTCGGAGTTCCGCTTTCCTGAAATGGATCAATAATTTTCCATAGTACTACGCTCTAGGTTTCTACCGACATACGTTATATATTATTATACCTGCGTCCTATATACGTATTTATCTACCAGCACGAATTGGGTGACTGGGTTAAACACCCCCTTCCCTTAAAATATTGACATCAACACAAATCATGCATCGTGCCCACATACTCGAAAAATGTCATGTTTTTATTTATACGAACATTATTAGTTTCATGTTTTGTATTGAAATCTCTTTGCAGAACTGCATTTTTTTATAACAAAATACTATATATTATTTAACAATCGGCGGGTATGTATGAGGAGATGCATGAACGTGGAAGAACGTGGTGGGGCGTTCTATTATCTCTGCCTATCCCTGCGGGGAAGCGGCGTGATGGTTAGTTAGTTAGTTAGTTAGTTAGTTAGTTAGTTAGTTACATATAATTTTTTGGACATCTCATCAAAGATGAAGGAGAACATGGGAGTTTGGGCATTTACGGGGCTGACGACCGTCATAGGCTGGTGTAAGTGATCACTTTACACACGTGTAACATTCACCGATTCTACCCATTATTGACAACCGCTCTGCTCAAATTCTTGGAAGTTTATATACATGAACCAATTTCGAAACGTTGTTCTTGAATCAAAAACGTTTCGAAATTGTTTGGAAAGTTTGAAAAACGTTTGAAAAGTTCTAAAACTTCACTAGAGACATCTATTGGTTAGATGAAAATTTAGATTTTTACAGTTTTATTTTATTTAACCAATGACTATATATTGTTACAGACATCGCTTCAGCCTTTTTCTTGTGTCCAAATTGAACAAAGGCCTGCCTCTAGGACTTCCACAGTTCTCTGTTGGACGCGACTCTTTTCCAGTGCAGGCCCGCTATTTTCCTAATGTCATCGGACCATCTTGTCTGGGGTCTACCGACTGTTCTAGGCCTACAGTCAAGCACCCTTTTCGTACATCTCTCTTCAAACATAGGTGCCACATGACCTGCCCAGTTCCACTTTATTTCCGCGATTCTTTGAGCCACATCTATTTTCTAGGACTTTTCCCTTATCCAAACATTCTGTTTTCGGTCCCTAAGGGATATGTTTAGTATCCTTCTCTTCACTGTTTTTTGTGTTACCCGGAGTTTATATATCGAGTTTAAACATCGTAGTCATACAGGAGAAAGCGACCAAGTGCATTTTTCAAAAAAATGTGATCATTGACTATTCGATATCTTACTAGCTTGATATTACCCTGAAAAAAAAATATATATTGACTTGTAAAATGACTAACTGCATTGGTGTTTATTTTCTTGCCAAGCAAAAGTGACTTGAATAGCCCTCCTAAACATTTTACGTTTTGTTAGTTGGTCACTTTCTCCTGTACGACTACGATATGATTCGTTCTATGTATTTATTGTTTCGGCATTAACTTTGTTGTGTTGAAATTATTAAAGAAAACACTTACTAATAAAATGTATTTTTTACATTTATCTAGAGCTAGTCCTTACGTTTAGACTTTACGGCGTAAATCGAACCAGCGCAAAACGAGGTTTGCCTGTAATACATACCTGCTGTATTATTTCCGTAATTACGATTTTCCTCAATAGATGGCAATATAACAGATAAATCGACAAATTAACCTAACGCCTTATATAGGCAATACGCATAACACTCTACAAAACGAAAATAACTTATTAAAAATCTGGAGTTTTAAAAATATAAAAATAGCGTATATTTTAAGGTTGTCATGCAGATATTATAAATAAAGTATATACGGTAATTAGCCGAGTTTAGTCGGTTTGTATGGGAGTGCGTGTTGGGATTGCTTCATCCCGTTAGGGAGTGTTTCGAATCGATTGCGCGTGTTAAAAAATGTTAATTTAGGTGTAGCTAGAACATTACTTTCTACTGTGTAATAAATTGTTGCTACCCACGATCAAAAATATTTCTTATAAAATTAAGATTTAATGGGTCGGACCTTTTAATTTTAAATAATTTTCGATTTAAATACTTAATATTTTATTTATTGTTTCGGTATTCACTTTGTGGTAAGACATGATGAAATTTGAAAAGAAAAATACTTTTTGTTTATATTTAGACTTGAAGATGAAAGCATAGCTTTCGAAACCAGTCGTTATAATACAATAAACTCAAGTGGTAAAAACCAGTATTTGTCTTTTACAATTAAATACTTAATCATGAGTTGAGTATTATTTATTTTATTTAGTAGAGACCTCAAATTTGAGTAGCGTGGTTGTCAATCATGGGTTTCTACCATTCTGGTGGATGTAATACATGTATAAAGTGAACACTTAAACCAGACAATGACAGGTGGTAAGCCCTCTGCGTCTAGTACCAACCAAATTCGTCTCATAAAAATATTTTACTGTTTTTTCTTCACTCATTTAATTCACATGCCCAAATAATTTCAACAATTGATAAAAAATAGATAAGAGAATATTATTAACTAACTAACATTCCCTCTGATTTCCGCAAAGGTAAGCAGAGAGGACAGAACGCCACACCCTTATGTCTTAACAAAAAGAAGACCGAGAAAAACATGGCACGATCAGGTATGCCAAATACTTGAAAGTGGTCAAGTTAGGAGTCTCAACAATCGGCGGGTATGTATGAGGAGATGCATGAACGTGGAAGAGGCGAAGAATGTTTGCAAAGACAGAGTGGTGTGGCGTTCTGTTCTCTCTGCCTACCCCTGCGGGAAAGCAGCGTGATGGTTAATTAGTAGGTTAGTTTTAGTTTTTTTATATTAAAATTAAACACTTGAATATACCACTTTATGGAGTTTTATTTTTATTTACGACTAGTTTCGAAAACGACAGTTGTTTTCATCTTCTGGTACAAATTAAATTAAATAGTTTTAATTTTTACCAGAAGATGAAAACAACTGTCGTTTTCGAAACTAGTCGTAAATAAAAATAAAACTCAATAAAGTGGTATATTCAAGTGTTTAATTTTAATAAAATAATCATGTCATTCCACAAAGTTAATGCCGAATCAATAAATAATATAGTTAGTTTTAGGTTTCTCATACTACTTTTTTACTCTCTAATATCCTTTGTTACATTGAAAGGAGAAAGTATTGAGGTCAGTGGCTAGGAGTGACTTGGGCCTCTCCTTTTTCATCATCCCCTATGCCCGTTGCCTTCAGATAAAGCCTCCACGCGATTTACTATAATATTCCCGCGAATCCAAAAGTCCTACCCACTAACAGCGCCTGGTAATTTATAGACCAAATTCTAGCCAGCATGTAATATTTACGCTTCATTAAAAATATAATTTTGTTATTAAAAAAAAACTATAAAAAATGTGTTTATGGCAAATATTAATGTTTAAAGGTGACCTGTCAGTCTAGCCATCCCTTGAATAATAATAATTTATGTCGTGTTATGGTGTTTTTCGTGCGAATATTTCGCTAATGGCTCCCATTAACTCTCCGTATACACGTTAACGCATGCATGTCAAACATTTCACACGAAAATTCATATTCATAATCATATTCTTGGTGTAGTTGGTAACTGAAGCAGAGGAACATCGAGGAAAACTTGGCATGATGAAAATTCATATTCATATTCATATTCTTGGTATAGTTAATAACTGAAGCAGAGGAACATCGAGGAAAACTTGGCATTATGAAAATTCATATTCATAATCACATTCTTGGTGTAGTTGGTAACTGAAGCAGAGGAACATCGAGGAAAACTTGGCATGATGAAAATTCATATTCATAATCATATTCTTGGTGTAGTTGGTAACTGAAGCAGAGGAACATCGAGGAAAACTTGGCATGATGAAAATTCATATTCATAATCATATTCTTGGTGTAGTTGGTAACTGAAGCAGAGGAACATCGAGGAAAACTTGGCATGATGAAAATTCATATTCATAATCATATTCTTGGTGTAGTTGGTAACTGAAGCAGAGGAACATCGAGAAAAACTTGGCATGATGAAGTATTTTAAATACATACTTGAAAGTGGTCAAGTTAGGAGTCGGAATAATCGGCGGGTATGTATGAGGAGATGCATGAACATGTAATATTTTTTTATTTTGATCCACTTTGATATCTCAATATTGATATCTTTACGGTGGTATGGACATGTGGAGCGAATAGATGACGAACGAATGACTAATAAAATAAATGTGGCGATTGTAAGAGGGTCAACAGAACGAGGACGATAGAAAAAGACTTGGCACGATCAGATCAATCAGAACCTAAAATCTGGCGATGTCAAAAGTCTGCGTAATCGGAAGGCATGTATGACTAGATGTATGGATGTGAAGGAGGCGAGGAGTGTATGTCAGGACAGAAGAGTGTGGCGTTCTATCCTTTCTGCCTACCCCTGCGGGGAAACGGCGTGATGGTAGTAGTTGTAGTAGTTATTATCTCAACATGAATGAATAAGAATGTAAAAGTCTGGGCATTTGCAGTCAGGCATAGGCTGGTTTAAGTGATCAATTTTTTAACGTGTAACATCTACTATTTTACTCTTAAGTGACAACACACTACTCAAATTTCGTAAGACGCCGACATCATCCTACTGGTCTGTCGGTATGATGATGTCAGTAAAAAAATTTAAATTTACTATTAATATTTTATATTACAAAAATTCTATCAAATATAATATGGTTATCATTTTCCATAAATTCAATAAAATGAAAAACGCTTGTATTGTACAATATAATGAAAATAATAAAATGCGTTAAAAAAAATTGTTATATTTTTTTGGATTTATATTTTGCTTAGTAAATATCACTATTTTTGAAAATCTATTGTGACACGTGTTTCCATGCATTCCACATCACTTTCAAACAGCGTATAAACTTAAATTAAAAATTGATAGATTTTACCATAAAGTGACAGACGAACCTATTAATGAAAATATTCTTTGGAGTGCTGCCTGTTTTGGTTTTATTGTTATTTTAATCAAAACTGAAAAAAAAAACTGTTTTTACGTGATTATAAATTTCAATCTTAGTTCTATGCATCATTATTTTTTAGCATATCGCTCGCTCCTTTCAAGAACGTCATTAATAAAAAAAACTCGATTTTTCAGGAGAACGTTTTTAAAGTTTAAAAATATAATACAATGTATTAAAAATAAATATCAAGCCACTTACTGAACTTTTTACTGTGCAACAGATCTTTTAAAGTAAAACTTGAAGGTTTTTTCTCCATTTGAAAAATATTTAGTTTATTTTAAAAAATAATTAAACTATACCTTTTCTTCAAAATGCAAAACAACACTTTCTGCCCTGTGGCGGGTAAATATTAAGTTAAAAATATGCCGCTTCTGCTGGGATATAGTAAATGTTTTGGACATTCCGAAAACATGCCCAACTGAAAATTGACTAATTTTGATTTATGACGTTCTTGAAAGGAGTGAGCGATATATTTAAATATGTAAATCTTCATGTCCTAATGGATTACAATTTTTTTTATTTATACCTTTTTATCGATTTAAATGTGTGATCTTGTTTTTGATAGTAATTATGATATTTCCAACAAAAAATTGGAGAAGTAAAATTAATGAGGATATTTATTCAATCACCGTTACAACTTACCCCCAAAGAAAGTAGATAATACCAACCCTCTTTGTAAATACTTACGGGGTGGTTGGGTGAATTGCAACGACTTAAAACTTTCTCTGTATCGTTTGATCAATAGTTTTATTTTATCTACATCCTTACTTTTCTTTCATCTTATTGATTTTGAAAAAAAATATATATCCGTGAAAAAAGGTGCTGGAAAGCTGTTCCACCGCGTAACATCGAAAAAACCCTGCTAACAAGTACTTATGTACAAATTAGTTTTTCCCCACACATATTTAATTTGACCAGTGACCGGGTTTCATCATTGCCGACATCATCACCAGTCATATGATATCGGTAACGACGAAATCCGGTCACCGGTCAAATAAAATAAAGGTATGTGGAAAAAACTATATACTTACATGGTTGTTTTATATTTTTTTCATTAGAATAACTGATTATTTTTTGACATCTCATCAAAGATGAAGAAGAATATGGAAGTCTGGGCATTTACGGGGCTGACGACCGTCATCGGCTGGTTTAAGTGATCACTTTACACACGTGTAACATTCACCAATTCTACCCATTATTGACAACCACTCTACTCAAATTCTTGGAAGTTCTTTATACATGAACCAATTTAGAAACCTTGTTCTTGAATCACTAGAACTTCACTAGAGACATCTATTGGTGAGATGTAAAGAAGCTTTTTATTAAGCAGAAACTCTTATATTAGTAAATGCCCAGACTTCCATATTCTTCTTCATCTTTGATGAGATGTCAAAAAATAATATGAAAATAACTCCTGTAATTGGAGATAATCCAGATTTTGTGAACAAGTATTTGGACACACTCAAAATGTTGTAGAATAACTGATTTCTAAGGGTTCAATTTTTTTAACACTTAAAATATCGTAAGAAAGCATACTTCCCAAATATACAAAGCTATATAAGTATGTTAATTGAAATATTTTTAATGGTTATTTGGAAAATAATAAACTTTTTTTTAAAGACATTCGCAAAGCCTCTATTTTAGAGGCTTGTTTGCAGGTAAAATAGTTAGGAAAAGGAAGATATATGTGAAAAACAACATTTCAAGCACCCAGACCAATTAAAAAATGAGTATTTCCTGAATTCATTGAATTACTGAGAGTAAAAACTCCCAAAACTACGTATAGATTACCGCGGAAACATGTTTTGATATTGTTACCAATCTGGTCAACAGATGTCGCTAGCAGCCGGTTATAAACTGGTACACTAGCACACCCTGTTGACACGCTTCCGAAGCTATCCAATTTCCTTTTTTATGTTTATTTTCTCTGATTAATTTCACTGCGGCATGACTATTTTTTACCGTAAGCAAAGAAAGTCAAGCATTTTAAATAAGAATCGTGAAAATATATGCATATATTTATACAAGCATGTATAAATCTATAAGGTATTATGTAAGACAGAAATTAATTTAAAAAAACTAGCCAATTTCTCCGTACAGGTGAAATGTATATTGTATTCTTCTGAATATTCTTATTAATATGAAGGTATAAAGTTAAATGATTTTACTATTTTAATATACACAAATCGCTCACTCATTTCAAGAACGTCATAAATCAAAAATCGTCAATTTTCAGTTATTCATGTTTTCGGAATGCCCGAAAAATGTACTATATCCCAGCAAAAGAGGCAAATTTTTAACTTTATATTTGCCCGCTACAGGGCAGAAAGTGTTGTTTTTGCATTTTGAAGAAAAGGTATTGTTGAATTATTTTTTGAAATATACTAAATATTTTTCAAATGGAGAAAGAACCTTCAGGTTTTACCTAAAAAGATCTGTTGCACAGTAAAAAGTTCAATAAGTGGCTTGATATTTATTTTCAATACATTGTTTTATATTTTTAAACTTTAAAAACGTTCTCCTGAAAAATCAAGTTTTTTGATTTATGACGTTCTGAAAGGAGTGAGCGAAATGACAAATAATATTAAGGCGGTAATCGCAAACATAAATTCATTCCATGACCATTTTTTAGAATATGATTAGTTTTAGTTATTTTTTTAAAGAATATACATTGGAAAAATATTTTTATAATTTATTCACATCCATGCACCTCTTCATAACATACCCACAGATTATTTCGACTCCTGATCCGTCCACGGCCAAATAAGTACTTGATATTGATATCTCAACATAGACGAAGAAGAAAATTGATGTCTGAGTATTTACAGGGCTTATGATCTGTCATCTATCTATCACTGCGGAGAAGAGCTGTGATGGGTAGTTATTTTTTTTTATTCTTGTTTTTTATCAAATTTTTGAGAAATTTATATCAATATTTTTTATTGATATCTCAACATAGATGAAAAGAATATGGAAGTCTGGGTATTTACAAGCGTTATGACATGTCATAGGCTGGGTTAAGGGACACCTTTATACTCGTGTAGTAATACTCATGTATTACTCTGTAATACTATGATTGTCAACCGTAATACTCAAATTTCGGATGTTGTATTTGTCCTTCAATTGACACATTCATTTACACGCGAGTTCTCGACATCATATATGGTTGAGTTGAGTAATATGACTGTATAATTATATTTTGAAATTTTAACAGAGAAGAAGAAGAATATGGAAGACTGGATATTTATAGGTCTTAAGACCTGTCATAGACTGGTTAAGTGATCATTTACACACGTGTTACATTCACCATTCCACCCAAGATTGACAACCACACTAATGAAATTTTGGAACTCCTACATATATCAAAGTCGTACAGGAGAAAGTGACCAACTAACAAAACGTAAAATGTTCGGGAGGGCCATTGAAGTCACTTTTGCTTGGCAACAAAATAAACATCAATGCAGTTTGTCATTTTTAACAAGTCAATATAATATACTTCCAATCCTTTGGGATTATTTCAGGGCAATATTAAGGTAGTAAGATATCAAATAGTCAATGATCACGTTTTTGTAAGAAATGCACTTGGTCACTTTCTCCTGTATGACTACGATATCATAAATCTCATGACGCCTTATGTGTGAGTACACTGGAGCCATTACTGGTTGGTTTGAGAGGCTTTTAATTAACAGAAACCATTTTTTTTATGTATGTATGATTTTAACCGGATTATTTTACAAACTGTGTATAACGTGATTATTGATTTTCAGGTAGTTATTTTGTATTGTTTAATAATTAGGTAACAAATTTGTCTGGGTGCGCTATTGTGTAAAGAATATACATAAACCTTGGAATGCGTATTGAATAAGCGAATATAAGAAATCAGAGAAATTGTATATAGAGCCGGCTTGAGTCATTTTTTTATAATCATTTAAAATTTGATTGAAATGAATTTTTAAAAAAAAGTTAAAAAAGGAAGATGTCAACAAATTATCAAAATATCTTGATTCACAATATATTGAGTGTGTCCAAATATGTATTCACAAATTTGGATTACCTCCACTTAGGACTTATTTTTTTGAACATCTCAACATAGATGAAGAAGAATTTGGAAGTCTGGGCATTTACAGAGCTTACGACTTGTCTTGATATTTATAATAATTTTATAAATCTCTATATATAGTATTTTTTACTTTTATTTACAATATATCAAATATCTTGATATCTATAATATTTTTTGCTGATTTTCGTAATGTAATGTTAAATAAATATTAGAATGTAAAATCACTAATATTTATTACCCCCCCCCCTTGGAGTCGATCCCAGGACCTACAGCACGGTAGCTGAACACGTTAACCATTACATCACGGATGCGGACATACTGTAGCATAGACGGATATAAAGCGTGGTAAATGTTTATGATTTTTTTGTTTTTGTTTTTTTGATGTTATACGGTGGAACCTGTCATAACGATCGATTCGCATAACGAGCAAAAAAATGAAAAAGTTGCTCCCTTAACGAGTGACATTTATACATAACTCGGTTTGTGGTCCCGTGGTTAGTGTCACGGACTCTTAAGTCAGAGTTTCTCGGTTCGAACCCATTCTACCACAATTTGACACCTATTTCTAATAACGAGCCGCTTAGGCTCACAGAAATAGTATGAAATTGAAATATTTGTGTAAATAATGAAAAAAAAACACAAATATTTATATTTTTTAACAAAAAAATTATACATAAATTAATAATTTTTGGTTTTTACGGCGCCAGTCAAAACAAAACAAAAAAAATATCTTGACGAGAAAGATTCTGGACCGAATAATACTCGTTATGAGAGGTTCCACTGTATTTGTAAATAATGGACTGGCATTCCTCGTTTATTGTAACTGCAGACAGTTGGTAGAATTCCATTTTAAATTGTTGGGTAATATACCCAAAAACATATATTGAACACGGTTATTGAATTGAATTCTACTTTTATTTACATATATCACTCACTTATTTCAACAACGTCATATATCAAAAATCTTGAGTTTTCAGGAGATCGTTTTTGAAGTTTAAAAATAAAATAAATATCAAGCCACTTATTGAACTTTTTTACTGCGCAACAGATCTTTTTAGGTATCTCCTAAATTTTTTCTTCATTTGAAAAATATTTAGTACTTACCTTACCAATACCTTTACCTTTATATCTTTTAATAATACCTTTAGCAATACCTTTTCTTCAAAATGCAAAAACACCACTTTCTGCCCTGTAGCGGGTAAATATTAAGTTAAAAATATGCCGCTTTTGCTGGGATATAGTACACTTTCTGGGCACAAGTGAAAATTTACGATTTTTGAAAAATGACCTTGTTGAAAGGAGTGAGCGATATGTGACGCGTTTCGTCTTATTAAGACATTATTAAATATATTGCATTCCTAGTAGTTGACTAATCCGGTTCTGATTTTTTATTCTCGAAGAAGCAAAGCTGATTGTATTAACTGTTGAATCGACTATTGGCGTTCAGTAGACAGTCACTGGCTCCAAGACAAGACGTGTCTAGAGAAACTAATATCATTATAACGTCACCAGTGCATTATTCTCCATCGAGGGACCCATGTAAAAGGTCAGTAACACACATGCACCTAATTTCAGAGATGTTTTGAAACGAAAACAACATGTTTATTTGCGAAATATAGTAGATATTCGTAATTTCTTACCAATCAACATGTTATATACTTGTATTTAAAGCCTTGAGGCTTGAATGGTAAATACAGGTTTTGTGTAGCCATTTTGCTTTGGAAAACAACGGCAATACAATTTTCGTAAATTTAAAACAAGAATATCGTATTTTTTGTATCAAATATCGCTTTTTTGCTAGTTATAAATAACAGAATTTCTTGTATGAATTTCGCAGATACTTTGTGGTGCATTTTATAAATTTTAAAAAATAAAATAACTTTGTATTTAACTACTTTCTATTGGTACTTTTTGCGTATTTGTTTAACCCTGATGATGAAAAGGTTCTTGTCGAAAACGGTTGGAGAAAAGTACGCTTTTTTGCTAATTATAAATAATATAATTTCTTGAATGAATTTCGCAAATACTTTGTGGCATATTTTATGAATTTTATAAAATAAAATATTTTGTTTTTAACCACTTTTTATTGGTAGTTTTCATGTATATGTTTAACCCTGATGATGACGCGTATTCTTTTCGAAAACGGTTGGAGAAAAGTACTAATAAAAAGTGGTTAAAAACAAAGTAGTTTTGTTATAACAGAAACATATGCCTAACATAAATATCAACATTTAAAAAAAAAATATGTTCCTGATATTTATTATTTATTATTATTTCATCATACGAATAATTACAAATTACAAATAACAATAATGTGCCCGTGAGTTTTCCCGTGCCGAGGGCACATATTACAATATTTATTTGTGAAATCAGATAAAAGAAAATTGATCACGACATTTTTCTGTTCAATTTGTATTTCGCACGCAAATTTCGAATGCAGTGTTGAATAAAAAAAAATCAAAAACATTTAATTTTTATTGAAATTCTTAAGTTTGCTCATATAATACTCAGTATTCAAGCTACAAACTAATATTTACATATAATTTAACATCATATGTATTCACATCTTCTTACAATAAATATTTTATTTCATTATTCATTTAAACTCTTTCATTTTTCATGCATTCAGGCATCTCATCATACATTTTTAAACCCTTATACATAATGTCCGTCTCCGTAGGTCAGCACGCTTAGCTACCGTTCTGGAGGTCCCGGGTTCGATTCCCATGGGGGGGGTCAAATAAAAAGAAGTGATTTTTTCACTGTAGTATTTATTCAGTATTACCCTGGACTGGTGAAGCGGAGGGCTGGTCACCTTTCCTTCATGTGTTAATAACGATCCAGATTACACTGCGTTTATATGATGCAGTGCCCTATGCACCATTGCGGTGCAGGGTTTGAAGATACATAATGCAATTTTGGATTCTTTTTTTTTTTACTTTAGGAGATTCTAGAATTTGAACAAACGAACATATTTTCTTTATTTATTTATGTAGATTCACAGTGTGATAAAGTGGGATAAGAAATATATAGAATAGAACGGGATAGAGATATTTTCGGGATTTTTTTTTTACGGAACGATATTTCCAAGAATTAAAATCTGGTTTGCCTCGAATTATATGTAACAAATTAATAGTACAATTTGCAGAAGCTATTTGAATTCAAGGTTTTAGAAGCTCGTGTACATTCTCGTCATATTCTGACATTCTAAATAAATCAAATTTATTATTTATATATGCAATCCTTTTTACAATAATTATATTTTTAACGGACTTCTAAGGAAAAACCACGACGAGACGTTCATTTACGTCAAAAAAAATATAGAAAAATATATTTGGTGTATGATAGTAGTTGCAAATACTTCATCATCTTCTTGTCAATCTCTGATCAAGCATTTCAAGTATTCATGCCAAGTTTTCACCGGTCTTCCTCTGCTCCCATTTCCAACTTCCTTCACCTAGCAAATTTGTTTTACTCTCGAACGAGTGAAAATGCTTATTGAATATATATGTTGTATGAAGTTCTAGTGATTAAAGAATTATGTTTTTAAAATTGGTTCATATATATATAGAACTTCCGAGAATTTGAGTAGTGTGGTTGTCAATAATGGGTAGAATTGGTGAATGTTACACTTGTGTAAAGTGATTACATAAACCAGCCTATGACGGTCGTCGGCCCCGTAAAAGCCTAGACTTCCAAATTCTTTTTCATCTTTGATGAGATGTCAAAAAAATAATATATGGAGATCCTTTTAATGATTGAGTTCCATTACTTTAGTTCTATTACAAATTATATTTAAAAATATATATGTTTTTATCTTTACAGATATTTTCTGTACATTACAAATAACATGAAGAGTTTCGACCGTTAAAATTAACAGGAAAAAAATAACAAAATGAAAATGTGTACCAAGATGCAAATACTTCTGGCAGTCTGTATAGCAGTCCTGTTGGGCCAGTCGTCAGCGCTGCCCAAAACCAGGCGATTGATCCTCGACTTGGAGGAGTTCCAGGACCAGCCCTTCAGCAAGAGCGTCAGACTGGCACTGAATCAATGGATCAAGAAGAACAACAGATGCAAAGGAGACTTGGAGATAAAGTACAGAAATGAGTGCCAATTCTTGGTATCTCCTGTCCAGACCACGTCTTGCTCAGCCGAAGAATGGCTGGTGTTGACTAAGCCGAAAGAGAATAGCAGATATGTTTCGATTCAGCCGATGTGTGCAGAACGGAAGTGTGTATACCCAAGTGTAAGTATCTGTTCCCACTGTATCCCAAGTATCTTCCTTGTTCCATCTCAACTTATCGTCTTTGTATACTGTTAGGGTCAGCTCTCTTCATCCTCAGGTTGTTAGTCCTTCGTATACAACGTCCCTAGGTCATGTCTTCGAAGCATGTTGTCTTTCTGTAGCATCCATGAATTTTTTGGTCTTTCTCTAGATGTCTTTCGAGGAAGATCCACGACTATCGCCTGGTTTACAATATGTTTAGGTTTTCTACATCCTATGTGCCCATACTATCTCAATTGCCTTTGAATCTAGCCAATGTGCGTTTTAACGAAATATGTACATCTAAGTGTAGGTACTTGTTTGCTTACTGTAAGATCCTTTGGTTGGTTAGGTTAGGTTAAGTTTCAATCAAGCCACATTTCCAGCCAATTTCAAACTAATCCAAAAAAGTGATACACGAGTATAGTAGAGTAGAGTAAGCCGAGACAAGAGTATAATTAATAAAGTCATTGTATTTTTGGATTAGCGTAAGTGAAACTTACTAAGATTAAGTTGTTGAAACTTAGATTAAGTGTAAGTGAAACTGAAATCTAGCTACGGCTTATGCATGACCACTTATTATGTTCCTTCTTATGCTCTTACTTACCACTTGTTTTAAAGCCTATTCCTCATTGTGAGTGGGTTATTTTTTTATGAGTAATTGATAGTTTACTATTATTTTATGTTATTCAAAAACTTTTTTCAATTTCTCGTTAGCGGCACAAGTTGATGAAATTCAATGATTCTATGTTACAATAAAATTACTTAGGTGAATA
Organism: Brachycentrus maculatus; assembly: GCF_059751285.1. Classification (NCBI taxonomy): domain Eukaryota; kingdom Metazoa; phylum Arthropoda; class Insecta; order Trichoptera; family Brachycentridae; genus Brachycentrus; species Brachycentrus maculatus. The sequence goes on from NW_028280789.1 coordinate 326,821, forward strand.
ATTTTAGTTCTACATATAATTTTACTTGTGAGGTTATGAGTTTAGTTATATGTGGTATAAAGTATCTTACATAACACTTATACACAGTCAACTATCACTAAAATGAGTTCTTATAACTATAATAGTTACCATACAGGGGTGGGGATGAAGGCGTTGTGTGTGGGTTTTTCAATATATATGTATACATGAGTATGTAGTTGTTTGCTAACTGTCTAAACAAGTTTTTTTTAAATATCGGAATAACTTGTCTTGCAGGTATGGTGGCCTTCAATGAAGAGGTGCCTCGAGCCCGAGGAGAGTGCCAAGGTCTGCGGGAAAGGAAATATCTTCCGGACTGATCCATTTGGTGACACATACTGCGACTGTCTCCACACACAAGGACAACTAAATGTAAGCACTTATATTTTATACATTTCCTTGTTTTATATTTTTGAGAAATCAGTCTTTGTAATCATTCGTCACGCTTGTTCTAGGCGGGAGGAGCCTGTTACAGTTTTTACCAACAAGGACCTTGTGAAGATGACGAAGTATTGATTTACGACCCCGCTACCACATTTGGAAAATGTGCAAAGGACGTGTGTCACGAGGAAAATTCAGGCAATAAAAGAAGTAAAAGAGACGCTGAAGAAAGCGAAGAATATGAATATGATGACGAAGAAGAAGAGATCACAACGAAAAAATCTCAAGTAGATATTTTCGAAGCCGAACTTAAAGCGAGGGCCGCGGAACAACTCGCCAGGGAAAAGGAACTGCAAGCTAGGGCTGCAGAAGAAAAAAGAAGAGAAGCAGAACTAAAAGTCCGCGAAGCCGCTCACAAAAAAGCTATTGAAGCTGAAAAACAGGCGAGAGAAGATGAACTTAGAGCCAGAAAAGCCGAAGCGCTGGCCAGAGAGAGAGAGTTAGCTGCGAGAGCTGCCGAAGAGAAAAGGAGAGCCGAAGAACTGAAAACCAGAGAAACTGCAGCATTCAAGGCGAAACAAGCCGAAGAAGAGGCTCGTAATTCTGAATTGAGGGCCCGAATTGTCGAAGAGGAAATTAGAGCTATGGAGTTAAAAGCGAGGCAGTTGGAAGACGCGAGAAGGGCAGCGGAGCAAAAAGTGAGGGAAGCAGCTGAAAAGAAGGCAAAGGAAGATGAAGACGAGGCTAGAGAAATAGAACTCTTAGCCAGAGCTGCCGAATTGGAAGTGAGAGAAAATGAAGATAGGATCAGGGCTGCAGAGATGAGAACAAGGTTAGCCATAGAAAAAAGAATGAAACTTAGCGACGCCAAAGCGAGAGCCGAGGAGCTAAGAGTCAGGCTATACGAAGCGGAAGCGAGGGCCAAAGAAGAAGAAGCGAGAACCAGAGAAGAAGAAATAAGACGCGCAGCGGAAGAAACCAGGATATCATCAGAAGAAAGTATGACAAGTCAACATTACACAGACTTCACACAGTCACTGAAGAAATTCGCGCCGATGAATGGAAACGGAAAATGCTTTGAGCTGAAATCGTTCAATGGCTGCCAACAAACTAAAAGTTCTGGCGATACAAATCTCTTCGTAATCGACCATGAAACCAACCTGCCTTCTTGTGTTGCGATCTCCTCCTTACCACAAGACACTGAGGGATTGGCACACAACCGTTAATTCGCAATTCGAGAGAAATTAACCACGATTTATTACGGTACTGTACTCGAGTTGACAAACAGTGTTGAAAAAGATTTTTCAACGCTCTCCAAGCAATTTACATAACGTAATATCGTAAGATTAATTTTTAATTGTTTTGGGTTATACAACTCGTAGAAAAGCGTGCAGAAAAATATTTATTTGTAAATTTTAAAACTTTAATGCGGAAAATTATTTCAAATAAATTATGTTAAAATTTTGTGCCATAAAATTACTGTCTTTAGAGATTATTTGATGACTAAAATCGAAAAAAAAACATTGATGAAAGAAAAATTAGCTTTGATTCTGACGTCACAAAATCTATCCATTTTATTTTAAACATCAAATCGTAAATACCACTTTTGAAATCTAGTATAACTCGTGTTTTGATGCATTCATTATTGTCATTAAACATAGAATACATTTTAAGAAGTAGTGGTATTTACCAAGTGAAATAAAAAATATAAAAAATAATTTCAACAGTGAAAACATCTTAAATAATTTTTTTTTTGTCAATAAACAATTGTAATTTTATTTTAACCTTCTTCTTCCTGGCTCCATCCCTACTTAACATCATTGTAGAATGTTCGGTTCAGCTCTACTCGTCCTCAGGTTGTAGGTCCTTCTATCACGGACAACGTCACCAAGGCCATACCTTTGATTCATGTTATTTTTCAATAGCATCCACGAATTTTTTGGTCTTCCTCTAGATGTCTTTCGAGGAAGATCCATGGCGATTGTCTGGTTCACAATATGATCAGGTTCTCTGCATCCTATGTGTCCTGTGAGTTTTGTGTATTTATTTTTACTTATATCGCTCACTCCTTTCAAGAACGTCATAAATAAAATAAAAACTAGATTTTTCAGGAGAACGTTTTTAAAGTTTAAAAATGCAACACATTGTATTAAAAATAAATATCAAGCCACTTATTGAACTTTTTACTGTGCAACAGATCTTTTTAGGTAAAACCTGAAGGTTTTTTCTCCATTTGAAAAATATTTAGTTTATTTTAAAAAAAAAATTAAACAATATTTTTTCTTCAAAAAGCAAAAACAACATTTTCTGCCCTGTAGCGGGTAAATATTAAGTTAAAAATATGACTCTTTTGCTGGGATATAGTACATTTTCTGGGCATTCCGAAAACATGCATAACTGAAAATTGACGAATTTTGATTTATGACGTTCTTGAAAGGAGTGAGCGATATATTGATCATGAAAAAGCAATTATGTAACTGGAGGTGTGACTAATGAATAACGGATATTTTTTCGATCACCCGATTGGAATGGTGTTCGTTTGCGATTTCTTTCCAGGTTATTTTTTTTATGTCAAACATGTTGAAAGGTAGAAATACTCAATTAGCATAAGAAGTGTACACTGATGGAGGATATTCGCTTTCTTCTTCTTCTGTTCGTGTCATGTCAGACCCCTGACGTCGACTATCACTTGAGTAAATGTCCTTGCCTTGGGCAGCTCTGAACAGCTTCTCGACGGTCCTGATGCCCATCCAATCTCGTATATTCCGGAGCCAGGAGATCTGTCGTCGGTCCACACCTCGCGCCTCGCTTTAAATATAATAGTTATTTACCACCAAATAACTTTCAATAATTGGATCCAAGAATTAAGTTACAATTTAAAAAAAAATGTTAATTAGGTTTATTTTTTTAATTTAACGTTCTTTATTTACGTAACCCCCCAAATAAAATTGAAAAAATACATGTAAACTTGCAGACCCCTTCAACTTTCTTGCTTTTTATGGAATATTTAATATTAAAACGTAATTCATCACAATGTCAATGCTTTTAAAATACAAAATAAATACAATATAGTTAAAAAAATGTTTTTTGATGTTGCTGTATTATTTGAACAAATTATTAAAAATTCGTAGACTTATAAATAGGAAGAAACAAGAAAAAGACGGAAGAGAATGAGGTGGCGTCCGTTTTTTTCCTAATATTTTCGTATTTAATTTTATTATCAGTTACTTCTAATATAAGTGTGGAAATGGGACCTTTTCATAATTAACAGCAGCGTAAAAATGTGAGTATTTAGCTATTTATTTGATTTTATCGTAATATTTCCATATGTTAGGCAATTTTGTAGCTTTGTTGAACAACGATGTTGTAATCATTTACATATAATAATATAAGTAATATAATATTTTTCTTTTTCTAAACAACGTAGGTTTTTCCCTTTATTTTCAGCTACTGGTAGATTGGTTTGGATATCGACTAGATTAGATTTAATAAAAGTTTCCATATTTCGACAAAAGATGGCGTTAGTGACACGAAATACAACATTCACAACATTTTGAATGTCAAAATACATTTTCACAAATCTGGATTATCTCCAATTATGAGTTATTTTTTACATCTCAACATAGATGAAGAATAATATGGAAGTCTAGGCATTTAGATTATGAGTTTAAATAAAAAATGAAAATGATGTTTTATAGCATTTCAAAAGTATGTGAATATAATCCAAGATTCGGATGCTGGTGTGTGGCGTGAAGTTTGGATTTCCCTCTGCTTACCCTTGTAGAGAAATGGCGTGATGGTTAGTTAGTAAGTTAGTTAGAAACTTGCATCATATGAAATAAGATCAGAATCATTGTTTTATAATAGCGATAATTCTCTTATCTTTAAAATTTCATTCTCACGGCAATTGCAAATGTAATAAGTATAACGTAGCTATTAGAATACGAATACCGCAGAGTTTAGACAATGAACCGCTGAAAAAACTGTGATCGCTTTCGAAATATCAACACATGTTACTATATTTAACGTCAAGATTCAAAATAAATATATAATAAATTAATCGTTAAAATCTGTGTCAAGTTCACAATTATAGCTGACTGCATTATGATATTACACTTCGTGAAAATCAACTTTTCATATTAGCAAAAAAATACCAGTCATTAGTGGTTATCAAACACCGTACGTGAAGCAAAGTTTAAATTTTAGAGGTGTGTTCTTTTGATATTAAAGGATGATGGAAGGAGATGTTTCTTATTTTTATTTGTTTATTTGTGTTTGAAAGTAATTCGGAATGCATCGAAACACGTGTCACAGTAAATATTAAGAAAAAGTGGATTTAGGGAATGAAATTTTAAATATATATAGATATTACCGCAAAATGGCTGGCGAATCAATAAATGGTAGTATTTGATATATTTCAAGAACTTGGTGATTTTTCATTTTATAATTAAAATGTAACTTTGTTTTAAAATCACCATATATATTTTATTATAACTTGATTATAATTTTATTACAACTTAATAAAATATATGTATAAATATATATATATATATATATATATATATATATATATATATATATATATATATATATATATATATATATATATATATATATATATATATATATATATATATATATATATACACATATATATATATATATATATATATATATATATATATATATATATATATATATATATATATATATATACACATATATATAAATATATATATATAGTAGTGAAACATGGAGTTGGCAAAAGAAGGATGAAAGTAGACTGAATGCAGTCGAAATGCGATCTCTCAGAAGAATGTGCGACAAAACGATGTATGATAGATGTACGAATAGTGAAATAAGGAAGGAATGCAAAGCTGAGATAAGCATTATCGATAAAATTAAGAAAGGTGTGTTGAGATGGTTTGGACATGTAGAACGAATGAGTGAAGAAAGAACGGTAAAACAAATTTATGAGGCGAATGTTAGCCGGAAAAGAAGCAGAGGAAGACCGAGAAAAACATGGCACGATCAGGTATGCCAAATACTTGAAAGTGGTCAGGTTAGGAGTCGTAACAATCGGCGGGTATGTATGAGGAGATGCATGAACGTGGAAGGGGCGAAGAATGTTTGCAAGGACAGAGTGGTGTGGCGCTCTATTCTCTCTGCCTACCCCTGCGGGGAAGCGGCGTGATGGTTAGTTAGTTTGTTAGTTATATATATATATATATATATATATATATATATATATATATATATATATATATATATATATATATATATATATATATATATATATATATATATATATATATATATATATATATATATTATTATATATTATATTATAATATATATATATATATATATATATATAGTTATATATATATATATATATATATATATATATATATATATATATATATATATATATATATATATATATATATATATATATATATAAACGGCCAGCGGGCCGCATGAGGCCCTCGACGCCCTTTCGTGCGGCCCGCGGTCATTTATAAAGAATATATTTTTAAACCAGTGGTATATTTGTGATATCATATATGCCCTCAAGTAATATCTATGAGCCAAGTCATGCGTGTTGTTATAAAAACAGTGAACAATATACGTTCGCACGCTCATCAGCATTGCCAATTTAAAGCAATATCAAAAAATCACGAAAACCAGTTAAGGTGTGCAACTTCAACTATTGAAATATATAATACTAATAATAATAAAACCCTTATCCGCACCCAAATGGTGCACAGGGCACTGCCTCATATAACGCACTGTTATCTTGATCGTTTTTACACTAGAAGGAAAGGTGATCAGCCCTCCGCTTCAGGTACCAACCAGTCCAGGGTAATATTGAATAAATATTACAGTGGAAAATCACTTATTTTTATTTGGACCCCCCTGGGAATCGAACCCGGAACCTACAGAACGGTAGCCGAGCGTGCTGACCATTACACTACGGAGGCAGACAAATATTGAAATACATAGATTAAGAAAAATTAAGAGTGAAGAGAAACTCTAATCTCGCACTGAGAGGTAATTGATCAATAATTAATTATTGGTTTTATTAAAAATATTTTTTAATTATCGTTTGATTGACAAATAATAATTTTGATTCTTTAATTATTAAAAATGTTTATTACTATACAAATACGTTTTTTTGTGCAGCCCTTGGGAAAATTTAAGGTCGTCGATGCGGCCGACGATGCAATTTGCGGTTGACCAGGCCTGCTCTAGATAACTGTAGAGGAAGATCCATTTCTATTGCCTGGTTCAGGTTCTCTGCGTCCTATATGCACATGGGTAAATGAATTCTGTGTTTTTCCGAATTTCTCTTTTATATCTAATTCGCCTGGATTTCTAATATAATAAGCACTAATATAATAAGTAAAGTAAGTAAAACTAATATAATAACACATACTAATATAATAAGCACAAACTAATATAATAACACAAACTAATATAATAAGCACAAACTAAAATAATAAGTAAAGTAAGTAAAACTAATATAATAACACATACTAATATAATAAGCACAAACTAAAATAATAAGTAAAGTAAGTAAAACTAATATAATAACACATACTAATATAATAAGCACAAACTAAAATAATAAGTAAAGTAAGTAAAACTAATATAATAACACATACTAATATAATAAGCACAAACTAAAATAATAAGTAAAGTAAGTAAAACTAATATAATAACACATACTAATATAATAAGCACAAACTAAAATAATAAGTAAAGTAAGTAAAACTAATATAATAACACATACTAATATAATAAGCACAAACTAAAATAATAAGTAAAGTAAGTAAAACTAATATAATAACACATACTAATATAATAAGCACAAACTAAAATAATAAGTAAAGTAAGTAAAACTAATATAATAACACATACTAATATAATAAGCACAAACTAAAATAATAAGTAAAGTAAGTAAAACTAATATAATAACACATACTAATATAATAAGCACAAACTAATATAATAACACAAACTAATATAATAAGCACAAACTAAAATAATAAGTAAAGTAAGTAAAACTAATATAATAACACATACTAATATAATAAGCACAAACGTAACGCCACACAATTGGATATTTATACCCTCTGATTCCCACGCCATTTTTTCGTTCAAAAACTCTCATCTGTATTTAATGTCATAATTTCCCTTTTTATACGTAACATACCGATTCATTCATCATACTTAGTTACAAACACGATAGCTTATTGTGTACATACGTAAATACAGTAAAACCATGCTATAACGGACCTCTATTCAACAAACATCGGATATAACGGGCAACAAAATCCGGCCAAATATATAAAAATTAGGAACGTCCTGTTAATATTATCCATTTCCGTAGTGTAATGGTCAGCATGCTTGGGTACCATTCTGGAGGTCCCGGGTTCGATTCCCCGGGGGGGGGGGGGGCTCAAATAAATATAAGTGATTTTTTCATGCAAGACTAAGATAAGCATTATCGATATTATGAAAGACGTGTTGAGATTGCTTGGATATGTGGAAGAATGAAAGAGGAAAGAAATATGAGGCGAACGTAGTAAGAAATAGAAGCAGGAGAAGAATGAGGAAAGCTTGTCAAGTATTTTAAATGTTTGGGCGTGGTCGGGTCAGGCCGGAATAATAATCGGGTATGTATTTCGCCTTCGTGGTGTAATGGTAAGCGTGTTTAGCTACCGCGCTGGAGGTCCCGGGTTCGATTCCCAGGGGGGTCAAAATAAATATTCGCGATTCAACACTCTAATACTTATTTGATATTACCCTGGACTGGTACCTGAAGTGGAGGGCTGATCACCTTTCCTTCATGTGTTAACGATCTAGGTAACACTGCGTTTTTATGATGGAGTACCCTATGCACCATTGGGGTGAGGATAAGGGTTTGAATGAATGAAAAAAGAAAAATATTATACATGCTTAAATTGAAGTATCGCCCCATGTAGACAATTTTTAGCAGCCATGATAATCACGTCATACATCTAGCTCTAGAATTTGGACATAATGCCGTCCTATTCGTAGACTGCACCTAGCCGGACTAACAACACACTGCCAAAAATGAAGTTACCAGTGGTAAGATCACATCTCGATGATCTAATAACACTTATTGACCATGCGTCAGATAACGAACTTCAACTATAAAATACACATTTTCCTAATTTCAAAGAGTTGATTGTAATAAAAAAAACAGCAAACTTTAAAAGTGCAATCAAAACTTGATTCCTTTTTCAATGCAGGATTACTGAAAGCAAGCTCGTCGATATCAAACAGCAACGTCACTTCAAGATGAGTGTTCAAAGACAGGAAATATAATATTATTTGTGTTCTGTTCATATTTAAAGGACATTTTTAAAAATTGTTTTAAACCTGTTTTTATATTAAAATTTTGAGCATAGAGCATTTCGAGAATACCTCTTCCGTTTTAAAATTAGATAAAACTTTACTGGTGAATGTGATGAGACGTCATCGCAAGATGTCTCTCATTTATTGTAGGTACGTCCAATTTTAGGTAAAGAAAGATTTTCATTGGAAACAGAATGTGCGAAAGAAGGTATGCAGTTGACAATATTGATCAGGCAACAGGGCATAAAGATCTATCAGATTTCGTGGTGTCTTGTATAGACAATATGACAAGACGAATAAGATAAAATTATGAGACAAATCTTGATATAAGATATTAAATCCATTGTGTCTATTATGTTATTTTAAGGGATCAACCTTATTAATTTATTTACAACATCTTGAGTGTGAACACTCAAAATGTTGTAAATAAATTATCTGGTCAAATTATAAGCTTAAATAATAAAAATGAAAATGGTATTTTCTGGCGTCTCTCATGTGTGTGATTGTAATCCAGGATTCGGACCTTACATACTATCATATGAGTTTCTGCTTAGTAAAAAGCTTCTTTACATCTCACCAATAGATGTCTCTAGTGAAGTTCTAGTGATTCAAGAACAAGGTTTTAAAATTGGTTCATATGTATAGAACTTCCAAGAATTTGAGTAGTGTGGTTGTCAATAATGGGTAGAATCGGTGAATGTTACACGTGTGTAAAGTGATCACTTAAACCAGCCTATGACGGTCGTCAGCCCCGTAAATGCCCAGACTTCCATATTCTTCTTCATCTTTGATGACATGTTAAAAAAAATGTTTTATTAATTTATTATTGACTATACAATCCACTATCATTTTTTAAGACATATAAACTAAATATGATATAAATCCTTGTATATTATTTGCAAGAAAATTTTTCTAAGGAAACCAATTAATATATATGTTTTTTAAAAGTTTTTATTTAATGCACTTTCGGTTTTAACGGACACCCTCTATTACCAATTAGTCCGTTATATCGAGGTTTCACTGTACGTGTAATACATACTTAACTTGTCTGGTACAAATCTTGGAAGATAATCGGTATGATCCATCCTACGTGATGTAATTTACAATTACTTTTGACGTAACGTTAAACATCTCATTTGTAATAGAGTGAAAATATTGTGACAGTAATAATGTGGTTTATTAATTTATTTTATTTTATTTTATTTTATTTTAAAATTTCTTCTGCTACAATATTTAAAACACAGAAACAAAACCATTTTCGATCAAGCTAAATTAAAAAGCTGCCTGACATATAACATATAAAATGGACCCAATCAGGGATCTAAAATAAATAATCTGAAAAAATACTTTATGCAAATATATCTATCTTCTTCTTCTTCTTCTTTTTGATGGCTTTTCACCCATCTTGGGCGTTATCGCCAGTGTCGAGTTATTCTTTATTTACACTTTTTACATTTGACTAATAAGTGTTAGTATTCCTGTTAGTGGGGTTAGTTTTATTAGTAATGTTAGTTTGTTTAGTGAGTTATTTTAGTAAGTGATCATACACCTTTACAAATTTATACAATTAATTTTAAGGTATTTACATATTATTTTATAAACAAGTTTGTTAGGGGAGGTTAGTAAGGTTAAGGTGTTGGTGGGAAATGGAACGTTTATGCTGGAGAGGTCTGAAAGGAAGCTCGGGTAGCCGTCATTCAACGGGCACCCTAACAACATGTGATCTAGATCCTCCTCTTCAAGACGACATTCACACATGGCAGTATCCCGGACATGTATTCTAAACAAGTGATCACTGCAACAGCAGTGGCTTAGTCGCATTCTGCATAAAGATGTTGTCTCGAACTTGTTTAGAGTTATCCGGGAGAACCAGGGTTTCTCCGTTACCAAAATATATCTATGTTAGTTATATTTTTTCATTTGTTTTCTTTAAATACTATTTATCATTAGAATCCTAACTGTCCATCAAACCTCCTGACCTTAGTTTTTCCCTCTACCTCCTTCCCTAAACTCCCCTTTTCCTTTGCCCTCCTTATTATCATCTTTTGTAATTTATGTTTTTTTTTAATGTTTAAGTACTATCTACCCTCTGATTGCAAACAGCTTTATATGGTCTCAAACGCTTTGATAGATATCACTGGTTTATTTTTGATTGGTTAAAAGATATTGCTTTTTAACAATAAACCTGCCAATGTATTTTTTTCTGTACATTTTTTAAAAATAAATAAATAAAAATATGTTTATAATATAATTTATATTTGAAGCACTAACTTTGTGATTTTCCATGAACTTTTTTTCCAATACTGAAATCAGTCTTGATAAAGAAGCGCTTAGCTTCAAAACCGGTAGACATTATAATTAAGTTATAATAATATATTTAAAGTGATTTTCAAACGAGGTTACATTTTAATTATAAAAATATGTTTTTTACCTTAGTTTTTATAGGCCTATTTACTTCTCCCGTTTTTCGTTTTATATTTTATATTTTGCCCTGTGATAGTTTTGTTTAATTTTTTTATTATTTTTAAAAACTTTTGTTCAAATCTTTATTCCCACTCTTCTTTGCCAATTTTTTCAATAAAATCTTGCAGTTAGGGTAGATCGCTTAAGCCAGCCAAGTGCCAGGTCGTTAACCCTGAGATGGTTATACTTCCATCAACTTTCATATAAAGACGAACGTATCATATTAAATTATTTTTGACATCTCATCAAAGATGACAAAGAATATGGAAGTCTGGGCATTTACGGGGCTGACGACCGTCATCGGCTGGTTTAAGTGATCACTTTACACACTACTCAAATTCTCGGAAGTTCTATATACATGAACCAATTTAGAAACCTTGAATCACTAGAACTTCACTAGAGACATCTATTGGTGAGATGTAAAGAAGCTTTTCATTAAGCAGAAACTCTTATATTATTTCTTATTAACTCCTGTAATTGGAGATAATCCAGATTTTGTGAAAAAGTATTTGGACACACTCAAAATGTTGTATCATATCAAGCTGAGATACCTATAAATTGACATATTTCTTTTAAATTTATTTATTTCAAAACATATTACATACGTAAGTCATATATATATATATATATATATATATATATATATATATATATATATATATATATATATATATATATATATATATACATATATATATATATATATATATATATATATATATATATATATATATATATATATATATATATATATATATATATATATATATATATATATATATATATATATATATATATATATATATATATAAATATATATATATACATATAATATTCCCGATGAGCAATTTCTATTTCTCATTTTGGAACATGGGATTAAGGTTAACAAGACTGGAACACAAATAATAAAGTACCAAAAAAGTTTTTTTAAATAACCATAACTAATACTAATACATGGCAAAATATAAAAATAATTTCATTTCATTTCTTTCATTCAAACCCTTATCCGCACCCCAATGGTGCATAGGGCACTGCATCATATAAACACAGTGTTATCTTGATCGTTAACACATGAAGGGAAGGTGATCAGCTCTCCGCTTCAGGAACCAGTCCAGGGTAATATTGAATAAATATTAGGGAGAATTAATCACTTTTATGTATTTGACCCCCCTGGGGATCAAACCCGGGACCTCCAGAACGGTAGCCGAGCGTGCTGACCATTACACTACGGAGGCGGACAAAAAAATAATTAACAGGTATAATAAATAGGCATAAGAACCATACTTAGAAATAAATGAGAAAAAAATAAGGTAAGAAGCATATTTAAAATACACAAATGAGAAAATAAAATAAATGAGAAAATATAAAAAACATAAGGTAGAAACAAAATAAGAATAGTTATTAACAGTTTGGACTTCCCTCTTAAGTCTTGAAGGTAATAAATAATGTTTATAGACATAAATTACATGTTATATGATACTAATTTAAGAGTACAGTGGCATTTCTAGATAACAAAACCGGACATACATAAATGCATTTGTAATGATTAACGTATTAACGTAGTTTAATAAAATACGGAATATGAAATAAAGTGAAAGGATGAAAATACTCATGTTATAATACTAACAATTTTGTAAGATAAAAATCTTGATAGTTATTATATCTAAAGTTAATATTTTTGGATGCCACATATGGGATAGAGTCAAGAGCACACTCAAAGAAAGCCCAATCTCTTCTAAGAATTTATTTATCTTAACTGCAGACAGTTAGTAGAAATCCATTTTGAATTTTTGAAAAAAAAATTAACAATTTTTTTTTTAAATTAACTTTTTACTTATTATTTTTGACATCTCATCAAAGATGAAGAAGAATATGGAAGTCTGGGCATTTACGGGGCTGACGACCGTCATAGGCTGGTTTAAGTGATCACTTTAGACACGTGTAACATTCACCAATTCTACCCATTATTGACGACCGCACTACTCAAATTCTTGGAAGTTCTGTATATATGAACCAATTTAGAAACCTTGTTCTTGAATCACTAGAACTTCACTAGAGACATTTATTGGTGAGATGTAAAGAAACTTTTTATTTAGCAGAAACTCTTATATTAGTATGTGAGGTCCGAATCCTGGATTATAATCACACACATGAGAAACGCCAGAAAATACCATTTTCATTTTTATTATTTAAGCTTATAATTTGACCAGACAATTCATTTACAACAATCTTTGATGAGATGTCAAAAATAATATGAAAATAACTCCTGTAATTGGAGATAATCCATATTTTGTGAACAAGTATTTGGACACACTCAAAATGTTGTAACGTTTTACTTAGTAAATACCACTTTTTCTTAAAATCTTCTGTGAAACGTGTTTCGATGCATTCCGCATCATCTTCAAACATTTTCAAATACGGTGTTTGAAAATGGTGCGGAATGTATCGAAACACGTGTCACAGTAGATTTTAAGAAAAAGTGGTATTTACTAAGTAAAACATTAATAAAAATGGATAGATTTTACGACAAAGTGACTCCCGAATCAATTAATGAAATTTTAAACTAATTAAAAATGTTATTTGCAGAGACCCACGGTGGAGTTCTTTTTACATACATTTTTATGGTTTTTATCTATTTTAGCCTAATATACAAACAAGAAAGAGAGAAAATAATAAGAATTTAAACTATTTTACAATTTTTATAGAATTAACTCTTGATCATTTACCCATTCCTATATTTTGCCTTTGTTTCATATTTTATTATGACCTCTAACCTCTGTCGGCCCAAATTGTTGAGTAATACTTATATAATATTTAAAATTAAACAAGGTTATTGGATTGAATTCTACTTTTATTTACATATATGTATATGAGCCTTTCGTATTAATAAGACATTATCAAACACTCTTGTTTGTGTTGATAGAGTGTTTGATAATGTCTTAATAAGACGAAACGCGTCACATATTATCATATATATATGTAAGTAAAAGTAGAATTCAATCCAATAACCGTGTTTAATATTGGATATATTATCCAACAACTCTTCTAAGAACTTCATAAATGAGGACTTAAGGTGCATAACCGGAAACACGTTAAAAGAACGAATAAATAACACGGAAATTCCATAAAAATGTAGTACGGGGGATATAGTCAGATCGGGAAGACAGCGAAGACGATTCTGAAACGCCCATGTCAATCGAATGCAAGAAAATAGATTGGTCCGAATTGTTCTTTAAGAGAACCCAGACGGAAGAAAACTATCTGGAAGACCTCAAAAGCGATGGCGCGACAGCTAACAGTCCACCTCACAAGAGACGGATATCGAGGAACAGGAGACAGATCCTCAGATCTATACGAAGGGAGAAAAATGATAATAATATTTTTGGTTTTATTAAATACACGTTTTTTACTTTGTTTAGTTCAATTTTCCTTAAACTACCTTTATACGTTGTATGCTAGGGCAGTGTTCCGCAAACTTTTTCTATTCAAGAATTTATAGAAGAATGTAGAAGTGTGGGCATGTACAAGCCTTAAGACCTATCAAAGTATGATTTAAGTGATCAATACAATACAATACACGTGTAACATTCACCATTCAACCCAATATAAATAAAAGTTATATTTGTGATTCAGTAAAAAAAATTGCAGTAAAAAACAAAAAAAAAAGAGTAATAAATAAACCCTGAAGAGGGCAACAGGTTGTTGCCGAAACTAGTTGGTTAGTAAAGTATTTTTATTTCTCGAAATAATATATAAAAATATTACATCTTATTATGCTCCTTTGGCTCCATCTCTAATTAAAATTGGATTTAATCAATTTTTTAAAAAGACCTTTATAAAATCAAAATAAAATGCCTAAATCTATACATAAACAAACAAATTCTTTCGATGATATTGCTATCCAAGGTTATTTACAATAAGATTTTTCGAATCAGAATATGAATCCAGTTTTAAAATAAAACAACAATATTAATTTATGTATAAAAAAATTCACAGTAAATTAAGCGTTTGAAATAAATTAACGGAATGGTGCCATTTTCAATGAAACGAATGTTGTTTTACAATTAGCCAAACTTATTAATTAGAGTTTCATAATGTAAATATATATATATATATATATATATATATATATATATATATATATATATATATATATATATATATATATATATATATATATATATATATATATATATATATATATATATATATATATATATATATATATATATATATATATATATATATATATATATATATATATATATATATATATATATATATATATATATATAATTTTTGTATTACCATGTTAGTATTCGGCTCAACACAGGCCATGCCGAGAGAGCCGTATGAAATGAATATGCATATTGAATGTATCTATGTATTATGAAGAAAAAAAAAAAATATATATATATATATATATATATGTTTCAGGACAGAAGATTTTGGCGTTCCATCCTCTCTACCTACTCTTGCGGGGAAATGGCGTGATGATATAAGCAGTAGTTATAGTATATATTCTTGGTAATTTTTATATATAGCCAGTAAAGGTGTTGTCTTTTCAATGACTATTCATATAATTTTTTAATAATAATTATATTAATTTTGCCATTAAACTTTATTCTATGATACAAAATGGCCTTTAGCGTTATAATAATCAACTGTTTGTGTTGTCATCTAAATAATTATCCATTTCACGCCTTTCAATACTCACGACATGAAAAAATCATTAATAAAAGTAATTATATAGTTTAGTTATAACTAATCTCTAAATATAGTAAATAATTCTAAAAAGTGTATAAATGCTGACCTTGATTGTGATTTTATTCACAGTAAGAATAAAATTATAGAAATGTTTTTTTTTTATGTATTATGAATTCATATTAATTGAGAAATATTTCCTGTTCATTTTTGTCAATTTTCTTATCAATAGTGTAATAGAGACATCACAGAAAAATTCACTTTAAACGTTAAGGGTGTATTCTCAAGTATACAAAATCAGTACCCGACCGGCTGAGAAGTCGCTGTGTGTTGTCTTTTGTAGAATATATTTTATATTGAAATCAGGCGAACAAATATTAATACATTTTTTAAACTTCATACCATTAAATATTTTTTTTTCAAAACCTTATATTAATTTCTAAAACAAACTTATTTTTTCAGTACCAAAACGGAGTTATAAGCAAACAAATGCAATTACCTTAAATGTTACCTGCGTTTAAGGTAATACAACGCAACACAGAATTTAATCACCGGCCGACCGCCGAAGAGGTAACATGTCTTTCCACAACCAATTTTTTTAAAGAATGTATATTGGATATATTTATTCAATATTACCCTGGACTGGTACCTGAAGCGGAGGGCTGATCACCTTTCCTTCATGTGTAAACGATCAAGATAACATTGCGTTTATATGACGCAGTGCCCTGTGCACCATTGGGGTGCGGATAAGGGTTTTTTTATTATTATTTATTATATTGGATACCTTTTGGTTTTTAGAACTACATAGAAAAAATATTTTTAATTTTTTTTAACTCTCTTTGAACTTTCGATAACTCCTTTCTTTTCAAAACCATGTATTTTTTTTTTTTAAATTCAACACAAAAATGATGTTTTTAGTAAAAAATTCAATTGCGTCAAATGTTACCTGGGTATAAAGAAAAATTAGTTGCGATTTATCGTATATTGGGTCTTAGACCATCGCCAAGTACAATAGCAATCATAAAAGACGTTCGTGTGCCATTTTCTTCCAACTGTCAATCACAGTGTTAATGAGAAATTAGTATTGTTATCATTGGTCAAGAAATGCGGTGTTTGTTAACAATATCATGACAGATTCCCGTCACGATATTGCATTATTATCTGAAGAACAATCATTGCTTTTGTGCACAAAAACTTGGAAAAATACAATGATTTCAAACTGTAGTACAATGAACACAGCTTAACCAACTTTACTGGATTATTAGTTATTCATTTATTTTATTAAAATTAAACACTTGAATATACCACTTTATCGAGTTTTATTTTTGCTAACGACTAGTTTCGAAAACGACAGATGTTTTCATCTTCAACTAACGAACAAAAATATATTTATGTGTATATATATACATAGGTTAATAAATATAGGGAGGGGGGTTAAGGAACAAGATTTTTTGTAAAAGGAAACATTGATAATGATGGTGACGTATTTTGAAACAGTATATTATTAATTATTGTTTTATCTGAATTTAAATTTTTATGTATTTCTAAATTTTTTAAATTATTCATGACTTGACTTTTATTTGTAACAGAGTGTAATAATTTAAATGTATAAGAGTCAAATGAATGGTTAGTTTCCATGATATGATTTGCAAATTCCGAAAAATAATTACTTGTTAGTCCACGGCGATGTTCTCTTATTCTAATTCTTAGACTTCTCGCAGTTTGGCCAGTATATATATATATATATATATATATATATATATATATATATATATATATATATATATATATATATATATATATATATATATATATATATATATATATATATATATATATATATATATATATATATATATATATATATATATATATATATATATATATATATATATATATATATATATATATATATATATATATATATATATATATATATATATATATATATATATATATATATATATATATATATATATATATATATATATATATATATATATATATATATATATATATATATATATATATATATATATATATATATATATATATATATATATATATATATATATATATATATATATATATATATATATATATATATATATATATATATATATATATATATATATAAATATATGTATTCAAGTGTTTAATTTTAATAAAATAATCATGTCATTCCACAAAGTTAATGCCGAATGAATAAATAATATATTCATTTATTTATTTATTTATTTAATGGCTGTTGTATCTGTAATAGTTGCCGTGGTGCAGTCTGGAAAAAAAAAGAAAATAGAAAGCACGCATTTTCAATATGATAATATGTGCTTTTTCTTTTATATTGTAAGTCGAACCTTTTATCGTGGTGTGTCAAAACCTTAAAATATCAAGTTAAAAATATGCCTCTTTTGCTGGGATAAAGTACATTTTCTGGGCATTCCGAAAACATGTACAACTGAAAATTGAGATAAACAGATGGCGCTGCCATCATTTAAAAAAAGCTGTTTTCAAATAAATCATGTTTTAACATTTTTCATATTATTTTATAATAAAATTTAATAAAATGTGCCGTCGGCACGAGAAAATTCAGTGAGAGCATATTTTTGTAATTCATAATTATGGGCATGATAAAAAAAACTGTCATATGTGTACAACACACGCAAATGAAATACTTTTTCCAAACTTTAAATTAATCTGTGAATTACATAAGATGTTTTTGGTGTGTCTAAATCCCTGTTCACAAATCTATTCAGGCGTCTCTCAATATGTAAAATAATATGTAAATAGGAAATAGCATATATCTAATAGATGCAGAGGATGACCGATGAAAACTTGGCCATGATCAAGTATTTGAAATAGTTAAAAGTGGTCAGGTCATGAGTAGGAATGATCAGTGTGTATATATGAGGAGATGCATGAATGTGGTATAGATGAAGATTGTTATCAAAGACTGATAGGTGTGGCGTTCTATTTTGTCTACCTACCATGCGGTAAGCGTAATAGTTAGTTAGTTAGTTCATTTTATTTGAAAACTGTTTTTTTTTGCTATAATTTTTGTTACTTTTTAAAATGCTTTTATCTTTGGCAACCAGTGGTTCATTCAATGATTTTCCATTCCTACATAATGACCATGATTCTACCTTCATCTTCACCTTGACCTCAGAAGATAATAAAAAAAGCTGTGCATAATCAGCGCAACTAACCGCATTGTCTGATATTTCCTCTCGACTCTTTTCAATATTTATCAATACCATTGTAGTTTGATTTCAGAAGCTCTTAAACATTTTCCTTAAGAAAACCTCTGTTCACAGTTATTTTAACTCTATTTTAATTTTTTAATCAATAATTAAATTATCATTATAAAATTAAAAGACTTTGTTTTCACCACTTTTTTTATTCATATAATTCAACCTACCGGTTTCAACAATACATTGTCATCATCAGGGTGTATTTTAAATATAAAAAAAAAAACATTAAAAATATTACAATCATTAAAGAAAACACTTCGTTTTATACCACTTGAGTTTTATTATAGACTACATGTTTCAGAAGTTAAACTTCCATCATTCAGGTCTGTATAAAAACGAAGTGTTTTCTTTAATCATTGTAACATGTCTTACCACAAAGTTAATGCCGAAACAATAAATAAAATTAAAAATATTAGCATACTTTCACAAAAAAACTTCCACACACTCCATAAAAATCCTAAATGTTTTTTTTTTTATATATTTAAAATAAACCCTGATGATGACAATGTATTGTTGAAACCAGTAGGTTGAATTATATGAATAAAAAAAGTGGTGAAAACGAAGTCTATTAATTTTATAAAGATATTATAAAATGTACCACAAAATATCTGCGGAAAACATTCAAGAAATAATTAAATTAATTAAAGTGTGAAAAATTTTAAAAATTAATAAAAATAGAGGTAAAATATCTGTGAACAGAGTTTTTTGTTGTTGTAGTAGATGAAGTATGTTTAGACTCTCCTTATCATCCATTGTTTACATTGTGTAATACCACTTTTATAAACACTTATTTGTGACTGCCGGTTTCGGAAAATTATTCCATCGTCAGGTCATTAAAATAAAAGTATTACGATTTGATATTTGTTTACAAAAAATTCGGAATGAGAGAAAGACGTCAAATCAATCACAATGGGAATTATTTCTAAAGTGGATTCGAAGTTAAATTAAGTCGGTTATTTACTATGGGTAAATCTGTATTCATTGCTTTACTTATTTCTAATTTTTCTAGATTAATTATTACTTCTTAACAAAGACCAGTTTTATTTACATATTTTTTTTTATTAACATGAACTGAATACATTTATTTAAAGAACAATTTTAAACATATTTAAAAAAAATTGCAGAGACCCACCAAGCCACCTTGTGTGTCTTGTCGGTGGAGTTCATTTTACATAATACAAACAAAAAAGAGAAAATTAAGAATATATACTTACATAAAATTAACTCTTGATCATTTACCCATTTATATATATATATATATATATATATATATATATATATATATATATATATATATATATATATATATATATATATATATATATATATATATATATATATATATATATATATATATATTTATATATGTCTATATATATGTATATATATATATATATATATATATATATATATATATATATATATATATATATATATATATATATATATGTATATATATACATATATATATATATATATATATATATATATATATATATATATATATATATATATATATATATATACATATTATTCAATTTCAAAACATAGTGCTTGAATCACTAGAATTTCACTAGAGACATCTCGGCTGTGCAAATTTAAAACACAGTAAGGGACATTTTTTTTTGTAGTACATTTTTTTTTGCATTTTTGGACTAAGTAGATTCTACTTAGTCCATAAATGCAAAAAAAACGTACTACAAAAAAATGTCCCCCACTGTGTTTTAAATTTGAGCAGCCGATCTATTGGTGAGATGAAAGAAGCTTTTAATTGAGCAGAAACTATGTCATTTCTACAAGTTTTTGGACACACTCAAAATGTATATACGATGGTTAAAAACATCACACAAAAGCTATCTCAAACGTTGGGCAATAGCCTCATCAATCAACAAAAATTTAGATCGAAAGCTGTGATTGAAAACATCTGGACTCTCATCAGAAAAATCGTTCACGATTCTGCCGACGGATCTAGAACGGCCATAAATAAAACCTAATAAAAAAATCAAATCTCTGAAACGTATCGAAGCAGATCTTCGTAATTTATAATAAATATTAGTACAACCTAGACGTTATCAATGTGATCCATCAGCTTTCGTGATGCACGTAGGTTTGTATTTTATTATATATTTTAAATATATTGTATTGTAATATACAAACAAATTAAGATGAACTGCAAATTGAATTAAAGTCAATATTTAATAGATTTATATTATCCACTGACACTTCGTGATGGAATTGCATTTTTAATATATTATTAGATTAAAACCAATATTTTTAGCTTTTCCACTTAATTTTTATTTGACCAGCGACCGGGTTTCGTCGTTACCGACATCATCTGACTGGTAGGAGGCTATGCAAATTGTTATATTATATCGTAGTCGTACAGGCGAAAGTGACCAACTACCAAAACGTAAAATGTTCAGGAGGGCCATTTAATTCACTTTTTCTTGGCAAGAAAATAAACACCAATGCAGTTAGTCATTTTTACTAAGTCAATATAATATACTTCCAAGTTTAAAATCCTTTGGTTTTTTCAGGGCAATATTAAGCTTGTAAGATAGCAAATAGTCAATGATCACGTTTTTGTTAAACAATGCACTTGGTCACTTTCTCCTGTATGACTACGATATATAAAACAAGGTAGGAGTTGATAACCATGATTTGATATAATTTTGTTGAGAAATTAATTTAATTTGAGTGAATTTAAGTATTGTATGATATGAAAAATATTTTTTATAAAGGTTTTTTGTATTGAGAGCACGATTTTATACACGATTTTTTTTTATACTATAACATTATATAAAATCGTGCTCTCAATACAAAAAACCTTTATAAAAAATATTTTTAATATCATACAATACTTAAATTCACTCAAATTAAATTAATTTCTCAATAAAATTATATCAAATCATGGTTATCAACTCCTGCCTTGTTTTATATATAACATAACAATTTGTATAGCCTCCTACCAGTCTGATGATGTCGGTAACGACGAAACCCGGTCGCTGGTCAAATAAAAATAAAGTGTAAAAGCTAAAAAAAATATTGGTTTTAATCTAATAATATATTATTCAATATTTAATTTTCAAGAAATACAAATACCTACACCCCCCATTAGCTAGTGTTGTCTCCCATAAATTATTGCTGCATAAAACTGTCACTTAGAATTGTATGGCTACACAAGGACCGTCAGTCCATTTGATCTTCACATTCGTTTGAAAATGCCATAACAAGGCGAAACAATGTCACAATATGAATTTTTTATGTGTTTTCGTTAATAAAATACAACTTGGTAGACTCAAAAAAATATGTGTTTGATTTAAAATTAATACTAAAATTAAAATGGAGTTACAAATTATTGAATTAATTTATTTTTTCAACCCTTATCCAAACCCAATGGAACATAGGGCACTGCATCATATAAACGCAGTATTATCTTGAACGTGAATGTGTTAACACACGAAAGAAAGGTAATCAGCCCTCCGTTTCGGGTACCAGTCCAGGGTAATATTGAATAAATATTACAGTTAAAAATCACTGATACTTATTTGACACCCTCCCTAAGAATCGAACCCAGGACCTCTAGATCGGTAGCCGAGCATGCTGACAACTGACTGATGTTTTCTGAATTCCAAAATTAGTGAAGTGTGGTTTTCAATCATGCGTAAAATGGTGATTGTAACACGTGTATAAAGTGATCACTTAACCAGCCTATGATAGATCATCAATTCTGAAAAAATCCATACGTCATACAGTATAAACAAATTAATGTTTATACTGTTAAGTATTCTTTAAATTATTATATAGTACTTCACTTTGTCCGCCGCCATAGCGCGCTGCGCTACCATGCAGGAGGTCTCGGGTTCGATACTCAAAAGGCTAACGCTAAATTTTAGTGATTTCTCAGTCTAATATTTATTTAATATGACCCTGGACGTGTACCTTGTGCGGAAGGCTGATCATCTTTCCTTCTTGTATTTAACCATCAAGATAACACTACTTCTATACGATGCAGTTCCCTATGCACCATTGTGTGTGTATAAGGGTTAGAAGAAGAAGAAGAAGACTTCACTTTATTGTTTTTAATTACGTACTTGGTTAAAAATTCTCCGAACGCCTGCTTCATAAGTCTGTTATCCTATTTCTTCGTAATTAGTGTTGCCAGCGGCAAAAAAGGCCAAATCGCTAATTTTTATTTGCGTTCACAAATCAAATAATAATCACAAATCACTCCGCCCACTCCAAGAGGTGGCCATAACGTGAGCAAACAAAGGAAACCCAGCTCGAAGCCTTTCTAAAGTGGATCGAGGTCGGGTGGGATAAGGTTAACATTAGGTCAACGTGACGTAACGTGTGTGCATGCCTAAAAACAACGTCATCGACAGGTCAAGGCTGCATCGGTTCATCGTTCGTGTGTCTTGTTTGAAAAGTGTATGTACGTAATATTTTTATTTTATTTTATTTTTATTTTTTTTGACATCTCATCAAAGACGAAGAAGAATATGTAAGTCTGGGCATTTTCGGGGCTGACGATCGTCAAAAAATAATATGAAAGATAGCTCCTGTAATTGTAATCCAGATTTGTGAACAAGTATTTGGACACACTCAAATGTACGTAATATTTCACGATACGACTCGCCAAAATAAAAAGATTTTAGAATGTATATATATATATATATATAAAATAAAATTTGACAAATATACCTTTTGCCTTTCACTACCGATATATATAACATTAAGATGTATAGTTATATCACGGATTTATGAAAAACGATTATCTCCGAATTTCGTAAACCTTCATAAGTGATATGTATTCACTTTATTGGCAGATTTTTTAAAGAAAACATTTTTCCAAATAAAATCTTCATAAAAAAACTCATCAGTCAACGTGTTATGAGTTGTAGAAATGTTACAACAGGGTGAGAGTAACATAACATACATTTTATGCTTTGACATCTCAACATAGATGAAGAAGAATACGGAAGTCTGGGCATTTACAGGGCTTACGACCGTCGTACGCTTTTTGAAGTGTAACATTCACCAATTCTACGCATGATTGACAACCAAACTACTCAAATTCTTGAAACTTTAAGATATTTCGATCAAACTCGAAACACAGTGTGCGAGACTTAACTAGAGACATCCGTGGTGGGATGAGGGAAGCTTTTGCTTAGCAGAAACTCTTTCATTTGTGTGTGAGGTCCGAATCCTGGATTATATTCACATACGTGAGAAACGCTAGAAAACATATTTTCCTTCCTGCATATTCCTATTTATACCCTTACCCTTTTACTCCCACCTCCACACACACACACACACACACACACACACACACACACACACACACACACACACACACACACACACACACAAACACACACTCCCATTCTTCTCTTTTTTATCTCTTAATGTTTCAAAAGTAACATGAATGTGGAATTGTTTAATTGGCTTTATTATTAATGTTACTTTTTTGTCAATGTAATGTAATGTTTATTATTGTGAATGTAACTATTTTTTTTAATGTAAGGCTGTACAATTCCCGAACAAGTAAATACATATATAAATAATAATAAAATAAAATAATAAAACCCTTGTCCGCACCCCAATGGTGCATAGGGCACTGCTTCATATAAACGCAGTGTTATCTCGATCGTTTACACACGAAGGAAAGGTGACTAGCCCTCCGTTTCAGGTACCAGTCCAGTATTTATTTGACCCCCCCTGGGGATCGAACCCGGGACCTCCAGAACGGTAGCCGAGCGTGCTGACCATTACACTACGGAGGCTGACTGACCATTACACTACGGAGGCGGACATATTAAAAAAATCAACATTATTTTCATTTTTTCTCAAACTCATACTTTGACCAGTTTTTTTTATAGTAGTAAAAGCAAACGTCATAATACTCCACTTCATTTCAGAGTAAACGTGTTTAGTTTTTTCATCACGCCTTTAAAATACATATCGCTCACTCCTTTCAAGAACGTCATAAATAAAAAAAATCGATTTTTCAGGAGATCGTTTTTAAAGTTTAAAAATATAATAAAATGTATTAAAAATAAATATCAAGCCACTTATTGAACTTTTTACTGTGCAACAGATCTTTTAAGGTAGAATCTGAAGGTTTTTTCTCCATTTGAAAAATATTTAGTATATTTAAAAATATAATTAAACAATACCATTTCTTCAAAATGCATATACAACACTTTCTGCCCTGTAGCGGGTAAATATTAAGCTAAAAATATGCCGCTTTTGCTGGGATATAGTTCATTTTCTGGGCATTCCGAAAACATGGCACAACTGAAAATTGACGATTTTTTATTTATGACGTTCTTTCAAGGAGTGAGCGATATTTTCATTGTTGAACGTTAATTTTTCAATGATCGTGCGCAGAATAAATAACATTTCTTGTTATTTCTCTCTTGTGTGTCTCACGTGTTGCTTTGGTTTAATGGTTGCCTTTGTTTTGCATTCATTTCACATCAAAACCCACAGCCTTAACCTTTTGGGTAACATTGAGAAATATATCAAAAAGGAAACAATTCACCTTTGAAACCTACAAACACAAAATATAAATCACTTCACTAATTCAACCGCCCACGTTTTAATTTTTGTGCATATTTTGTAATTCTTTTTATAATGAGAATAAAAATCAATAAAAAGCTTTTCATCTCTCCAATAGATGTCTCTAGTGAAGTTCTAGTGATTAAAGAACAATTTTTAATTAATGTTTACTTACAACATTTTGAGTGTTTCCAAATACTTGTTCACAAAATCTGGATTATCTCCAATTACAGGAGTTATTTTCATTTCATTTTTTGACATCTCATCAAAGATGAAGAAGAATATGGAAGTCTGGGCATTTACGGGGCTGACGACCGTCATAGGCCCACTCCTTTCAAGAACGTCATAATTCAAAAATCGACCATTTTCAGTTGTGCATATTTTCAGAATACCCAGAAAATGTACTATATCCCAGCAAAAGCGGCATATTTTTAACTTAATATTTACCCGCTACAGGGCAGAAAATGTTATTTTTGCATTTTGAAGAAAATGTATTGTTTACATATTTTTAAAAATAAACTACATATTTTTTAAATTGAGAAAAAACCTTCAGGTTTTACCTAAAAAGTTTTGTTGCACAGTAAAAAGTTCAGTAAGTGGCTTGATATTTATTTTTAAAAGATTGTGTTATATTTTTAAACTTTTTAAACGCTGTCTTGAAAAATCAAGTATTTTGATTTATGACGTTCTTGAAAGGAGTGAGCGAAATGTCAAATCGTCAAAAAAACCGTTTATGGGAAGTTTATAAGAAGGAAGAAGGAGATGAGTTTTATAAATCAATAGGTACACATACATTTTTACATGAAACTCTCTTTATAAAACATTCTCAAATCCCTGAGATTAAACTCTCAGTTAGTTAAACTTAATATTATACTCAATTCACTTGATCGGGACCTCAAATACTAGGCCTTCGTATAAAAGATAAAGTAGGTACTTTAAGTAGGAACTTGCAAAAAATAGTCGAGCTCTACATATACGCATGGAATGCATTTTTTGTATTTTTTTATACAAGGTTAGCAATCAAAAGTCAATCAGAAATAAATTAACCGCATAACATTATATTATAATGAATGTATTTTACATTTAAGTATATTACATGTTAAACCTAATCATGTTTTTAACCGAGACAAATTAATTATTTCATTATTATAATCATTCATTATAACAAAGTTGATTTGAACAAGTTACATGGGGGTGCTTAGAATCAAAATGGATTATGTAATGAAATGGGACATGGAATTTTACATTTTTACGTCTAAAGTTGAAAAAACTATGGAAGTCTGGGAATTTACTGGGTTTATATCCGTCTTAGGCTGGGCTAAACTCAGGGTCTCTGCCAAAAAAAAGTTACTCAAATCGACCATAGATGCTGCCGCGAATTCAGAAATTTGTGAATTATGTGATATGGATATACAGCCCTGGCCATATGTATTAGGCACCCCTACGGAATTAGTTTATGTATTTAAATTTATTTATTACTTCGAGAAATAAAAATACTTTGTGTTCTGATCCACTCACATTTTTATTAACCAACAAGTTTCGGCAACAACCTTTGCCCTCTTCAGGGTTACATTTATTACTAAATATATATATAAAAAGAAACAGTGTACAAGTTGTTGGGTTTCAAAAGGGTAGGGGGGGGGGGTAATGGTGTTTTAGGAGGGGTAAGAGCAAGGAAGGGGATAACTCTGTTTAGGTTGGGTTTGATTTTATGGGAAAAATATTAAAAATGGGACTTTGACTAACGTTTATTTGGTTATTAATTATATTTAATTTTTATTTAACCGCTTTTTTTATTTCTAACACCTCTAAAAACCCACACTTTCTGCCCTGTAGCGGGTAAATATTAAGTTTAAAATATGCCGCTTTTGCTGGGATATAGTACATTTTCTGGGCATTCCGAAAACTTGCACAACTGAAAATTGGCGATTTTTGATAAGTGACGTTGTTGAAAGAAGTAAGGGATATGTAAATAGGGATTTAGGCACACTCAAAATGTTGTGAATTTTGTATCTTATTTTATAAATCCTTTTGCTAGATTTTTTCTTGCTATAAATTGTACGTTATACCAGGGTCTGATTCAAGTTGCTCTTTGAGAATGTTTAACGTATTTTGTGTCTGAATTACCTGCATTGATGTTGGCATTTAAGCATAGTATTTCAGTTTGAATTGCGGAAGCCAGAGGTAATTTTTGCTGTAATTTATAGCCGGGTCGTGCAGTTGCTTCGGAATGATATTTTCACAGAATTATCAAGTTTTAGTTGCTGTAGCAGCTATGGTGTCTCGGTTGTGAAGCAAGGCCAACTATAGGTGTGTGAAATGCGAACTTTAACTCGAAGGATAATACGCCAAGAATACTAATGCAAGCTGTTTCTAGGAAGCACTAAGGATTGCCGTCGTAAATGGTACGAAAACTCAAAACGAATCACGTAAAAAGATGTATAATATTTTATTTTATTTTATTTCTATAGTTAGCTTATATTACAACTAGTACAAACTATTATTCTTACTTAATTTACATCATATATCGGTACTATAAAGGCAAAGGGGTATATCTGTCTCAGACCAAATTTTACAGGAGAGCAAAAACAAACTTGTGAAATTAAATAACTCATTTGTTTTATGTATTTTATATGAACATATCTTAATAATACTCAATAAGTATTGCAACTACAGCTATATCCTTTTTCCAGATTATGGAATACACTGTTTTAGACATTTTGTGGAACAAACTTAGAAAATGAAAAATTTGACAAATATACCTTTTGCCTTTCACTACCGATATATATATATATATATATATATATATATATATATATATATATATATATATATATATATATATATATATATATATATATATATATAATATATATTTATATATATATTTAAATGCTTTCAGTCTCTTTTCATTCTTCATACATTCAGGCATCTCATCATACATTTTCAAACTCTTATACATTATACAATTTAGCGACGTAGTATTATTTTTATTTTAATTTTAATTTCATTTGGCACATACCACTTTATATTAAATATATTGTGAAACATGTTTCAATGCATTCCACTTAATTTTCAAGTATAAATGATGCGGAATGTATGGAAACACATGTCACAAGAAATTGTATGGAATAAGTGGTATTTACAAAGCAAAATTGAAATTTAACATGAAGATACGAATCTAATTATCTGTAATTGGAGATAATCCAGATTTTGTGAACAAGTATTTGGACACACTCAAAATGTTGTAAGATACGAATCAATTAGTAACTAGTAGTGAGGCTCAGTCTGTTGTAATGGAAAAGAAAGAAAAGAGTATGATAACATTTCTAATATTTAGATCTTAATATAAATAATGGCGAAAACGGAATTGTGAGTGTACATGTATATGTGCTCTGAATATTATATTTTCTTTCTTTTCCATTTATCCAGACTGAGCCAGAGCAACGCGTGGTCGGACACAGATATAAAAATTGTTTTATTGTGAAATACCAGTACATGATACATTGAATCATAAATCTTTTATACAGTAATGGAGTTTCATATAGAAATATCATTATAGATCATCAATTATATAGACTTTTAGACATATGGATTACATTATAATATAAATTGATCGATATTTTGATTGATATATCAATCTTCTAAATGCTTCATTTTAAATAGATAAAGCAATACAAAACATATTTAAAATACCGATATCATAGTTATTTATCCAACATCATGTCAAGTGTAGACAGAGAGGATAGAACGCCACACTACTTTATTTTTGCCATAACATTATTCGCCTATTTAGTTTGTGAAAATAATTCATAGATCTTGCAAACAAATAAAAGGGTATCTGCCAAATAAAATCTTTCCTCAATCCAACAACCATGGCTGTTGCGAACTCATATGCCATGAAATTGATCAATATATCAAGGAGTTCCAAAAAATTGAGTAGTGTGGTTGTCAATCATGGGTAGAATGGTGAATGTAGCACGTGTGTTAAGTGATCGCTTAACGCGCCTATAACAGGTCATAAGTCCTGTAAATACCCAGACTTCCATATTTTTCTTCAATATTTGTTGAGATGTCAAGAAAATATATAAAAAATAACTGACTTTTTTACATATTTTGATGTTCAGATGTTGAGATATTTAAATATGATTTTTTTATCTTCAAAAAAGTTTCTTCCGTATCACATTTCAATGTGTGTAAACTACAGATTTACTTTTCTCAATATTATTAATATTTAAAGCATTTACAGTGAATCTACAGTTATTTTATCTCTAGTTGTTATGTTGGCTAACTACATAAAAATCAGAAGTAAAATAAATATGAACACAAATAAAATAAAATAAAATAAATATTAATAAATCAGAGGTAAAATAAATATGAACGGACCTTGTGGTTAGTCATTTTCACTTAATTTTATTTTTTTACAAAATTTTAAGTAATATTATTATACCATATATAACCAGCTCACAGATTTTACTATCATATTATTTTTTGACATCTCATCAAAGATGAAGAAGAATATGGAAGTCTGGGCATTTACGGGGCTGACGACCGTCATAGGCTGGTTTAAGTGATCACTTTACAAACATGTAACATTCACCAATTCTACCCATTATTGACAACCACACTACTCAAATTCTTGGAAGTTCTATGTATATGAACCAATTTTGAAACCTTGTTCTTGAATCACTAGAACTTCACTAGAGACATCTATTGGTAAGATGTAAAGAAGCTTTTTTATTAAGCAGAAACTCTTATATTAGTATGTGACATCCGAATCCTATCCATTTTTTGGTAAAATAACTATATTTTTTTAGTACCATATAAAATCCTGCTCAATCCAATTCCACAAAAGGCAGGAAAAACCATAAAATTATTATTTAATTGTGATATAATTCATTCTTGTTCAATTCGTATTTATTTTTTGTACGTCTGGAGAATCTTCGAATTCAATCTTAGTTCAAATTATATTGAAACGTCGTTGTATTACATATGTAAGACTAATTGAAGTATGATTGCAATTCGAAGTATTAAAGTAAAAAATTTTTTGCAAGAATAATCATCTTCTAAAAATATATGGTCCGATTCTCAAAACATGGTTAAGGGATTGATTTTCAACATTAGAAAAATAATTTGAAATTTAAATTATCTTGGTATTTACCACTATGTTTTAAAATATATTGTAAATTGTGTTTCGATGCATTCAGCTTCACTATCGAAAACCGAATGTGAGTCTGTGTAACCCAGGATTGATAACAATATCAATCCTGTGTAACCCAGGATTGATAACGATACTACTAAAATTTCAGAGCTGAACTACCCAGACTTCCATATTCTTCTTCATCTACATATGTTGAGATGTCAATATAAAGAAAATTACTTCAGAGATGACAAACCGGAACAGATTTGTGAACGAGGATTTAGATACATTCAAAACATTGTGGATTTATATCGTATATGTGTTTATGATTTTTTAGTGTTTCAAATGTATCGGGCTGTGGTCCCGTGGTCAGTGTCGCGGACCCTTTAAGTCAGAGTTTCTTGGTTCGAACCCACGCTACCACAATTTGATACCTTTTTCTTATAATGAGCCGCTTAGGATCACAGAAATAGTATGAAAGTGAAATATTTGTGTAAATAATAATAAAAAAAATAATTATCTTTTTTTAAATAATTTTTTTGACGTTTTGATTTTCGTATTCATAATTTTTAGGATTTCGATATTTGTTATCATTTTTATTAATGATTCAAAAAGGCAGTCTGAAATATACAAAGTCAGTAAGTGACTGGCTGCGCGAGAAGTCACACGTCTCGGCGCACATTTAAAAAATATATATTGGAATTTGGCATGTAAATATTTTTTTACCTATTTATTTTTTACAAAAAATGTTAGTAATAACCACTCACCGAGATTTTTATGTCTACCGGTTTCGAAACGTACCCGTCTCTTCGTCAGGACAATCACTACCACAGCATGCAAACAATACTTCCCTTCACACCATAGCACTATTTAAATATTTAATAATATTGAGAATATTTTTTTGATCTTTTTTTTAACTCCCTATCTTTTAATAACTCTTTTCTTTTGAAAACCATGTATTTATTTCAAAGA
The DNA here is from genome assembly GCF_059751285.1 of Brachycentrus maculatus. Lineage (NCBI taxonomy): Eukaryota > Metazoa > Arthropoda > Insecta > Trichoptera > Brachycentridae > Brachycentrus > Brachycentrus maculatus. The sequence continues at coordinate 358,702 of NW_028280789.1, forward strand.
AAATGGCGTTTTAAGCGAAAAATGCAATAACGCTAAATGTTACCTGGGTTTAAGAAAATCAAGTTGCGGGGTATTAATTATCTCACCTTAACAGCATCAAAGAATACCACCTATTAATTACATCTTATAATTTTATAAGGAATAAGTTATCAACCTCTCGGGCAACCTTGAGAAGCCAAGCCAACTGAATTATTTTTATATAGTATTCGTAGAAATATAAAAAAAAACTTTTAATACCATGATTTATTACTTATATTATACTTTCATGCCGTTTCCCATCATGGGTAGGCAGAGAGGATGTAGAAGAGTTGGGGTAGAAGCTGTTGGTTATTTTAAGTCAGTGGAAACATAGACAATAAGGGGAGGCTTTCGGGATTGTCATATTTGCATAAATGCCTGGAATAAATACATTATTCTATTTTGGCGCCTCAACAAACATATATACCAATATCTATATGGAAGTCTGGGTATTTATAGGGCTTATGACCTGTCATAGGCTGATTGAGTAATTACTTTACACACGTGCAACATTCAACATTCTACCCATGATTGGAACCCCTAGATATATTAATCGATCTTATGACACAGTACATATCACTCACTCGTTTCAAACAACGTCATATATAAAAAAAACTTGATTTTTCAGGAGATCGTTTTTAAAGTTTAAAAATATAGTGAAATGTATTGAAAATAAATATCAAGCCACTTATTGAACTTTTTACTGTGCAACAGGTTTTTAAAGGTAAAACCTGAATGTTTTTTCTCCATTTGAAAAATATTTAGTATACTTATTTAAAAAAAAAATAAACAAAACTTTTTCTTCAAAATGCAAAAACAACACATTCTACCCTGTAGCAGGTAAATATTAAGTTAAAAATATGTCGCTTTTGCTGGGATATAGTAGATTTTCTGGGCATTCCGAAAGCACGAACAACTGAAAATTGACGATTTTTGATATATGACGTTGTTGAAAGGAGTGAGCGATATGAGTTCACAAAAGCCATCTATGTATGTTGGATTGAAAAAGCTTTCGTTTAGCAGGGACCCTTTTATTTATATGTATAAATAATAATAATAATAATGTAAAAATAACTCCTCAATGGATAAAATCCAGTTTGTGAAGACTTGAATTTGGCCACACTTAAAATATTGTGCAAGATAATCAAATATCTATGGACTCAAGAGGTTAGTTGTATCTTCCTTCGCCTGTTAAAATTATTTGAGTAAAAACATACATTAAAAAATGTATTAAAATATTGAAGAATAATGCATGGACGAATAGTACATATATTTCGACAGGACAATGAACATCTGCCAATATTACTAAATCACTCTGGAGATGATACAAGTATTTTTTTATATTTCAACCGCAGTGCCTAATTATATTGTAGGGTCAATAATTTATTTGCTATTTGATTCAGAGGTGCCCAACCAATTACAAAATATATCAATAAAATATTTTATTTATAGATTTGGCGTTTATTTTGTGGAAATCTACATATATTAATAAATTAAAATTAATTTATTTGTTTTAATCAAACACTGTTTTTTGAGTCTTCTAAATTGTATTTTATTATTAAAATATAACTTTGTTTTAAAATCACTATAGTAAATTTATAGTGATTTTAACAATGTTATATTTTAATTATAAAATGGAAAGTCACCAAGAAGTGCTTCAAATAAAAATTATACTCGTATTGTATTTTACTGTTAAAAAACAAGAAAAATATAATTTACGACAACTGTATCGCCTTGTTATGGCATGTTCAAACGAAAACCCCATAACAAGCCCAGAACGAACGTTTAAAAATGACATAACAAGGCGAAACAATTTTCACAAATTTTATTTTGTGTCTTTTAACAATAAATTACAGTTCAGTAGGCTCAAAATTTCAGTGCTTGATTTTAACATTCAATATATAAATATATTGATTTTATGTCATATCTATGCCAATAATAATGTCAATATTTTTTTGTTCAAAATCCGAAATCTTCATAATTTAAATTCACCGGTAATTTTAGCAGAAAGTTGTTTTCTAAAATAAGCTTATTTTTAAGTACCTGATACAGCTATTTTTACCCGGCACACGTGAAAACATGTTCCTTGAAAATATTTCTTTGTTACTGCGATGGCAGTGCCATCTATTGAACTTACCAGCCATCTATTAAATGTCTCATTTGATTCAGTGTCATATTTTTTTTTACTTGTGCATAATTTTAAGTATTGTAAAATGTGTCCTCGGCACGGTTAAATCTAGTGAGGGCACATTTGATTAACTTAAAAATGTGTATGAACAAAGACAAATAAATATTCTTTAACAAAATGTTAGTAACGTGAGTATATAATCATTCATTAGAAAATTTGTCTACCCTTTTCGAGACATACCCGTCTCTTCGTCAGGACAATCACTTTACCCAAAAATTAAGCTAAACATACTAATACATTATATTATATATTATTTTTATTCATAACGACAATGTTATGTTATTTTGTGTATAGTTAAAGGTAAATAAAGAAATTAAATAAAGAAAAAAATGTCCTATTTTAATTATGTAAATAATATCATTTACTCAAAATTTAGGCAACTCTAAAATTTATACTAATTTTCACATACGTTGTTCGAAAACCACATGGAAAGTCATTATTCATATCGTGGTGTGTCCTAGTTTTTTCATAAATTGTGTTGGACTTGAGCTTTGATCATTCCCTTTTCTCCCCCTTTTCCCCTCCCGCCCCTCTTCTAGTTATTTATATTAAATTACATATGTAAAATTTTGTAAACGGATTGTTACAAATACCGATTTTTTGTAACTCGTTACTGTAAATGTAGATATTTATGTAACTGTAAAATTTCCTAATCAAAATAAATAAAAAATGGTCAAACACGTGTCACAATGGATTTTTTAGAAATGTGTAGTAAATTTTCCAAGTATAACTTAACTAACTAACTAACTAAACATCACGCCGCTTCCCCGCAGGGGTAGGCAGAGAGAATCGAACGCCACACCACTCTGTCTTTACAAACATTCTTTGCCTCCTCCACATTCATGCATCTCCTCATACATACCCGACGATTATTACGACTCCTGACCCGGCCGCTTTCAAGTATTTGACATACCTGATTGTGCTCCTAACCTGAACTCCTAACCTGCCCACTTTCAAGTATTTGGCATACCTGATCGTGCCATGTTTTTCTCGATCTTCCTCTGCTCCTTATTTTAATTACATTCGCCTCATAAATTTGTTTTATCGTTCTTTCCTCACTCATTCGTTCTACACGTCCAAACCATCTCAACACACCTTTCTTAATTTTATCGATAATGCTTATCTCAGCTTTGCATTCCTTCCTTATTTCACTATTCGAACATCTATCATACATCGTTTTGCCACACGTTTGTCTGAGGGACCGAATTTCGACTGCATTCAGTCTGCTTTAACCCTTCTTTTGCCAACTCCATGCTTCGCTTCCATTCCTAAGGGTTGGAACTTAAAGAATCAAGTATAACTCAAAGAATAAAAATAGTACTTTAAACGCAAAGGTTGCTTACCAATGGTTTACATAATATTTTTTGTTATACAAGGATTGAATAGTTTGCTGTCAAAAGATGCCGCCGATAATAAGGGTACATTTTATGGGAAAGAATGACCTAAGCGGGATCGTTCCACCCTAACAAAAAATGGTAAACTATAACTCAAGCTGAAAAAAAAGTGTTGCGATTTGCTTAGGAGCATAAATTATACATAAGTCACGATATTTAATTTAATTTAATCTAATAAAAACTGAATCCAAACAAAAAA